>NC_139679.1:64420535-64930535 GCF_964106915.1 Podarcis gaigeae | reverse complement strand
TTGTGTATTACCTGTCTCTCCAGTAAGCTTTTGATAATATAATGAAGATGTGGTCCCTGGAAACAACCAAGAACAGGTTAATAATATGATAATTGCAGCATGAATTGTGACTGCAAATAAATGGGAAAAACCGAGAAGATCCTCAGATAGAGAATCAGCTAAAAAGACCATGGAATACTTAAGCAGTGGTACTTATGCATTTAATTAGATTCAGAGTAGGTAAGGAACAAAAAAATAAAATTATTATTTTTTGAAAGCTGTATATTTAAAATATATACATTTATAGAATACCCACTTTAATTAGATTATACAAGAAGACTTACTCTAGTCCTAGAAGAAAATATATAATATTAATGACTTGAAGTTTAGTGATTCACACATTATATATTGGTTATCACCATATCATGGTCTTGTTTTCTCCCCTCTTAAGCTGTCCTTATGAATTGCAGCTTGTGAATTAACTGTCAAAAATTATTAGTATGGATTAATTAATTAATGGTAATCATAATAATAAAAAGAAGACATTAAAGCAGAACTAATTTAACTCTTGTTGACAGTAGCCAGCCAGGTAATAGCTACATTTCACGTTTAAGGGATCCTATTGAAAGGATCATTTCTTAGGGCTGAACTAAACCTTGCTTTCAAATGCACGTAATAAAACCCGTTTGAAAGAAAAGCTGATCTGGGGAGAGAATCATTTTGGGTGGAGAAATTGAGGCTGGTGGGCTTAACCTAACTCTCCCCCCTGCCAGTTTGCACGCTGCTTTCTCTCGTTGCACAATACACCCACAAGTGTTCCAAATGCATCTTTACCTTCCTAGATGTGAAATTCTGTGGGGAGGAAAGCAGCTGGTGGAAGGGGGGGGGCAATTTAGAGCAGAGAAATTATCAGAGCAGGATTAAGTACTCCTTCCTCTTTGGCTTCTCTGATCCAAATCATCCCCTTCTGAAGTGTCTTTTCTTTTTCTTTCAAGAAAAAAAAAGTCCGTTGGGATTTTGCTTCACCCAAATATGTGTAGTGATCAAATGAGCTGAGATGAAGCACCTTGACATTAAGTGATGCCCTTACAGTGACTGAGTTACAGGGTAAAGTGAAGAGTGATCAGAGAAGTAACTGTCAGGAGCTCGTCTTACTCTCGAGTAGGACCCTGGTAGAGACACATGCCTGACTGGCATATTCTCTCCCTCCTGGTCATTCTTTCGGGAGCTTCAAAAGCTTTCTTCAGCCCGAACATCACAGCAACCGATGCCAACAGATACCGGCACACTTAGGGATCCGCAGAGTCTTCGTAGTTTGTGTAACAGACCTCAGCAACTCAGCATTTTGGCTAATCTACTTTATTTACATATAAACACACACGGAGCACTGCAACATGGCTCCCTCTCTCTTTAGCATCAGACAGCAGAGAGAAAGAACAAAGGATAATAGTCCCACTTCACAGAACCAAGTAATCCAAACATCCTGGCTCTGTCACTTCCCACTTTGTGGAGTCAAAACATATACCATCATGTGACAGACAAAAATCCCACGACTGCAATCATGGAGCAGGAATTCTAACAGTAACATTCAGCATGGGACTTTTAATCCTGATTGCTTTAAGGGAATATATATAAGATCACTGAAGCTGACTGGGTTTGTCCATTCCCTTGCTAGGGAGACCATCTGGAGAACGAAAGAAAAAACCCACACAGTCATCTGAGTTTCCTAGAGAAATAAAGACAATGATTTACATAGACACAAAATACATTTTTAAAAAATCAAAGAGAAATGGCTCAATTGACAAATAGGTTAAGGGGAAATACAAAACATTCATTTACTCAAAAATGGGATATGTTTAAGAAATACTTACAAAAATATAATAACGATATAATGTCTATGGCAGCATTTGAATGACCCTTGTGTAAATCAAATATTAATAAATAAGGAAAAATGGTCCGATATAAGAAAGTATTAGAAAATATATTAAGAGTAAGGTAGTAAGTATAAGTACATTCAATATTGTAAATGTTATGTACATCGGGAAATGATGGGAAGTCTATTTTAATATGGTTTAGTTTACTTGATTCTACTTTGGTTTATTTTTGCTTAGAAAATATGAGGAAAGAGCACTTATAAGTTTAAATTAATATTTAACAGTAAAATTATTTAAGATGATGATGATGATGATGATTAGCACTATTCAAGAACGTGTATGATATACATGGATTTCAATAAAGTTTTTTTAAAAAAGGAAGATGCATCAACCACACCATCTTCTCAAAGGAAAGTTATGGTTCTCTCGTGAGAAATCTCACCATCATTATAGGCTTGAGATTCTACCCTCCTATTAAATTCCTGCTTCCAGCCAGACATAAATGACTGTCTGGCTCATTGTTTATTATCTATTTAGTGCCATCCATCATATCCCAAGACAAATTTAGGAAACACCAGCACGATCCCCTATAGCTTCACTTCCTTTTGACCCCAAGTTCAATAAAGAAGGGCAGATAGGCTATTACAATCCATGAATACCCCATGGTTTAAAGATTGGATAAAAGATAAAATCCTTTCAATAGGTTCAACAGAATATGAGCCATGTAAGAGCAACATTGTGTACAATAGAGCATGTACAAATCAGTCGCTCTCTTTCAACCAGGACTGATGAGAGAAGAACAATTGAAGGACATAGCACTGGTAGCTCAGCAGTAGCAGTAGAGCATCAGTATTGCATGCAGAAGATCCCATGTTTGATACCTGGCATCTCCTGGGAATGTCCACTGTCTGAAACCCTAGAGAGATGATGCCAGTCATTGTGGGCAGTACTGGCCTTAGAGGGGCAAATGGTTGGGCCCATAAAAGGCAAGTTAAAAAGTCAAAGGAAGCACTTGCTCTGTTGTTGCATATTTAAAAAAGCAGAACCCAGCATATGCAGAGAAAATAGGCAACAAACTTACAAATGGAAATTTCTGGGGAAGAATGGAATTATTCATGGGGGAAACTTGATAAATATACAGTAGGTTCTGTATTGCAGGAAAATTGTGATGCTTCAGTGGCAAAGCATCTACTCTGTATGCAACAGGCCTGCGGTTCAGACCCCAGCATCTCTGGCATAGTTCTGGGAATGTCACTACTCTGAAACAACCTGAGCTAAATGGACCAATTGTCCAACTCAATACAGTGGTACCTCTGGTTGCGAATGGGATCCATTCCGAAGGCTTGTTCACATGAAAAGCCTGCGACCTGAAGCACTGTATGTGCACAGGTGCGCAGTGCGATTTGGTGCTTGTGCACATGCACGAAGCATGATTTAGCACTTCTGCGCATGCGCAAGTGGCGAAACCCAGAAGTAACCCTTTCCGGTACTTCCGGGTCGCCACAGGACGCAACCTGAAAAAACATAACATGAAGCAAACGTAACATGAGGTATGACTGTACAAGGCAGCTTCCTATGTTCCTTTCTATCTCAGTGCTGTCTAAACCCTGGAGTAATGTTTCAAACTCATTCGCTCTCTGTCAAAGGGGAAGAGGGGACTTTGCCCACTGTGCATGGACGTGTGTGTGTACTAGGAGACTGCAAGCAAAGGTCAAAAGTTATCCATTCTGATTGGGTAGAAAGATTGTGTTTAGACCCTGAGATATTTGTCTCACCAATATTAAAAGGGATAGTGCCACAGGACATAGGGCATAATATTATGTTTGAGGACTGGGAAAGGTTGTGGACCAACGGGCTGAACTTCACTGCATGTAATGCTTTGAAGGAAAATGTAATGAAAATGATATATAGATGGTACATGACCCCAGTTAAACTTGCCAAAATATACCATTTGTCTGATAACAAATGTTGGAAATGTAAAGAAAATGATGGAACATTCTTTCACCTCTGGTGGACTTGCCCTAGAGTGAAGGCCTTCTGGGAAATGATATATAATGAGCTGAAAAAGGTATTTAAGTATACCTTTACTAAGAAACCAGAGGCCTTCCTTCTGGGTATTGTCGACCAGAAGGTGTTAAAGAAGGATCGAACATTTTTTATGTATGCAACAACGGCAGCAAGGATACTTATCGCTAAGCACTGGAAAACTCAAGATCTACCCACACTGGAAGAGTGGCAGATGCAACTGATAGACTATATGGAACTAGCCGAGATGACCGGCAGAATCCGAGACCTGGGAGAAGAGAAGGTTGAAGAAGATTGGAAGAAATTTAAGATTTATTTTAAAAAGCACTGTAATCTGGCTGAATGTTAAGATGGAGGCTAGATCATAAACAATTGACCACCACTAAATTAGATGCAATTGAGATGATAAGTGAGATTGAGGAAAAATCATAAATCTTTGGGAGAACTATTAGATTATATTCTAAATGAATGGGACATAAGAATGTAAACAAGATGATAAATTGCGGGCAAGAATTGACAATGATGTAAGTGGGAGCGGAAGACGTGAGGGAGTCCAAAGAAGTTAAGAAATTATGTTATGATATATGTTACATTGTTTATCATATTTGCATTTATGTTTAAAAATCTTAATAAAAATTTATTTTAAAAAAAAGGGATAGTGCCTAAAGTGAATGTGGGGAACCATTAGCCTCCACAGGTGTTGCTGAACTACAACTCCCATCAGCCTCAGGAAGAAGGGCCAATGGCCAGAGCTAATGGGAGTTGTGGTTCAGCAACGACTGGCGGGTCAAAGGTTCCCCACACATGATCCAAAGAAAAGGGCAGAATCTTGTTCTATAAGACAGTGAGATAAATGGACTGTAAATACTGGAGGATTTCTCAATGCCTGAAGAATGGTGTGTAAGACAGTAGGATACAGTTGTCTTAAGTAAACTAAGACAGGTATTCTGGGTGAAATGGGGTATGAGATGAAAATCTCTTTGAAATGCATGGGGCAACTTATTGTAAGACAAAATACAGGAGTGGGAAGTCCATTTCCATTGACATATTAAGAGTGTGTGTGTGTGTGTGTGTGTGTGTGTGTGTGTTACCAGGCTTTATATTATGTACCAACCAAATACAGTGGTACCTCAGTTTAAGAACAGTCCTGTTTATGAACGATTCAGTTTACAAACTCTACAAAACTGAAAGTAGTGTCCTGGGTTGAGAACTTTACCTTAGTCTAAGAACGGAATCTGAACGGTGTAAGGGCACCGGCGGTGGGAGGCCTCATTAGGGAAAGCACACCTCGGTTTAAGAATGGCTTTGGTTTAAGAACGGACAGATTAAGTTCATAAACCGAGGTACCACTGTATGATGTTTAACATGTTTTATATTCCTTCGTAAACTGCTTAAAGGGCTTCTATGAAGCAAGCACTATATCCATTCTGGTAAATAAATAAATACATTATAGGGCCACCCACCTAGCACTGCATGAAGAAGATGGATCTCCACCCTGTGGGATTGACAATACAGAAAACAGGCCCACCAAGGGAGATAGTAAAGGAAAGGCAGGGTAGTGGAACGAGGAGGAGACATGGGAAGAATCTTTGGCTATTTCAATATCTGTGACTGGTTACACAAGTTGCCAGTCTGTATGCATGGTTGAGTTGTTACAAATTAGGATCCTAATAAGCAAGTAATGGCTTTAACCCATTACTCCTCCCTATGGACCTGATCCAGATTGTAGGAGGGCATGCCTGCAATTTGCATAGGGGGAGGAGTTTCCAGAAAAGCAAATGCGGCGGGGGGGGGGGTCCAATGCAAATTGCAGGTGTGCTGAACAGGAGCAACAGAGGTCTGCATTATGGAAGGTCTTGAAAGATTAAAGCCCCCAACCCATTCCTTCGACTAGAGTCTCAATCCAGATTCACCTCCCCACAAAAAAAAACCTGAATATTAGTGCTTTGGGGAAAAACCCACCTCTTCCTACAATTAAAGGCAAAGCTATGTGGTTAGCAGAATGTGTAGATTGGCTTTTAGTTGTACTAGAGAATGGGTACTAGGGGAAATGAATCAACAAATATTGGGAATGTTGAAAGTGGCTGGGCATTTATGCTAGCTTTGGCCCTCCCTTAAGCAGAGAGCGATGCAACCGAACCAACCCAGCTGGCTAACTTGGAGCAGACTTTGCTAGGCTTGCCGGTCTACCTGGCTGGAGAGCGCCTGGCTCCAGTTGCCAACCTCATCCTCTCTTCTCCCCCAGGTGTCCTATGTGAAGGCCATTGATATATGGATGGCTGTGTGCTTGCTGTTTGTCTTCTCGGCTCTGCTGGAGTATGCCGCTGTCAACTTTGTGTCCCGGCAGCACAAGGAACTGCTCAGGTTTAGAAGGAGAAGGCGGCACCATAAGGTAAGCGATACGCGAGCCGACGCAGCCGTGTAGAAGAGCACAGCTGAAATGGACGGGTCCTGGGGCAAGGCTGGCCTGATCGAGAATGGGCACTGGAGACCATTTCATTTGGGCAGGCAAGATTGGAGCACGTCGGCGATGAGCCAATAAGACGAGCCCGGCAGCCATATTTGAAAGGGAGATTTGCATATCGTTTGGAAGGGGCCAGGAGCTACAGCCAATCAATGCTCTCTGGTGCATGATGGGCAGATGTAGTCATCTATTTCACTCCATCTCCCATCAGTTCCAGCCAACATGGCCAAAGATGGCAGAAGCTGTAGCCCAAAGACATCTGGGTGGCCCTGGTTTGCAGGCAAACACCTTCCCTTCAAATGCTGTGCTGCTCGCCAAAGGTCACCGTTATTGGAATTATAAAGCTGCCCACTGTGTAAAGGGTGAAACCTGGCCCATAATTAAGGTGGCTTGGGAGAAGCATTTGAGAATGGATGGGAAACTACCAAAACAGAAGGCCAGTGCAGTAGCTGCTTCTCTGACATTCAGCTTGCTCTCCCAGTTTTGCAAAAAGTTAACTCTACCGATTCAAAGAGCCTGTGCCTGTAACTGCAGCTCTCCCGGTCATGCTGTCCGCATTGCTTCACGTGCTGCAATATCATTCATGGGTCCATGCTGCTTTCTTTAGCTGGGTTGGGAGGCGAGGAATGGTCTCAGAACTGCACTGCTGAAGTAGCCAGTTTCCCATATAAAGGTAAGTAGAACAAACTCTCTCACCAGTCAAGCTCCCTGTTGGGTTTGCCGAATGATAGAATCATAGAGTTGGGGGGGAACCCCCAAGGGTCATCCAGTCCAACCCCTTGCAGTCCAGGGATCTCAACTGAAGCATCCAGAACAGATGACCAGCCAACCTCTGCTTCAAAACCTCCAAGGAAGGAGGGTTTTTAAGCAGAGGTTGACTGGCCATCTGTAATGATGCTAAGCTGTATGGATGCGCTTTGTCAGTGACTGGCCTCAAGCTGAGTAAGGTGAACCTGGTAGGCCTCCTTGTGCCTCCCCAACTCTGAACCTACTCCAAAGAAATGTTTTGATGGGGCAAGACATATATGAGACAAAAACAGCAAGTGGAGACTACAGCAGAACGTTGCAGTATATCCCCCAGCCCTTAGCATGCTGTAGTTCTACGCCAGTGTGGTGTAGTGGTTAAGAGCGATAGACTCGTAATCTGGTAAACCGGGTTTGCGTCTCGGCTCCTCCACCTGCAGCTGCTGGGTGACCTTGGGCTAGTCATGCTTCTCTGACGTCTCTCAGCCCCACTCACCCCCCAGAGTGTTTGTTGTGGGGGAGGAAGGGAAAGGAGATTGTTAGCCGCTTTGAGACTCCTTAAAGGGAGTGAAAGGCGGGATATCAAATCCAAACTCTTCTTGTTCAGGTTTCCAACCAGCTTGAAACAGGTGCTTTGTAGTCTTGTTCAGGCTTTACCAGAGAGGGCTGCAGGGGAGGTAAATGAAAAAGGATTGGATTTAGACCTCCTCTTTGGGCTTCATAGAAGCTAGAGCTGTGCGCAGAGCTTCCTCTTTATATTGTCATTAGCCCTTGGGCTCCGGTAACTTGCAAAGTATTTTGCAGGAGACAGCTTGTGGGAAAGGGTCGTAACTCAGTAGCAGAGCACCTGCTTTACACAGAGACAATTCAGTCCCCAGCATCTGTAAGTAGGGCCTGGAACATTCGCTGCCTGAAATTCCACAGGACTGCTCCTAGGCAGTGCAGATACTAGTGAGCTAGCTAGGGGCTCTGGCGGATTAAGCGGAGGAAACCAAGAGTGGGTTCAACAATCAAGAAGCCAGTTTCTGCAAGATGGTGCCAAATATATTGCTCTGCTTTCCTTTGGTCCACATCAGCGAAGCCGAGAGAGGGTTCTTGTTGTCTGGGCAGCCCAGGACCTCCATACACACTGCCCATGTTTGCACCCTGGAGAGGTCACTTTGGTGCTGCTAACACAGCAAAAGTAACACAGGAGGCAGCAGTTATGAGTTACCAGTCTCTGCAGCTACAGGAGGCGCTGTGATTCTCTAGTTGTTTTTCTTTCTCCTGGAGGCACACTCTATCGTCTCAAGGCAGATGGATGCCAACACTGGACCAAGGGTGTGACTCTCAGCATAAGGCAGCTTCTTGACGTGTTCCTGCTACCACTCCAGCCATTTGCTATTTGTTTGTTTGCCTGCCTCACTCATGGTGGGTTTGTGAGGCTGACTTCATAACAGCCAAAAGCAAATGGAGAAGAGGGAATAAATAGCCCACTGAGCAGCTGGAAAAGAGTGGGAATCTACTATTTGGCCACAAAAATTCTGTGAAGGTACTTTGCTTCTTCTTTTTTCTGGCGGCCTGTCGCCTTTCTGCAGAGGGAGAAAGGTTGGCTGGAACTACAAAAGAGAAAGAAAAGAAAGAGGCTAGCCTGAAAATGATACTGAGAAATAAAGGGAACTTGTAATGAAATGGAAAGTTGAACAATGTTATTTTTCTGGTATTTTTCTCTCAAATATAATTCAACCATTCTTCTTCCTCAAGGAATATTTCAATCAAAATGCACAGGGACAATTAATTTGAGTTATCATTTCATTAAAGTTCTGTTACTTTTCATTACCATCTTGAGGCTTGCCTCTTTTCTTTTCTTTGTTTTCTTTTCTTTTCTTTTCTTCCTCCCTCTGTCTCTTCCTTTTTCTTTCTCTCTTTCTTCTTTCTGAATAAGGTGGAGATTTAATATCAGTCTGTACACTTAGTCTCCTGAATCTTGTGCCAGAACACTGGACATGGCGGGCAGGCAGGCAGGGAGGCGAGAGAGAAAGCAGTTGTACCAGATCTCCTGGCTGCTTTTTCTTTGAAAAATATCAAAACTGGCTAGTGGGATGACTAGGTGCGTGGGAGTTTAATATTACAATGGGCTTCAATTTTACCTTCCCAAATGTAAATATACCCACCGTTTCCACATAGACTTTTCTAAGTCCTTAGAGCTGAGCTTCTACCCCCGTGAGTTTCAGAAGCCTATCTTTGTGGTATGGCTAAAATGCAGAATGTGACTCTTGGGATACAGATAAGTTTCTTGCTTCACATTGCTGCCACCTCCTGGCCAGAGCAAGATTTTATTCTTTTTTATTATTATTTTTAAAATAGAAAGATAGGCAGACAGCACATTTTTTTAAAAAAAAAACACCTTTGAAAAGCCCCCAAGTCATCTTGAGGTTAAAAGACTGCCTCCCGTCCCAATTCTTAACTCGCCCCTTCTCTTTTAACTGGGTGGTAATTTTCAACGCTTCATCTATCACGTAAATTAAAATAGCAAATTCCATTTAATAACTTGATAACCCACATTTGCCTGTGTCACCATAACCTAAATCTGCCTATTAAATAAATTGGAATCTCTTTTTATAGTTTAGTGCCAAAACTGTAGAAATAATAGTTCTATGAACTCCTGACTTCCTTTTATCTTGGTTCTAATTGAGGACAAATATTATGCATGCATGGAAACTCCCCAGGGGGGAGTAGCAATCAGATCTATTAAAGTACTTGAAAGCAGGCAGCACCTAAACGCAGTGCAGAACATTGGCTAGCACTGAGAGCAGCTGTTCTTGGCAGGCTAATGCTGTGATCTTTCCTATCTCTCTCCTTTCATCCATTAAACCAGCATAAGATCACCTCCCCTTTTCTCTCTTTCCCCAGGAAGAAGGATGAGAGGGTAAGAAAGGGGGGCTTTCTTAGACCCTGGGAATATTTTTTTCATCAGGATACATTCTTTGGACCATCTGGATGTTGAATGCCAGCATGGTTAAACAAGAGGATCAAGGAGGCCACAAAGCACAAGAATGATTCATTTGTGGGGAAAGGAAATCCCCACAAACCTACTAAAACAATAAAAAGTGCCACAAACCTGCAAACCAAATGCAAAGATACAATGAGCTGGGATAGCTCAGTTGCTAGAGCATGAGACTCTTAATCTCAGGGTCATGGGTTCAAGCCCAACGTTGGGCAAAAAGAGGGTTGGACTAAAGGACCTTTGTGGTACCTTCCAAGTCTGTGATTCTAAGGCAAGCCAGTAATAAAATTGTCAATATATGAAGCTGTTAGTGGTTTTTTAAAAATGAAAACAGGAAATGAGCCCAGGAGGGAGCAAAACCTCCAGATAGCAAAGGGGAAAAGACAGGGACATTTCAGAGATTTTCTTCCCTCGCCTAGTGCTGCACATCCATACGGTGTTGGACTTTTTTTTTAATCAACTTGCACAGCAGTTCCCTTTGCTTTTGAAACCCACACTTTCCAAAGCACTTTGTGTTATTTCTGCGCATGGGAGTGAAGGGAGTCTGGAAAAAGTTAAAAAAAAAACCTCAACAGGATAACTCTTTGAATACCACCTTTAGAACATTTCATAGCTGAGAAAGTGCACTGGAAACATCAAAACCAGCCTCTTGCATGGTGTCAGTTCAAGGTGTAAAAGGAGACATTGTGAACAGAGAGCAGGTAGCTAAGGAAGAGACCCCATGCTTTTGGTGTTGACTGTAGAGAGCCAGTGCTATCCCCAGGGAGGGAGGGGGGAGGAAAGGGAAACAGGGATGATGCGCTTACAGATCCAACCTGTTCCTGAGACTAAACGGTTCCATAGGTAAGTCATATGCCTGGCAGCGAACTCCAGACGAAGCAAAACTTCATTCAGTATTACTTGCTCAGATTTGCCAAAGCGCTCTCAACTCCATTCATACTTCCTTGCTGTGAACTTGTGGCGGTACAATTCATCCATACCATGCAAGGCCGCTCTTAAAAGATACTCTGCAAAGACAGGAAAAGGAAAAGCCATGCATAGGGAACTTGGTCTAAATTAAAGTCCATAGGTTAACTGATGGCAAATTTCACCATACCTTTTCCTCCAGCTGCTTCCCAGCATATAACTTGGAAAGGTCCTGCTTCACCCATGATATTGAATGCAGAGTCTTAAACTGGATGCCCTACTCTGTGTGTACTGATATTTAAGAAAGCTTGAAAAACAGAGGCTTCTATATGCTAATATCTAGGCCAGGAGCTCGTGGAATTGCTAAATGACCTTTGTGTTCAGAGCATCATCACAGCTGCTTCATATTCTGAATTAAAGGCCATCAGTTATTTGGCTTCTTTTCCTGGCCCCGACAAGAATTCTTATTTATTTAATTTACCGTATTGGCCCAAATATAAGCCACTCCCTTAAAATTCCGGAGGCACTCACACCCGTTCCATTTTACCAGATATCTGTTTCAGCAGCAATATGATAAAGGCCAATTTTTGTAAGGTCACAAATTTAAGCCGCACTTTAACTTTTAACGGTCGGAGTTTGGGGGGGGGGAGTGAGAATTATATTCAGGCCAATATGGTATTAAATTCGTCTGAGGAGCATAGGGCAGTTTACAGTATAAGATATATTCATACATCCTGTAGGTGATGTCTCACTATCTTTATTTATTATTATTATTATTATTATTATTATTATTATTATTATTTAAAAAAAACGAACTCTTTCGAAAATAGGCAGGTCAGTCTGAATGTAGCCTTTCTCCAGCTCATAGAAGCATAAAATATTCTTTATTGGGTTCTTAAGTTTAGTGAGGATGCCGTGAGCTCCACTCACATTCCCACAAGCCGGCAGAACCCAGTCCCAGAATCCCTTGCGATGACTGTCAGCCCAGTTTGAGCCTGTAGCTGTGCCTCTATGACCTTGAGGATCTCTGCAAGAGACTGGGGGAGGAAACAGAGTGGAAAGGGAAAGCCCCAAAGGGACAGAGAGGAGCATCGGCCATCAAAACTGATGCTATACGCAAGTATCTTTTAAAGGACGAGCCTTTTCTGCTCAAAGTCCATGTAACTCGGTAGAAATCCACATGGAACCACTTTTGCTATATGAGTTACATGGAGCCCACTCCTTCTGGGCAAGCCAAGAATAAAGAAGGTATGGATGGGGAGGAGGGGCAGAAGCAAAACAGGGGATATCTTGTTGAGGACAAGGAATGGTTCCCGAAGGAAAGGCAGGTCAACCCACTTTCCAATGGATCCCCTGCTTTGCATCTGTGCATTGTACTGCACCCATCTATAAGGCTGGTCTCTCCAAGAGGGGGTTGCCCAACTTGAGCAAGGCCTCACAAGAGGGACCTGTCCCAGGGACTTTGGAGCTGTGGTAGGAGAGCCTTATAGCAAGGGTGCACTGTCTATATCTTATTTGTAAGTAGAGCCCTATGTTTAATATATTTCAGGAGGACGACACCGGAGAAGGCAGGTTCAACTTTTCGGCCTACGGGATGGGGCCCGCCTGCCTTCAGGCCAAAGACGGCATCTCGGTCAAGGGAGCCAACAACAACAACACAGCCAACCCAGCACCGCCCCCTTCAAAGTCTGACGCCGAGATGCGCAAGCTCTTCGTCCAGCGGGCCAAGAAGATAGATAAGATCTCGCGGATCGGCTTCCCCATGGCTTTCCTCATCTTCAACATTTTCTACTGGATCATCTACAAGATCGTCCGAAGGGAAGATGTCCACAAGCCATGAGCTGGGGTGCAAGGTTCGTAGGTGGAATTCCAAGAAGATGAGGATGGATGGTGGTTAAAGGCAAGACAGATGGTTACTCTATACACACTACGTGCAATAGCAATGCAGTGATGCATGAATTTAAGAATGTGGCAATATCTATTTTAAAAAACAAAAACAAAGTGGGTGACTTTTAAAACAAAATATATGAACTGAGGAATATTACGGGGGGGTGGGCAGTGGGAAGAAAGCTTTCGAAAACTAGAGTGGGGTAAGATTACGGGAGGGGCAAGTTGTTTTACAGCACTGGGAAGTTTAGGATTGCTACGGCGGCAGTCCAAGCAGTGTAATATATTAAATATATATTCATGCTTAATTATAATGCAAAAATAAATCCTTTTTTAGCCTATTAACAGCTTAGATTCTAAAGCCGATGGAATGATTCATGATTCCATGTGCAAAGAGGATTGCAATTACGCTTAAACCAGACTCTTGCTCTGTAAGGCCATACCGGTTTCTAAGCAAGCACGCAAAAAAAGCAAAAAAAGACAAAAAAAAGACAAGCAAAAGAGAAAAAAGTCATATACTGTATACTGCCCCATGTTGTTCGTGTATGGTTTGAAGATGGAATGAGTTGGGCCAGGGGATTTGTTAAAAAAAGAAAAGAAAGGAAGAGTCAGGGTCCACTGGGAGAGATTGAGGAGTGCCAAAGTTGCATATTAGAAAGCAATCGTTTTATGATCCAAGAAAAAAGAACCTATATTATATAGATATATATTGATAGCTAGATAACAGTCCTATATCCTTTCAGAGAGTGGTGCAAATTCATGGCATTAAATCTAAAATTGTAACTTACATCCTTGAACATCCTTTTGGAGATGTGTCCATAGATTTCAGTGAGAAGCTGGTTGTGCCTCCAATTCTTAAATTGCAAGAGGTAGGAGTTGTGTTTTGGGGACAAAGACACTCAGTCACAACTCATAGCTTCAGCGAGATTCACCTCAGTGTGATCATGGAGTCATGATGCAATGTGGGTTTTTTTAAAAAAAACAAAACCCATTAATCTTAAGACGCTCGCCATGTTTCTTTAAATAACAAAAGCAAATTGTTACTGTGAAAAGCTAAGGCTTTAAAATGAACCCACATAAGGAAGGTATTCTGCACTACAGGAAAGAAGGTGTGTGTGTGTGGTGTGTGTGTGTGTAAATAGAAGTAACAGAAAATTAATTTTAATTGGTACACCTGGGGTGGGCTATGGGAAAGAATGATATATATCTATACAGAAAAGATGACCATTATTTTTTGACATTTCATAGCATTAGTAATTTTCCAGTGGGATTGCTAGCCCAACTATATTTTTGTAACTCTTTGGTGCTGCATTTAGCTTTCATGGCTAGCAAGACACGAACGAGATTTCCATTTGTGCATTTCTTCTCTTAACTCCCCGTATGGCTTCCATCACTGCTACGTTGCAGAGAAGAAGAAAAGGCCATGCACATTTACATGGACTGGGGGGGGGGGGTGACCAGCTCCACAGGGGAGGTTAAAACTGGCAGTGAGGAGCCCTTTGAGGCAGCTGAATGTTTAGTCAGTGTTTGAGGTGAGGACGGGTGAAAGAGAAGAGGAAGGATAGAGATACAGTGTCCTTCAGTACAGATCTTCCAGACACAAGCTTGCTGCTTTTGGATTAATTTCCCCTTTTCTTGCACTTTAGAAAGTTAACATGAAAAAAAGATTCAGTGAGCAGGTTCAGCGGACAATCAATTCGCATTCAGTGTTGGCCCTGTATTGGCAAAGAAGAATAGCCCAAACCAGGGGAGTTCTCCACCTTTCAATTGCTGTAGTAGACAACGCCAGTCTCTTTCTTGCATTGATGTCCCCTGTAGCAAAAGCATAAAGCATGGCCATCATTGACACATATGTGCAACTTGGATCCAGCGAGGGTTCACTGATGTGCTTACATGTGCAGACACATGCAGGAAACTCGAGCGCAAGGCTGGTTTTCCCCACAGCTAACTTAACACATGGAGCTGCTCCTAGAGGCATCTTACACACGGGGTCAAGTCTGCCACACACGGGATGTGTAAGGAAGAGACCCAGGAAACCTGAGTAGCGCACAAGTAAAGCATAGCTTTATTAAAGCATAGCTGAAATTGCTGAGAAATTACAGCCTTTACCCAGAAAGCTCCTTCCCATAAGCATATATTATTGCGAGGCTGGAAGAGGTCATGATGTGGCAAAATCAAGCACTTTGTATTTTCTTATTTTTCTCATGGCAAAGGCAAAATGGGGTGAGGAAGACCCGCTGATGCCCTCTTACTCAAAGAGCAATTAAATGCTGGAATGGGCCCCGTGGCTTGAAAGTGTCTGGTGGGAAATGCCGTTCTATGCAGGAGGGGTAGATTATAAGGGAAACCCAGGGCATTTGCAGGCCTCCCTGAAAGCCTGGTGGCAGGCTGTTCTTTCCTTCCTCTTCATTCAGAAAGCTGTCTTCCCAAAGAAAGCATGTACACATGTGCACACAAACATAAACATGTCCCTTTGAAATCCAAAGCATTATAGCTGAGCTGCTGTTACCATGCAAAGGGCTGCACTCAGAGTCTTGTCTACAGCCCACAATTGCCACTGGCGTTGAGGTTGCTTGCTGAATCTGCTGCAGCACATTGCAGAAGCTCTGGGCTCAGGAAGCCTGCTCGCCCCCTGGTTGTTGTCTGGAGTCTGTGTGCAGATGGAGTTCTCCTTCTTCCTCTCTCTGACATGAGGGCAGTGTGTACAGCTACAGCTACAGCTTCTCGCACACGTGCGACACAAAAACAAAATCCCTTGGTTCCTCCCCCACCGTTTATTCTTTCTCATGTGAACTGGAGTTGATGTTCACCTTGGCACAGACACTACAAACCAAGACACATGAAGCAATGGCTACCTGCCTGCTCTCCGTTCAGACTTGCTTGACTGGGTTTCTCTTTACCGAGCCAATTTTTCTCAGGTGTGACTCTGATGGCTTGACGGAAGGGCAAAGAATCGCTAAATCCTATTCTTTGACTAGTCATTATCTTTTCTTAGAGTTCTGCCACCCCACCCAAACCCCCCGCATTTATTTTGGGCATGGTGGGGTACTATAGTATGTTGCTTCCTTTTCACAGACCTGTTTCATTTTGTAAAATCTCTACTCATGCCAGACCTCCCCTGAGAAGGATGCCCTTTCCTTTTTCTTAATGGCTCCCTTGTCTGTGTAAGCAACTTCAGCATTCTAGACCAAAAGACTTTCTGAATGTCACTTATGCAAATGCCCTTGGATTAGTAGCATCACATTGCAGAAGGCATCCTGTTTCAATATAGCCAAAGCTAGGGATATGGGAGCAATTCAGTTCAGTTCACATCTCAAAGAGATACCCAATTCACACTTCCCAGAGCATTACTCAGGCCATAGAAACCTACTCCCAGGGGTCGTGGGGCTTCGGTCTCCAAAATAAAATATTTGAAGGGACTGCCCCCCCCAAAAAAAGTTGATGGGCATTCCCATTCAAATAGTGTGTGTGCACTGCGTCACATGATCAGTTATGTAGGGTGGGGCTTACCTGGGCCCCCACAATATTTTATTCAAGTTGGCACCCCTGACTCAGGCCAAAACACAGCCATCCTTCAAAATCTGCCCTTCTCTGAATTTTGTGGTACAGTTCTCCAGCCAAGTAATCCATTCAGAAATGTATATACGAGGGTGGGGTATGCATTTAAAAAGTGTTAATGAAAGCAACATACAAGAATGCATAATATTGGACCAATTTGCTTGCACACACACACAAAGTGCATTTGAGGCATATTGCATTCAAACAAATCTCTTAGGAGAAATTCGCTCTGAAATACTGATGAATTTCTATGAAGAAATGTGAAAAAGCTTAATTAAAATTGGAAAAGTGATAAACTGAGACTCACCAGAATGGACAGACTTGCCCATCCTTTGCCAAAGCCCACAAGTACCCCTCATCGCACATCTCTGCTGGACAGATCATTCTGCATTATCAAAGACTTTTTCGTTAATCAATTCAGATTTGGGCTAGGTTGAAATTTCTTAGAAAGGACCTAAAAGGGCAGGATGCGGCTTTATCAAACTCCTAGAAAAGTGGAAAATTCCAGATCTTCCTTGGAGACTGTTCTGGTCAAATGACTCCCCAGTTTCACTATCCACAAACTTTGGGTGCTACTGTGGATCTAATTTTAATATTGTTTACTTTTATTTTAATACTTTTGAAGGAGGCAGTAACCTTTACTCCTCCTCCTTCCAATCCTCCCCTCTTAGCCTATTTCTTTCTTCCATTCACCAATGTGAACTTACAATAGCATTTCATTCCACGTTAGGTGAGACAAAATTCCTTAGAAGAGAATTTTTGGAGGAAAACCTGTTGGATAATTTTACCCATTATCAGCCTCAAAGAATATCTGGCAATATCCCCACCCAATGCCTCAATGTTAGTACCTACAAATAGCTTAGAGAATTTTGGGAGGTCCTATTCACCCATCCTTTATTGAGGTAGAAGTTTGAATGCTGCATCCCATTCCTATGCCCTGAAGGTGGTGCACATAAAATCAGGCTTCAGAGTCTCAGTGGATCTGAAACTTGCCCCCTTACCAGAGTAGCAGCAGTCAGTGACCCTTCTACTTGCTGCTGGTCCCAAGGGAGCAGGTCAATGTGCAGTAAAGTTTTTGCTTGATGCTGCCAATGAAGAAGAGTTGTTATGTTCCACCTATACATGGCTTCCCAGGATCTGTTAGACTGGCCCAGGAACACTGTTATCAATGCAGCATCACACACTAGTTTTGATTATGAGCATCAAGCTGGCATTGCTTTAGCTAACGCATTCGTGCCCAGGACCAAAACGCTATTTGCACTGTGACAGCTCAAGCGGGTGTCTATAATCGAGGTGTTTTTCTTCTTTATTTCACGTCGTTTGCAGTGTTATTATGCCAAGACAGGATCATCCTCTCCAATTCAAATAAGCAACCATTATATGGGAACTTTGCCTAGACTGGAAGATATCCTTCCTAACCTGCTGTTTGTTTACTATTAAAAATCCTTCCTCTTTTTTGGACAGCCTCCATTCTAGCCAAAAATTATTGTCCCACTTTGCTCAACAGTAGCAGGATTAGATGCCCCTCAATGCACAAAGTCCTATTCTTTGGGTGCCCTTACCATTGACTAAAGAGAGTAGACGGGAAGAAGTCAAGGTTTCCACTGCATTTATCAAGCCACT
Source organism: Podarcis gaigeae (assembly GCF_964106915.1). Classification (NCBI taxonomy): domain Eukaryota; kingdom Metazoa; phylum Chordata; class Lepidosauria; order Squamata; family Lacertidae; genus Podarcis; species Podarcis gaigeae. Next base: position 64,912,489 of record NC_139679.1, on the reverse strand, counting down.
TCATTATTTTGAAAGATAATTATAGCAATCCGTCATCCTTCAGGGTATTACAATTAGCCCTGAGACAGAAATTATTGTGCGGTCTTTTTTTCCTTTTCCTTTTTAGAGTCATTAAGGCATCCCTGGATTCTAGCCTAGGCCCATCATGCTCTCCCTCTTATCAGTAGTGTTTACATTTCTGGGGTTTGGGCATATCTTTTTCTAAACAAAGCCATTGCAAGTCCCATTGGAAACAGTATTCAATTCTTTGCTCATCTTCCTACCCTCACGCCACCAGGGCTGGCATCTATTTCCTTAGACCACTGGTACCAAAATGTACGGGAAACAGCCCTACTAGAAAAGTTAATCAACAAACTTAAACTAGCACAGGAACAAGCAAAGGAGGGCGCCTTCACCCCAGTGTGGCTCCCCTTTATCTCATATGCAGCAGAACAAGACAATTACCTATCCCCCCCTCCAACAGTGTGCAAATCAATATGGCTAGCCTGATCCAACAACACACACACCCCACACACATACAAACAAACAAACCACACTGCAAACAACTGAACTCAACCAACCAAGCTCTGGACCTGCCCCCCCCCCATCCTGTAATGCCAATAAAAATAAATAAATATATAAACAAAGGACCTGCCCACGTGACGCTGACACAAAAACCCTGCACAAACTCTCTACAATGGAACGAAATATCATTCTCCCTCCCTATCTTTCTCCTTCCCTCTTTCTCTCTCTCTTCCCTCTCCTTTCCCAACCACGCAGTGTCTATGACAATAGTGTCTCATACCGAATGTAAACGAACTGTGAAACGACTCTACGAACTGAAAGTGGAGGCTCTATATTTACTTTTCCCTGTTTATTTGTTTGTTTTGTAACACACACACACACAAAGTCATCCCACCCCCTCTTTCTTATCTAGACAGTGGAACCTCAGTTTTCAAACGTAATCCATTCCAGAAGACCGTTCGGCTTCCGAAAAATTCAAAAACTGAAGATCAATGGGCTGGCTGCAAAGTCAATGGGGGAAAATGAAAAATGTATCTCGGAAGCCATTTAACTTCCAAGGCAAATTCAAAAACAGAAGCAATTACTTCCGGGTTTTCGGCATTTGAGTTCCAAATTGTTCAGCTTGTGAGACGCTCGAAAATCTAGGTTCCACTGTATCTATATCCAGTATCCTCAGGCAGTCACTAGGCCCTCCAACACCCTAATAGAGCCTGTCCCTTCCCTCCCCTTCATATTATTTATTGACTTGGGCCCCAAGCAACTGGCACTAACCATTGTTTCAATTTCCCACAGTGTCCCAGAGCAGCCTCCCCCAGCCATGGCCGATGAGAATTGTAGTTCAAAACATCTGAAGGGCACACAGTTGGGGAAGGGGCCCCTTGGGTGATGCCATGCTGGAGGTGGCCCACCAGAGGATACTTTGCTGAGAGCACTCTCAAACATGTAGCTCTACTACCCATAAAAAACTGGCATTGCTCTGTCACAAAGCCATTCCTTCTGTGCCTGAGCCCCCATCTCACTCTTCTGCTTAGAAAAACCTGCAATGAAATTCAAATCAGATGCGTGATTCAGCGCAGCCCGACTATATTCACCTCAGAAAGAGTTCCAAATAGCTAATGACGAGGCTGACAGGACACGCAGCAGCTCCAGCCCATAATGAGCTTTTTTTGTGCATGTCCTTTTTTCATGGCATTACTCGTTATTGACCTTCCTCTTCTCACTGAGCTGTTTTATTGTATCTGTAAATGGTAGGGAACAATTAGATAAGAGTCGGCGGTACAAATGGAAATTGTTGGCAGACAGACAGAAAGGAAATTTCTCCTGTCTGCTAATCAGGTCCCTGGCATAACCATTGGCTTGCTGTCTGCGACTTCTGTTTAAAAGCTGAAAGAAGGACTCATCCTTCAATAGGCCTCAAACAGATCACGTTTTAAGAACAATGCTGATAACACTGGCGGTATACCAGTAGTAGTATGAATTTCCACGAAGAGTGTTTCACATGTTGAAGAAGCAGCAGAGTCGGTCATTGGCTCATAGTCAAATTCATGGAGAATTAGACTGTTAAAAGCTACCAACCATGATGGTTGTGTTCTCCTTTGTCACTGTCAGAGACAATATGTCTCTGAAGGCCAGTTGTTGGAAATCACAAGTGGGGAGAATGCAGTTGTAGGCAGGTTCTGCTTGCAGACTTGTGCTTGGTCACTGTGAAATCAGGATGCTGAAGAAGATGGCCTCTGGACTGATTATGCAGGGCTCTGCTTATGGTTTTAGTCATGACTGAATACTAAGAATAGTCCTTTTGGATTTGAGGAGCGAGAGTTTTGGTGATGACCACATAACTGCTTAAATCAAGTGAACAAAGCTAAAGCAAGACCAGGATTGCTGGTAGGCCATATTTGGCAATTGACTGAAATGAGGGAGTCTGAGGCTATATGTATGTGAAGTTGCAGGCCTAGGAAATCACTATCAAAAGGGCTTTTCCTGGGCAAGAGGTAGACGTGCAATGGGATTGCAAAATGCACTGCACGCAGTAGAGGAGAGGAGGCTACAGTGCATATACAGAAACATTGACACCCTGATCTAAATTTCACTTTTCACGGTCTAGACAATGTCATATTTGTTTCATTTATCTGTGGTGACTCAAAATGCACACTATTGACATTTATAATACAGATTTTTAGCCCTTACCATATATTTGGCCCAGCTTTAACGTGTAGCTCTACCCTTGCAGGAGTCTATCTGCATGAACATAAGGGTGCTGCACACACAAATAGGGGCTAATTCTGGGTCCGGTTCCTGTTTAGATAATCTCATTCAAAAGTTTTTTTTTTTAAATTAAATCAGGTGTGTAGTAATAATTCTCAGGAACCATATATAAATATATATATATATTCTGGGCCTCCTTAAAAGCAGAAATATTTTAAACAAAGATTCTAATGAACATTACTAACAGTATGATTGAAACCAGAACTTTTCTGGACCTTACGCTACTGTAGATCAAAGAAAGGCTTTTCCATCACAAGATGTTAAGAAATCTGTCACCCACCCACGTTCAGAAAATAATGAGTTGCCATTAAAAGCATTGGAGTTATTTTAAATATTTTTCTTTAAAAAAATATAATGTTACAATAGAACATTCTTGCTTTTCATGGGATCTACTGGTAGATCTCTGAGTGGTTTTCTGTAGATCTGGAATATTTCTGACTCCTGATTTTTTAACATGAGCAGCACAACAATCTATCCTCACCAAAATTAGGCTTCTGAAGTGAAGAAAGCTAACTAGGAGTGGAATTTTGTGGGATAGGATTGCGGCCTCAGTTCAGTTCTGATACTGAATAAAATGTCTAGGTTCAGAATATTTCCAGATAGGTGTGCTAGTAAAAAACAACAACAACCCAAAGTCGATCTAACAAGTAAACAGGAGCCCTCCCTCCCCTGGTCTACACTGCCAGCCCAGTCACAATATGGAAGGATTGTGCTTGTGCATGTGGGAAGCTAACCATCTTCCATCTCCTCTACAAATATTGTCAAGACTCTTCAGTCCTTCATTAAAAAATTCCTTCCTCACCAACATTTTTCTTTAAAAATTAGCCAAAGTTTCAATCTACTAATGGCAGTGTTTTTTGGGGGGAAATCTATGACATTTTATGTGTGCTGTAGAGTTATCTAATGTAGTTATTTTATCCAAAACGTAGATCCCATTTCAGAAGGAAAGACTGTGCTTTTCTGACTAATTTTGAGGGCTTAAGGCAGCCTTTCTCAGCCTTGGGTTCCCAGATGTTGATGGACTACAACTCCTATCATTCATAGCCAGCAGGGGCAGCAATCAGGAATGATGAGAGTGGTAGTCCAACCGCATCTGAGCACCCAAGGTTGAGAAAGACTGGCTTAAGGCAATGCTGCCCCATCCTTGGCCTTGAATACTTAGAGAATCTTGTCTGTATCTTTCAATGAAAGTAGAGAGTCAAATTAACTGAATTATTTCTATAGCACCACAACGTACATGGCACTTTGCAGAAACAAAAACAAAAAACGCTCAGTCGTACACAATCTAAATTTCCACAGAAGGAGGAAAAAGAAAGGAGTAACAGGGTAAAAATATGTGTCAATAGTTTCTGGTACTTAGGGTTAGTGTCAGTGGGGTGTCAGTATCAGATGGTGGCCAAGGACTTCAAGGAAGAGATTTTGAAGACAAGCTTGTAGGACAAGAGAGGTGGCATTTATTGGTGGCCATGACAGGTGGCCATAGACTCCCAAATGTTGATTACCATTTCCAAATGTTCATGCGTGAGAATAGGAGGGGGTTAATATCATTACTCTCACAGTTTGGCATAGATCTCTCATGCAGAAGCATGTGCACACTCGCACAGCATGTATCCAGGAAAACACCACTTAGAACAGCAGATCACAGCCATTCACTGCAACATAAAACACAAATTTTGATGCGAACGCCACACTTTGTGCTTAATAATTGAAGGTGTCCAGCCCTCCTCGCTTAAATAAGTTCTCCCTGTTGCTCTGGCCTATTATAGCACTGTCTGTCCTCCAGACAGAATCAATTTTGCTCAAGGCATATTCCCCTCAAGCTATACTTTCAAAGCACTCTGCGGACAGCGTCAGCAGTAACTCAGGCACAGCTCAGAGGCTCACAATTTCAAACTACGGTAATCACTTGGCTTCAGTGAATTGATTTTGTAGCTGTTCCCCTTTGCAGGCAGCTCTACCCTTTTTGTTAAACAACAGCAAGTATTCTGACTGAGTAGCTCCTGAAGAACTGAGAAAGGCGGGGGGGGGGGGAATTACCTGCCAGTTTCAAAAGAAACTAAGGGGAAAGAGAGTGATGCAGTAGACATACTCAGATAACGCCAGGCAGGGTGAGTCTGTAATTCTGTGTCACAGAACCTGCCTTTACCACAACTGACTTGCCCCATATCTGGATTTTGTGTGGCAAGCATCTCCAGATGAATCAGGAACTTTCTGGCCCTCCAGGTGTTGCTGAACTACAACTCCCATTAGCTCTGACCATTGGCCACGATTTCTGGGGCTGGTGGGAGTTGTAGTTCATCAACAGCTGGAGGGCCAATGACTCCCCACATCTGTGTTAAATCCCATATTTCCTAAACATAAATGACTTGCCTTCCATCCCCTCCGTATCCTTTTCCTGTTTCTCCTTTATGCAGCACTTAGCTGTGGTTCCTGCAATGCAAAGCATTGGACTATATGACTCTAAAATTCTGCAATTCTACTTACACAAAAAAGTATGGGGTTGGGAGTACTGGGGCCTGGAAGGCATCTTAGTAACAGCACAAGCCTGTACATATCTGCTCAGATATAAGTTCCGTTGAGATCAGTGAGCCTTGCTCCAAGGTAGGCAGATGCAGGATTGCAGTCTTAGTGAACCTTTTTCCGTGTCATCTACCTTGCTGCAACAGCGAGAATGAACCAGTAGAGGCTGCTCCACTAGGGTGAATGGAATACTGCCCAAGCAATCGCAGCTTGGCTTTGGTCATTCCCCACCTATCTGTCTTTGTCCAGTCACGTTCCTCCTTTGCAGTCTTCATATCATCCTTGCATTAATTCAGGAGGTAGATGGGGAGAAAACTAGAATGAGTTGGCTCTGCCTGTGACTGGCTCTGTCTCTGTCTCCTGTTGGCTTCTCTGCCTTCTACCCTATCAGTCCTAATAGACACTGGCCACAATTAGGCATCCAAGCACAGTATTGCATGATGTGCTCTACAAGTCCTGTTACTCCTAAACCAATCACACGCTTGCTTAGGGCATGTTTACATTGCACCATTCATCTGGTTTCATTGTCATGGCCTCCCCCTCCAAAAACATATGTAATCTGTGGGCACTGTTTTGTTAAGGTGCTGAGAATACTGTTAGAAATCTCCTGATCCCTTTATATAGCACCAGCACTCAGGGCTTCTTGAGTACAGAAGCTTGCTTTGAAATTGGTTTAGATTGCATGAATTGAGGCCATGCAAGGCAGCCTGCCTTTGCTAAGGAAGAAGGCAGATCCGAGAGGCAATGCAGTTTCATGGATTACAATCCCATCCACTTGCACCCTCTTGGTGATCTATCTATAAACTAGTTATATTAAGCTACTTTGTTTGTTTATTGTACTACCCATCTGACTGGGTTGCCACAGCCACTCTGGGCATATTCAGTTGAGTTACAGTCCAGGGCTGGCTCCACTATTAGGCAGAGTGAGGCAGATGTTAAAGGGCATGGAGTAGATACTGCTTTGAAAATCACGTGGCTTGCCTCGCACCTCCCAAGCTAGCATGCTTCCAGCAAAATATAGACACACAATAAAACATTAACAACTTTGCTATACAGGGCTGCCTATGTATAGAACTGTTTCAGAAGAGCTGTGAAATGAGACAGATAGGGCCAACTTTAGAAAGTGCAGTGTCTCCAGTAGGGCTCTCATCCAGGTACAGATAAGGTCCTTGTCTGCTTACTTTGAGTGATGCCAGTGCTTTTTTTTTCAACAGGTGTACTTTTTTTTTCTCAGGTGGGTACTATTGCCACTCTAAGAGAACAAAGGGGGCATTCATGGTTAGTTCTGGCACCTCTTTTTCTAAAAAAAAAATAGCACTACAGAGTAGTGACTGGGGCAACCCAGTCAGATGGGCAACATTAGAAATATTTTTTATATTATTATTATTATTATTATTATTATTATTATTATTATTATTATTATTCCCCACTGAATTAATTGAGGTTCAATTTGGAACAGGCACCCAGAAGGCTTGTTACTTGATTTATTGCTTGATTTAGGGGTTAACTTTTTATTTCCTGTTCATACCATACCTATTCAGTTATGGCATACTCCCGGCATAGGCAAACTCAGCCCTCCAGATGTTTTGGGACTACAATTCCAATCATCCCTAGCTAACAGGACCAGTGGTCAGGGATGATGGGAATTGTAGTCTCAAAACTCTGGAGAGCCGAGTTTGCCTATGCCTGGCATACTCAAAAGCTTTCAGGAGGAATTTACAGAGTTGAGAAACTCTCACAGCTGACTGGAGACAACTTTGATACCAAAAGGTAGGACAGTTCCAGTCAGCCCATCAAAAAAACCCAGCAACATAGGTCGCAATCTACAGTGGCATTGCATGAGTAAAGTTGTTGAGCTTTTTTATTTTTATTGGGGGGGGGTCAACCAAGATCAACCAGAGGCGCTCCGCAATCATTAGATCACAATCAACCTGTTGGACAGCCCTTAGAGGATTCTTATATTGGCTGGATGGTTTTGTTTTGCTTCCTTGTATGTTTATTCCAAATGCATTCACAGCACCCCTCCTTTACTCAAGCAACCTTTAAGACTCTAACCCCATGCACTTCAGGACCAATTCCATCTTGCAGCAAAATACGCAAGTCAGTTATGCAGAAACATACCCCTGCAAGGTACTGTCAGGAGCTCGTCCCACTCTCAAGTAGCATTACTCATTGTGCAGGATTACAGACTTGCAAGTTGTGCACTTTACAAGGCGTTTTGTTTATTTAGTGAACTGAAGCGGAGGGGAGTGGGGAGAAAACCCTCTTTCAATTTAACAGCTTTTTTCCTGATACTCAACCTCAACCTGAACTAGTTCTACTGCAGAGGAACTGTTAAGGTTCTGGGAAGAAGAGTGTGTTACACACCAATGTGAGACCTGAAATTAGTTTGTTAAGCAGTGCCAAATGTATAGCTTGGGAAAAGATCTCTTCCCTCTAGCACCATGTTTCCTCCCCTCAAATGAAGTGCCATATTTTATATAAACAAACTCCCCCTACTGATACTTCCATAATACATGGCCCAAGTCATTCATAAAAGAGGAGATCCAGTTTACTGAACAGGAACACATCACTGGGAATCCATAGCATAGAAGTGGTAAAGTTATCATGTGCCCCAAAGGCTAGGAAAACATTACAAAGCCTTTGCTGGGCAGTGTGGGGAAGCTGTGGCCCTCACAGATGTTGCTGGACTCCAACTCCCATCATCCCATCATCCAACTCCCATCATCCCATGCTGGCTGGTGCAGATGGGAGTTTGAGTCCACAGCAGCCAGGGGCCACCAGACTGGGGAAGTCGGGTCTCGAATGAAATGAAGTAGTTCAGCCCAGCTTTCTTATATCAAACTCCAGATTAGGTCTCCTACACACAAACAACACAGAGAAACATAGGAGCTCTTTCTCCTTGAGCCTGTCCACACAATGGAACCGCCACATGGACTGAGAAAACCACACAGATCCTTCTCACTCAGCCAGGACACAATTGGGTAAGAAAGATCCATGCAATGGTCCCCACCCACATAGCTATGATATGCACATTCTTACTCAGGCCACAGGGAATCTGCTCCCATGTATCTCTCTCTCCGTATGTGTGAAGTGCACCTTAGTCAATCCTATAGTCACGTTTAATCCATTAAAGTAATAGCAAATTGACAGTGCCAGTACACAAGTCCTGCCTATGATAAGTTAGCACTAGGCCAACTATCAGTTGCACCCAAAAATACGACTCAGGTGGGAAATAAAGCAGTGGGGGGGAAGTTTGTTTTTAATGCCAATATTTTCAATCTAGAATTGTTTGAACACTGAAAACATGCACTTTAGGAGGTATTTCCTCAACTGAAGGACCTTCCAAAAAAATGAAATCAAGTCAATGTGAAACACAGTCTGAGTAAACGATGTGGCTTATCGTTTTATAAGGAAGTGAAGGACTGCCCTGCCTTTTCTATGTGAAATTTGTAATGTATGTGTCCCATTGGTATGGCCTTAATGCTCCATTAAGGATGTGTTTTGCTACATCGGACCCAGAGAACAAAGCAACTGCTTCCTTAAGAGTAAACATTTTTACATCATGATAACCTGTAACTTATATGAAGTACAGCTTGCATGAACACACACAAGGAGAAAAAGAAAACATTCAGATATCAATGGCAGATTATTTTTTTGGCTTGTAAAAATAAATTTTAAGAGAAAAAAAATCTATTTCAGCAGTTTGAAGATGGAATGTAAATTTCTGTTAAGTGTATATAAAAAGTATATTTATTCAACCATACATTCATGCCAATTCCAATTAAAAACAAAAATAAACATTTTCTGACATTTTTGTTTGTTGTGTGTTACTGGCTGTGGTGGCGTCAGCCCAAGACCTAACTATGGTTCTTAAGCAATGTTCTTCTGACTTTTATAAATATGCTGCCTCACTCTCCACACTGGCAATCTCTATCCTGCCTTTTCAGCAGACAAAATAAGCATAAGGTTTGTGTTTGCTGCTCAACTTCAGACTTTCTTGAAGAAGACCCATTCCAGTCAGGCTTTCAGCCTGGATGCGGGACCAAACTGGCCCTGGTTGCCCTAACAGATTGTCTCCTCCAGGAGAGGTGGAGATGGGCTGAGACAGGGGATTGTCCTAAACCACTTTTGATACCATTGACAATGGTATCTTATTGGACAAGACCTGGTAGTTGAAAGCAGAGTTACAGTGGTTCTTACCTACAAGGCCAGTTCCAGAAGATTGCATTGCAAACATGTGTTCAACTCTGTGTCGGTTGATCATGGGGTCCCAGAGGATTCAGTTCTGCCCACAGTGCTGTTCAATCAATGTCTGTATGAAGCTGCTGGGCAAACACAACTAGGCTTTGGGAGCTGGGTGTTACCAGTATGCAGGTGCCACCTCACCTGAGGACATCAGGTTGTGGACCAGTGTCTGGCTGCTATAATGGACTGGATGAGGACTAATAAATTGAAACTGAATCCAGATAAAGAAGCAGAGATGTTGTGTCTCTTAGGTCTGGGAATCAGGTGAATGATTGTTCTTGACAAGGTTGCACTCTCCTTGAAGGAGCAAGTTCATAGGCCAAGACTGCTCCTGACTTCTACTGTTACTGGAGCCTCAAGTTTCTTCAATGGCATGAAGAAACTTTTTGCCAGTTTCCCAGCCTGGCCTCAGTAATTTATGCTCCAATTCCTGGCTGGATAGCTGCAATAATAGGATCTCCAGTATGGCACCCATGGCGCAACACCCTTAGACGTTTCCTGATGTCCACAAAGTCTCCGTGATCCTCTCACCACTCCCCCATTTATCATGTGGGGGTGAGGGTAATTATCTTCCCCACTCCTCTTTAAAAATACATGGAACTGAAGTCCAAAGAACGACACTCAGATTTCCCAATTTCTGTTTTGTGACTTCCGTGCTTCTCAAGGCTCAAATCGGAAGTGGAGTAACCAAAAGTGGAAAGGGGCAGAGACTAGAGGGTATGGAGCAACTAAGAGAGGGGAGTGGGGTGCTTCAGGGGGTGGGCCATGAAAATCTGAGCATCTATGCCTTGATTTGTGGTGCTGGCAAGTACCAGAAGTGATTTTTACAGAGCAGTGCCGTATAAAATCATGCAGATTCAAGTGGATCCATTTTAGTGCCACTGGATCACTTTGACTCAGACCCCATGGAAAGCCCAAGTGTGCACATGTGAGCACACTTTCTCACCGCAGGTGGATGGGGAGCGAAGAAACCATAGATAATGGTGCACATGGTACTTGCTCAAATTTCCCAGTTCCCACAGTATCAAAAACTGGTGACCCTTGCAATGTGCTCTAGAGACTACTTGGAAAATGCAGCTAATGCAATATGCAGCAGCACATAGAACCACTAGTAAAGAGTTGTACTACAGTAGTGCTTCAAGGATAGCACTTTGTGCCCGTATGTTTCCAGTCCAAAGTCACGGCTTTGTGAGTGACACAGAAAAGCCTGAACAAGTTGGGACCTTCTTACCTGAAGGAGTACCCCACTTTGGCTGAACGTTAAGCAGCTCCACAGTATAGAGGATGCATCACACAGGTGGGCCTTCCCCATGGCAACCAGTCTTTGAACCCCCCAAATCCTTGAATTCACACTGGCCTCTTATGTTGCTGTTGAACAGAGGCTTTTGGAAATTGGTGTTCAGTTAAGAATTATGTATCCTGTTCTACTTGTTCGTGTGATTTTTATTCTGCGGTACTGTTTTATTGAAGTGACTGTTCCCCAGAGATCGTGAGATTAAGGGGCACAATATAAGTATTTTAAATCAATATTTAAAGATGCCGTTAGGAGCACAGACACAGATACGGAGAAAAAACAGTTATGCACCTACGATGGGACGGCATCAAAGCAAAACAATTCTGCATTGCGGTGTTGGGGCTAGTCAGCCAGCTTTTGGTCCCAGACCTGAAGTTAACATTGCTCTCAGCTTAAAACAATTGGAATCCCTTGTTGCACCATAAAGAACTAGCATCAGTATTGCCAACAGCAGTTCGGATGGAGGCAGCTAGACGGTAGAAGGCAGCAGAAAGGCCCCAAAAAGAAGGGTGGTGGGTCAAATTATACAACGTAGCTTCCTTGGAACACTTAATCCATCAGAAATGTAGCTGAACAGGGTAATGTTTGATACGGTTGTCATTCATCAGCTTTAATTAACAGAATTAACACCTCCTATCTGTGCCCAATGGGACGCGAGTGGCGCTGTGGTTTAAACCACAGAGCCTAGGACTTGTCAATCAGGTCGGTGGTTCAATTCCCCATGACAGGGTGAGCTCCCATTGCTCGGTCCCTGCTCCTGCCAACCTAGCAGTTTGAAAGCATGTCAAATTGCAAGTAGATAAATAGGTACTGCTTCAGTGGGAAGGTAAACGACGTTTCCGTGCGCTGCTCTGGTTCGCCAGAAGCGGCTTAGTCATGCTGGCCTCATGACCCGGAATCTGTACGCCGGCTCCCTCGGCCAATAAAGCGAGAGGAGAGCTGCAACCCAAGTCGGTCACGACTGGACCTAATGGTCAGGGGTCCCTTTACCTTTTTATCGGTGCCCAGTGACTCACATTGTGCTATAGCGGGGATGGCTCTCGGTGAGACCATTGTAGTATTGTTATGAAAAGTATATACTTGGCAATTTCCAGTTGTGCCAAAGCTGGAAATCTTGGTAAGAATTCTGCCATGCTGCTGTTTTCTTAAAGTTTTGGCAAAAAAACCCAACCCTGATATAACTTTGGGGGGAAAGAAAACACAAAACTAAACAACAGAAAACCTTTTTGTTGCTTGTATGCTGCTTCTGTATTGAAACCAAGTGGCTTATGTTAAAACAGACAAGATAAAAAGTTAATATATCTAATATAATAAAGCCTGGCAGGAATTAGTGCAATTAAAATGACAGCAACAGGAAACGAACAATTCCAGCCAATGGAGCTAAACCCAACTGCCGGTGTTATGATGACTGAAACTGGAATAGATGCAGCCTTTGATAAAGCAGTGATCATAAGTCTCTAAGACCCTGTGTAGCACAGGTAGTTCCACTGGAGACAGGTCCCATGGTCCCTTATTATTTTTGGAGCCTCAAAATACAACCACGGTCAAACATTCTGGGTCAAAGCAGTCACTACATATTGGTGTGGTTTTGTTTTATTTTCAGAGGGGGCTTGTAATGTGTATCAGTTTGCAAATTTAGTACACAATTATTAAACAACGCCCTGAGATTTAAACATTTTTATTGACTAGTTAAAAGCATTTTGTTAATCCATCATTGTATTGTAAACACTGATAGTTCAAAACTGTCCTCTCTTATCACTAATCACATCCCATTAACTGAATGTACTAGATCAGATCCAAGATTATGAATGTCCTGTGCTGTAAGAAGCTAGAATAATTAACTACCGAGAGCAACTTTTCCGCTGTCTCACACCTTCCATATACTCTCAGGAACTAGCCAAACTCAGAATAGTACAGCTGGATTATATGCACTATACTGAACAGCTTATTAGATACAAAAGCTTTAAAGCTGGAGGAGGAAGTGATTAAGCATCTCCTGGAATAGTACTCTCAGCTTTGCAGAGTGAAATGCAAGAGAGACTATAGAGAAATTCAGATTCAGATAATCTCTTGAATCACACATTACGCTAGCAGAGTGAAGCTAGTGACCAAGAAGAAGTTATTTATGAGAGATCTCCAAAGCCAGAGGAAGTGGCTCAATAAATTTAGTTAACCCAAAACAATGCAAAGTTGGACTATTGGTCCATCCAGCGTATCATCAAAACTGAATGGCAGTGGCTGTTGGGTTTCAGACAGGACACTTTCCCCGCCATACCCGATATACAGGAGACTGAACCTGGAACCTAATGCATGCCAAGCACACATCCTACTCCTGACCAAAGGACCTTTCACAGCATAATAATAAAGCCCAACTGCGGCTTCAAGGTGGACTCATGAAGATTTATAAAAGTATTACTTCGTTTAATGAATTCAAGCTGAATTGGGATTAGCTATTCTGTATCAGCAGAACAGCTCGAAACACTGAAACCCACGCACATTTGTATAGCACATTGAAAAAACAAGTTACTTACCTTAACTGATGTTTGGGCACATTTGATAGTCCATGGTATCCACAAGTTAGTTATTTGAACTTTATAGTCAATTTATTAAGCAATAAAATACTCTAAACAAACTTTTGGGTTTATTCAAATCACACAGACCCTAATTTCCCATTTAAAAAATTCTAGTCCTTAAGTTACAGAGATGCTTGAAACAGTTTAACAAAAAGCTAAAAGGTTGACTTTTAACAGAAATGGCTTAAAAGTCTTCTGAGGTTTGGCATTTCTTCACATTATCAATTGCAGAATGCAAACACTGCATAATTCAACTGCAGCACACCACAACTGTGCCATCATATTTGTGTGAAATAGGCAAGTTTGGATTAAATGCAATTTAAAATTGTGGCCCACAACACTGACCCAATTCCTACCTACATCACAGCCAGAGTGCTCCTAAACTGAGAATCCCAGTTGTTCACCTAGATGCCTTGCACATTGCCTTGTTCTCATTAAATTGTGCGCAAGACCATCAGCAACTCCAACAGCTGCAATGATGTTTCTACATTTTATTTTATTCTGTATATACATTCAACAAAAACAGATGTTTTAGCTTATGCAATACCATGAATATATCACAGTGATAAAGGTTATCATCAGAACCAGGGTTTAATCATTTCACCCTTATTTGAATGGCATTTTAAAGCCAATGATGAGTAACATCATCGCAACATACTACATATACTGCATATGTGCATACTGTAAAAATAACGCACTGTAAAGATTTAGGGTGTCGTTTCCCAGTCACATATGGAAGGCACTCGCTTCAGAGCTAATGACAGTATCAATACATAGTTGGGAAGTCCTCAGAAAGTATTATAAAATGTTACAGAATTCCATGAGGCTATTAAAAAACAAAACGTGCAACTCTAGAAAACATATATACCCATGAGGAGACATGAAGGACAAACAGATCTCTTGAAAGACTTCAACATACTCCAAAAACTGGATAAAGCAAATCTAGACTTTTTTATTTTTTTTAACAATTTGCCAAGACTGGAATGAGAGATAAATAGAAGGCACAACAATTTTGTTTTCGTTTTAATACAAATACAAACTAAACATGAAAAAAACTTCCCTATTTCAATAAAAAAAAAATCACAAGTTCAGGAACAGTGTTTTAAAGAGTCAAGTTCTAGACATTTAAAACCTATCCCGCAATCCTTGTAAGTGGTAAAACAGTAGTGAGAATTCCTTTTCGTGATCATGTACCAAAAGAGAGCATTCTATTGATACCCTTTATTCCACTTTTACAGCGCCACAGAGAAAGGGTAATGTCAATTTTCAAGCGGCAACATCTCCAGACCAAGGTCCAACAGGTCATGTGACCCCACCTCCCCAAAGGGGTGACGGATTTCCCTGCCCTTGAAACGTTTGTCACGTGCTAGTTTTTCCTATAGGTTCCTGAACACATGCAGCTGAAAAGGTTAATTCCACTGACTGAAGCGCACCCCATTTCAGTAAGGAGGAAAAAAAAGCGCCACACATTCCATTAGGAAAAACAACAGGTACAAAAAAAAAATCCAGTCCACATGTCTGCAGCAAGCAAGGATTCAGTTCTTTTCTTTTTTAAAAAAATCCACTTTTCCCCGAAATATTGTTCCACAAAGCTGGAATCTGGGACAAAGACTAGAAAAAAATAAATCACGAAACCAAACACAAACAAAATGGGCCAAAATAGTATCAAACGTAGCAGTCTATAACAGGGTAGGGCCACATTCCAAGATACCCAAGGCTGAAATTCACAAATCTGCAGGAAGAAGGGTTTGTCTCATCATGTCATCCATTAATCACTGGCGTTGCCCGATGCCCCTTCCAGTGCCAAATCCTGGTTTCTGAGACATTCCTCCACGTGGAGGCCCTCGGATCCCACCTCCCAGCCCCCCACGGGGGCCACCAGGCCCACGGGGTCTGTTGTCTCGGCGATCACCCTCCCTGGCTGCTCGCGTTTTTTTCTCTTCCACATTTAAACGCACTTCTCCTCTGAACATGATCGGCTGGAAGAGAAAAAGTGGTAAAGTGGAATCAATGAACAGGTAAGTGCTAAATACGTACAATAATTCATTGAAGTGAGTTATGGATGGAACGGACATTGCAGAAAAATAGATCCTGATCTCCCAAAATGCAGTGTCTTTGTTTACTCAAGTTGTGAATTCTTTCAACCCTCCACCCCACCCATATTTGGCAAGGATAGTTGAGAACTGTTGTGTAGGCCATTATTTTTAACTGTAACTGCAAATTAATATTGTACTCTAGCCAAGAGCACCAACAGCTTTGTCTATCTATTCCCACTTCAGCTGCCACCCCCAAGTTAAACAAAGAAGCCATTCTAATTGGCTTCTCTTGGTTTTTTGTGTTTGCTTTATTTCAAAACATCAGTTTTTAGTACACTTCAGTATAACCTTTATCACTTAAATATCATTTAATGTACCCTATTGGCAAGGATCTTCTGAACGGGCTCTGGATCATCAAACACCACAAATCCAAAATTAGGGAGCTTTCCTCCACTGTTGATACGTAGTTCCACAACATTCCCATAACCTGCAAAAGAATTTCCAATTTCTTTGATCACACATTAGACTGTTCTGTAGAAATAGGCATGTACTTTTAGACACAACCCTGAAGCCCCACCACTAGGCAAGCAATATTCGAGACTTACGTTGGAAGAAATCCTTTAGTTCTGCCTTATCCACATCATGAGGGAGATTCCCAACAAACAGCTGGTGACTGTCTGGGTACCTCACAATACGCCTAGTTTCCATGTCACCTGGCTCTCCTTCCCGCACTTAAATTAAAAAAAGATAGATATAACTCATTCATCATCTTTTGCTTTCTATAAACACCATCATAAGCTTTGCCTACTGGAATAATGACAGAAGTCAATAGACAATAAAGCTTCAAATAAAAAACAAGAAATGAGTGAACTTGGTGCTCCCATTCAAAAGCCTGTAAGCAGACTGAAGTGTCCACTTAAGATTAAACTGTGGCACTTCAGATTTTGAAAGCATCTGGTTTAATTTATTCCCAAATTCTTTCCAACTCTTACAACACACTCTTATTGTATATAGTTTAGCATCT
Organism: Podarcis gaigeae; assembly: GCF_964106915.1. Taxonomy (NCBI): domain Eukaryota; kingdom Metazoa; phylum Chordata; class Lepidosauria; order Squamata; family Lacertidae; genus Podarcis; species Podarcis gaigeae. The sequence continues at coordinate 64,896,025 of NC_139679.1, read as the reverse complement.
TTTGATTATCACCACAAGAGTTGACTTTATCTGTTCCAACAGTGAGCGCTGCTTTAGTAGCTATATTGTTATTACCAAGTACACCAGATTTCTTACTTGGTCTAGGGCCTCTTTGTGGTGGGATATTTGTCCGTTGTTCTCTCACCCTCTGGTCTCGCTGAGGTCTCTGCGGTGGAGTCTGGGATTCAGGCTTTGATTCAGTACGGGGCTGCAAAAATGTACCAGCACAAATGTAATGCATCTAAGTCATGGGTAGGCAAACTAAGGCCCGGGGGCCAGATTCAGCCCAATTGCCTTCTAAATCCGACCCACAGACGGTCCAGGAACCAGCGTGTTTTTATATAAATAGAATGTGTCCTTTTATTTAAAATGCATCTCTGGGTTATTTGTGGGGCACAGGAATTCATTCATTTATTTATTTTTCAAAATATAGTCCAGCCCCCCACAAGGTCTGAGGGACAGTGGACCGGCCCCACTGCTGAAAAAGTTTGCTGACCCCTGATCTAAGTCAAGCAAAGCTTTGTGTCAGCATCCTCATACCCTAACCATTTTAAACCTGGGAACCCCAAGGAAAAGGAAAAACACAAATTTAGATGCCAGAATAGAGGAAGATTTATCGGCCCTTTCACTTGAAATCACATGCCAAGCAACAAATTTCAAGAACATTTCCCCTGAAAAGGATGCTTTTGCAGAGAAAGAGATGACTGCATCATCAACAAAAAACGAGCATGTCCTAAAAAGTAAAAATAATGCTCTACTGCTTGAAATACTATCAATTTGCAATTAATCTGACAGTTGTTGATCCTGGTTCAAGTTCATTAGTTGGCTGGTATATTTTTACCTGTGATGCAGGTAATTTGACAACGTGAGGTGGTATGCCTGAAACTGGAACAGCTCCACTAGGTGGGAGATTCTTACTGGTTACAGATGCCCATGAAGATGTCTAACAGGAAAAAACAAGATTTCATTATTTCTGAGTAACATCAGGTATCTGTGCTCTTCAAAATTACAAAGTTTCTTGCACACGTACAAATTTTGACATCTTTCTTCAAATAATTCTACAGCCACAAATGTTTATGTTAGAGACAGCATGTGGGCAGATTGCACCTTACTTAAAGGCTTTCAGCAGATTTTGCTGTGACTGCTGAAACTGCACCCCCCCCCATCAAATTCATGCCACCAAATTGTGCCCCTCACTTGCATGGCAGGCTGAAGGGAGCACTGCTTTCACAGGATGGATCTCTCTGCATGCCTTAGGAAACTACATTTTTCTAAGCCCGAACGGGTTTTTGGTGGCCAGGGGGAGTGTGATTATGTCCGTGAGGGATATCCCTGATGTGTTCCTATCCTTGGAAACTGCACTCCCTCAACCATACTATTTGGCATGCTAAGGAAAACCCCATATCCATGGGTGGTTGGAGCACAAAGAGCCCCCAAAAGCCCACGGCCCGTGGCTACTAGAAGAAAAAAAGATTGCCCATTCATTTTTATGTCTTTAAAATATTTATAAACTGAACTCACACAAAAATAATTAGAAATGTACAAAAAAAAATCAAGAAAGCAGAGAGGCTATTTATAGAGAGCCTTTATATAAATAGCATTTCATCCTTGGAAATTAAGGTTCCTTTCAATATCTGGAATGCAAACTTAAGGTGTGTCTTACAAACTGTCCTAAAGGTCTACAAATGGCTAAACCTACACAATTTATGAATGGCTGCTATTGTCAGGCTCTTTTTGCCAGCAAGATACCCAACAGACAGAGTATTCTTCTAGATACTACTTAGAGCAGTTATGGGGAACAAAAATAGAGAGAGGCTTTTTGGACTTATACAATTCTTATGCTACAATGTGATATAGGGAATGCTGTAAAGACTGAAGCTCTACAACTACAGTACAGTCTGATAACCTTCTTGTTATCAAGATAGCAGCCACTGACTTTATGCTAAGATACAACTGCCTTTTCTTCAACCAAATGTGAGTACACAGGAATTATCTTGAACGTCTTGACAGCTCTTGTAATCATTCTCACTTCAAACTTAAAAATACACATGAGTAAATGTGAAAGGGGATATCATTAAAATCATGCATGTTACCCTTGAGTCCTCTTGCACTACAGGAGCAGGGTCCACAGGGACTGGAGAAGGACTCTTCTCTACAGTCTCTTCAGGTGCTGCTTCCTCCAGCGCTGGCTCAGTTTTTTCTTCCTGAGCCTCTGGTTCAGGCTCCTGTTCAGGTTCAGGTTCAACTTCTTGTTCCGGCTCTGCAACTGGTTCCTCCAAATGTTCCTCCAAGTCATTGCTGTTGGTGGAAAAATATTTTCATTATGGTAACAATGCATTTGCAGAGCTCAAGCACCAGGACCATAAATGGAATCCCAATATTGTGCTACTTCAGTACCAAGGTTACAAACATCCATCCAATCTGAACCCTCATGCAACAATACTTTGTTAAGTCAGCAATGTTCCCTTTTTAATCAGTATGGATTATACTCATTCACGTCCTCTCTCACGCACACACACTCCCCTAGAAATCTGAACTTCAATGCTCCCACCTCAGGAAATTTTAAGAAAGGGCTGGTGGACTTTTAATTATGCAAAAAGACTGCAGCATTGTTGAGTTTTTTGCAGTAAAGTCAGCACTGATTCTGCAGGAGACCATTAGGTTTAGCCTGAAAAATTAGTATTCTGCAGAATACCTGACTCCTTCCTACATTTCAGCCAGCAGTTATAGGCAAACTGGTTAGAAGCAGTGGCAGAGTTATGATTGCAACCGTGTCTGAGTTACCTGACAGACTGCTCATAGTAGGCTGCTGAATCATCAGCAACTGCCTCAGGAGTCTGTTGCCTATCCTCAGGTTCCTCTGCTTCCTCCTCAGATTCTGGTGAGGGGGGAAAAAATAGATTTTACACTGATTAAGTACAGGACAAATTTCCACATTGCAGTCAGAATGTACACACAGTGGCTGCATTCTCATGTTATAGTAAGCCGTGCTAATGGTTGACCACGAACATGCAGACTGCTTCTATCTCGCTCCTCTCCACTAGCAAACAGGACATCACTAGCACACCACAATGCTTACCTTCATGTTTTGTCAAAACGGGAGACTGTTGCTTGTTTCAATCAAACAAATTATGACTGGTAAGCCAAGAACAAGCCTTGGCTTCAGATTTGGTTTGGAGTGAAACAAACTGAAGCCCCCAATCTGGACATTAACACTAGGCCAAGAATTTTGATTCGTTGCTCCTGCTCGCTAGCAAGGAGCATAGGAGGGACAAATTCTGCATTCCTGGTCAGCCACTTGCAAATATACTCAATGCTTTACATATTAGGCATGGGGAAATTTGATTTTAGTTAGCTGAAATATCCCCTTACCTTGACATTAATTAAATATTTAAGATTTATAGCCTGCCCCCCTCCAACTATGCTAATACCAGGCCAGGTACATTATAAAACAGAGTACGCAACCAAATATATACATAAGCAATAGTAGAATGCTAATAATCTAGTTGTTCACATCATTGCACAAACAGCTGATCAATGCTCAACACATATTTCAGAGGCACAGTTTTGACTGAAGCTTCTAAACTTCAAGCAAGTACACAGCACAGGGTTACAAAAGGTATGAATGACAGCTGCTAAAGTTAAGAACTGGTTTTAGCCCCTTAAACCAGCAAATATGCTTCTATGTCTTGGCATGGCAATTACAGGAGACTGAAATGCTGAAGAGAGTAGTGAATCCCAGTAGTAAGCCTAAACCATAACCAGCAAAGGCCATACCTCCAGTGACGTATTCACTATTTTTCCCCCTGTTTTGCCATACAACTTATCAGTCTCTTCATATACAGCTCCCACCAGGAGCCATCTTAGATAAGGCGAGTGACAATTTATGGATGGGATTGAAATTACATAAAAATGGCAGTGAAACTTCTCAAGACTGGTCTTAATCAGTTATTGATGAAGATCAAATTCCTACATTTGGTAACATTAAAAACTCTTAAGGTAAAGGTAAAGGTACCCCTGCCCGTACGGGCCAGTCTTGCCAGACTCTGGGGTTGTGCGCCCATCTCACTTAAGAGGCCAGGGGCCAGCGCTGTCCGGAGACACTTCCGGGTCACGTGGCCAGCGTGACATCGCTGCTCTGGCGAGCCAGAGCCGCACACGGAAACGCCGTTTACCTTCCCGCTGGTAAGCGGTCCCTATTTATCTACTTGCACCCGGAGGTGCTTTCAAACTGCTAGGTTGGCAGGCGCTGGGACCGAGCAGCGGGAGCGCACCCCGCCGCAGGGATTCGAACCGCCGACCTTTCGATCGGCAAGTCCTAGGCGCTGAGGCTTTAACCCACAGCGCCACCTGCGTCCCGTTAAAAAAAACTCTTATATAGATGTAAATAAAATTTGTCTGGCTCAAGTTTTCGCACTGCTGCTATTAAGGTTTTAACGTGTTCTGATGTTGGCTCCCAGTCTGGGGAAAAGGTGGGATATAAATATATTAATAATACTAAGTTTATTATTTGTAAGCAACTTGAATTAGACTGGGCAAATCGTGTTATCATTTTTTCATCACAGAGAACTAATTTAGGAGGAAAACACATTGACAGTCTTGGTACTTACCCTCTGGAGGTTCAGCATCTAAATCACCAAAAACTTCATCCTGATAACGGAATATGTCATTATGGACATAAAACTTGTTCGCAACAGAACCCTGAAGACAACACAAGGAGAAAAGGAAGTTTAGTCTACTGCATTCAGTACCAGTGTACTATGAACACGGTGTTCATGTTTAATCTGGCAGCACAAACCCACTTTGCTTATGTTTGAAACAATCTAACCCTGCTTTACCTACTTGCACTATGCTACAAATAAAGAGGGACACTTCAATTGTTACATGAACATTACTTCCTGAAGCATCTCAGAAGTACGCTCTACTCAACTAAAAAGCATTCATTCAAAGTATCAATGATCAGAAGAAAGCTAAAAAAGTTTTTTTTAAAAAAAACATAATAGCTATTAATGGATAATTTATTTATTATGGTTTACTAAATTTATACACATCATGATAAAGGATTATTATGGAAGCAGAGATTTTTAGTAACCAACTAAACAGTGAGACCTCAGTATTAAGACAATGAGTCAAGGCCAGCAAAAATTTAAGGAGCCGTCACACTCATACATTTAGAGATTTCTTATTTATAAATTATTGGAACCAGGCCTTATGACAAATAGTGCTTTTCAGTTATGAACGCTGATAATGATCCCTTTGCCTATGGTATGCAACAAGAACAGAAAAAGGACTTAACACATACACAAATGCTAGGCTTATTCTGGCAGAGCCACATATCCAAATACAAGTGCATCACAGTTGTTAATGACTCTAAAGTAAAGAAGTTCTACAGCCAATGACAGAGGGGAGCCAACTGAACCTTCCTGGCATCCCCAATCCCACTGCACTGATATAAAGTCACACACTGATGTTGGGCATACTGGTTCACAGACTAAGATTCCCACAGGCCACATACCTCAGGAGCAAGGACAAAAGTCTGCATGAATCTCCGCATTGGCTGTGTGTTATTGGAGAGCTCACCCATGACCTGTACAACAACACCATCATTCAGAGTGGCATGAGCATCCACGTGGTGGATCTTCGTGCGGCAATCCTTAAAATTCAGCGACAAGACCTTCTTGTGGATATCCTACAGAAATCATATTGAAATATGTATGAGCTACTTTAAGGATTCAAGCAGAGATGAATTAGAAGTGTCATGAGTTTAGTACTGTAAAGCAAAGAATTTTTTAAAAAACAAAAACCTGAAACATTAACAGGCCCAGACTACCTGCAGTCTGACTTAACTGAAGTCTTGCCCTTCTTACAACAAATAGTCTTCTATTTTATGAAAGCTTTCTTCATTTAAAAAGGGACTTAATTATTAAGAACATAAGAAGAGCCTGCTAGATCAGGCCAATAGCCCGTGTATACTAGTATCCTGTTCTCACAGTGGCCAAACAGGAAGCGGAGCATAGCCATCATGGCTAAAAGCCATTGACAGACCTCTCTTTTAGGTCTAATCCTCTTTTAAAGCCATCCAAGTAGGTGGCTATCATCGGCTTCTGTAGGAGCGAGTCCCATTGTTTAACTATGCACTGCATGAAGAAGTACTTTCTTTTATCTGCCCTGACTCTTTCAACATTCAGCTTCATTAAATGTCCTCAAGTTCTAGTGTTATGAAGAAGAAAAAACTTTTCTCTATCGACTTTCTCCATGCCGCATCACTCCTTACTCGCATTTTCTCTAAACTAAGAAGTCCCAAAAGCTTCAACCTTTCTTCACAGGGAAGTTGCTCCATCCCCTTGATCATTTTGGTTGCCCTCATCTGAATCTTTTCCAACCCTGAAATATTCTTTTTGAGGTGAGGCGACACAGTATTCCAAATGTGGTTGCACCATAGATTTGTATCATGGCATTATGCTACTGGCAGTTTTACTTTCAATTCCTTTTCTGATTATACCTAGCATGGAATTTGCCTTTTTCACAGCCGCTGCACACTGGGTCGACATCTTCATCAAACTATCTACGATGACCTCCCATTCTATGACTGCTAAGCTTACTCATGAGTCTTTGTTAAGGCACCTTGTCCAAAGCTTTTTGAAAGTCAAGGTACACAATAACAACTGGATCACCTCTATTTATAAGTTTGTTGATACTCTCAGAGAATTCTAATAGGTTCATGAGACAGGACCTGCTGTTGCAGAAGCCATGCTGTCTCCCACTTCAACAAGGTTTGTACTTCTATATGCTTGATTATCCTATCTGCAACAAAACTTTCCACCAGTTTTCCTGGGGCACATATTAAGCTAACCAACATATACATTCCAGCATCCGTTCTTAAAGACTCATGCCACCTTACCTGAAAATACATGACCTATAGAAATCTAGCAAATATCTACTTCAATCAAAGTCCATCCACTGAATATCTTAGGACTAAGAATTCAGATAGCTGGAACAGAAATCTGATGCTAGTTGCCCACCTCCTCAAATTCTATTTTCTAATTTGAAGGTATTTTTCCTCACTTTACACTGCATCTTGACTGTGCCTCAGTCAATCATAAAACAATTTTGCAAATGCTTACGGACTGCCCGTGGACTGCATCAGCTGGTTTTCCATTCGAATCCAAGCCACCATGGACATAAGAAGAATTCTTTCCATAGAACCTGTGAAAGAGCAATTTACATCCATTTCATCAATGTACAATTCCATCACATGGTCCTTTTCAGCACTAAAATGTTAGCCATATTGTTGACTTTAGGCGTAAGCAATCTTTTGTTTTGATGTGGGCTGATGGAAAGCCAGCAAGTGATCAAACCAGTTTCTGCAGCTGCTCGTTGTCAAAAACAAGTCTTTTAACTGTCTGTCTCCAAGGAACACAATCCCAACTTTATCACGATTATCTGGCCACCACTGGTAACTAGAAGTTCCCTGCAGGTAACAATCTACATACTGGGGGCACTCAGCTCCAAATCACTCCTGGTGACCTTATTCCCCAGTGCCATAATATTGATGTTAAAAAGCATGGGGGACAAGATGAAACCCTGCAGTATACTACAGCCAACTGCTAAGGAGTTGAGTAGCAGTCCTCTGATGCCTCTTCTCTGGTAAAGGTCCTAAAGGTCATCAGCCTGTGCCTCAAGGCTCTTTCGGTTCTGATTTTAGGCCCGAAGTCAGATTGAAATGAGGCCAGATAATCCTTTTCCTCCAAGCACATCTGAAGCTGACCACCACTCAACAACCTTGCCCACCCACCCCACATGGTTTTCTCAATGTATAGTTCCGTGCAAGTGTCAATAGTTTGCATAGTCACTTAGGCTTCCATCCACTGCAGTATTGCAAAACAATGCGTTTGATAACAAATGGATTTGCTGTACCCTGTTGGTTGTTGTTCTGAAGTAAGGTTCCATGTGATTGTGAAGCACCGTGGCAACACTATGAGCTATGACTTGCTTACTGAATTGTACTGTTTTGATTAATTTGTTGCTGTTGTTTGCTTTATTTATATGCTATACTGTTTATTATAATGAATGCAATGTTTAGAGTTTTAAAAAATGTTATTGTGATTAATGTGAGCCACTTTGAGCTCAACATTTGTTGTTGGAAAAATGGAATACAAATATTAAATCAAATAAAAAACCAGGTTTTGAGATTGCTTAAATTTGCCACCTGAGTCCCTTGTTTTGTTAGCAGCACTTTCACATTAGAAGCCTCTTGTTGTTTGCATAAGAGCTCTGTTGTATGTAGAAAAGAGCTCTGCTTTTTGTGTAGTTCACTGTTCAATAAATTAAGATGATGCAGTCCACATATTGCCTGTAGCCTGATGTGGTCTTCACAAGGAATTCTCATCTCAGGCATAGGCAAACTCGGCCCTCCAGATGTTTTGGGACTACAACTCCCATCATCCCTGACTTTTTAGCTAGGGATGATAGGAGCTGTAGTCCCAAAACACCTGGAGGGCCGAGTTTGCCTATGCATGTCTTATCTCTTTATATTTGCATTTCATTTGCCCGGAGGCTGGGTTATAGGGGAAGATAAGACTGAGGTTTTGCTGATCCTCCAGGAGCTACAACTTCCATGGAAGAAACCAACCTGGAAACTACTTTTGTATGTAGTTTTATTATTACTATTTTAGGGCAATGCAAGAATAGTGATTGACGAGAAGAATGTTAAAACTCCAAAGATTATAGGCAATATCCAACTAAATCATATTCAGAGAAGACTCAATGAGATCAATAGGCTCAAGACCACTGATTTCAAGGAGTCTTTTCTGAATATTACTAACACTGAATATCAACTTATTACTTTACAGTGGTGATAGAAGAGGGAATCTGGTCCAGGAGCATATACAACTCCGGCTCAAATTTAAACTGCGGGGAGGACAGAGAACAGAAGAGATGTAGAAGTTTATCTGCAAAGTCTTCATTGCACCCATAATTTTTGTTTTGCTTTTGACAAATTAAACTTGTGAAGAGGAGCCAGTATTTCTGCACAACAGTGCCCCTGATTCTGAAATATTATTTTAATTAATTCAAATAGGAGACTTTACCTGTGCAAGAAGTCTGGTGCTTGGTTCAGCAGAATATAATACTGTCTTACGAACTCCCGCCCAACCAGCAGGGGACTTGGCTTCTCCATCACCATTTCTTTGGTCAACTGAAAACTGAAGACCAAAACATTTGTGAAAATATATCCAATACTCATCCTCGCCAAGGAAAGCTTATATAAACTATAACCAATTTCTCACACAGTTGCCAATTTACTGCACACACTGTTAAATTACTTGAAATATTTCAATGGTAGGGAAAAGAAACAAGACAATAATCCAAATATAGCTTTTTGAAGTGATTATATAAAAAAATACAAGTGCCCAAAATTTCAAGTATAGCAGCAGAAAATTAGTGGTGAGCAAGTAAATCTTCTTGTAGAATTTAAGAGGCTATATATGGCTGTACTAATTCCCATTAACCTTGTCTGACTTCAGTAGCTGAACTGAAAGGCTTCAAGAAAAGGTGCAATGACCTTTAAGTTTACATACAGTAAGTCATCTAAGCAATAAGCTGGGACATGATACCTCTTATCCAGGAACCCAATTTTTTACTTGACTGGCTCTCCACCCACCCATTTTGCCAAACTCTTCGCGCGCATACACACACCTCACAAACAACCCCCCACAAGAAAACAGTGGAGTCCAGAGCAGAGTAGGGTAAGGTGCACAAAAAGGTTTTTGCAGTAGCAAAATTTGGGCACCATCATTCCTTCACCCACCTTTCAGTAAGCTGGAATGTTGTATTTTTTGTACACAAACAATGCTCTTCACTTGAAAACACATTATTTTATAGGAATGATCATTCCCCTCCATAACAGTACATCTGTTAAAGTCAACTATTCAATTATTTTCCATTGAAAAACAGTAACTTCACAATACAGTAAAAAGGTAAAGGGACCCCTGAGCATTAGGTCCAGTCATGGCTGACTCTGCGGTTGGGGCGCTCATCTCACTTTACTGGCCAAGGGATCCGGCGTACAGCTTCCGGGTCATGTAGCCAGCATGACTAAGCTTACCTTCCCGCCAGAGCGGTACCTATTTATCTACCTGCACTTTGACATGCTTTCAAACTGCTAGGTTGGCAGGAGCAGGGACCAAGCAACAGGAGCTCACCCCGTCGCGGGGATTCAAACCGCCGACCTTCTGATTGGCAAGTCCTAGGCTCTGTGGTTTAACCCACAGCTCCACCTGCGTCCCTCACAATACAGTACACATATCCTAATGCATAAATTTGAATCCTATGCTCTTTCAGCCCATGTGTAGTATGAACGCAGAGGGAAACTTGATCACTCACTAGCCCATCCCACTGCACATTCATAAGAAGCCTAGCAAGGGCAAATGTATTCCTGCAGACCATGTTCTTATCTTCATCCAGCACAGAAGGAACCTGACCAGCCAAAAGTGAGAAACAGGGCTTTCCTTTGTCAGGAGTGGGGTGGGTCTTTAAAAGCTGAACTGCCATTGGAGCTTTGTCTGTAAGAAGGTACTCTTGATGACTGAACTGGAAAGACAATAATACATTCACCTTCATGATATTTGGCTGCAGGAGTTGCTGGAAGGAGGTGTACAAGGTGCCATACAACAGTCTTAAGGACCCCACTCCGTATTTGCGTAGGGTTTGCTCCTTAGCCTTTTCTTCTCCCAAAGACAAGGCAGCTGCTGTTTAGGATCAGTGTTTCCCTTCTCCTAGATGGGCTACCTTTCCAGGTTGACAAGCCCCATCTGTCCCTCACTTCCCTGTACAGCAAATGCAGAAACCCCCTGTTGACAGCTAGACCCACTATTTGTCTGATCCACTCAATCTGCCACAGCCTTTATTTACATGCAGAGCTGAGTGCATTGTGGGGACCAAAGGTTGGTGAACTACTTCGAAGGAGCAGTGTCCCCCACCAGAGGTACTACCCCCTCCCCTAACATCCCATACATCAGTAAGACAAATACCAGTAAAACAATTAAAGTTGATGTTTTATTGTCTTATGGCTGTATTGGGAGAAACCCTGTGATCCTACTTGGATACAAAGCAGTCTAAAAGTGGGGGGGGGGGGAATAAACTGGCTAAAATAAAATGAAGATTGAACCTTTATCTCTCAGCTACCAGCTAAGCAATATATCACAAACTTGGGGAAAATAGTGGATATAAATACATCAAATAAATAGATATCACACACAGATGTTGTGGGAAGAGTCAGAGTGGCCTAGTAGACAAGGCCTTAAATTTGGGCACACCTTCCATGTTCCAAGAAATATAAACATATTGGTGGTCTTAGAAAACTACAAGTCTGAGTTTTTAAAATGGAAACAATCATCTACCACACTGAGTTATCGCAAGGAGTGATATTAGTCTGTGCGCATATTAGCAGCACAACAAAGGTCTGTGACCGATAGAGCAGAGCATGTCATTTACTTCCAATACATTACTCAACACTTTCACACAGCAGTCCAAGGCATGCTGGTTGTGGTGGTGATGGGCAGGAGGGGGGATTTTTTCAAGATAAAATATTGCAGACTTGACTACTGCAGTGGAATCAGAATATTAAGCCTTCCGGATTTCTGGATTTTTCAATGGCCTGGTCTCGTCTTTACAAAACAGTCAATATGTATGTTAAGTTTCTCTTTTGTTGAAGAAGAGTTATCCAGGTTTGGTGACTGTTTAATGTTTTTATATGTCTGGAATTATTAACACAAGCAACTCAGAATTGTGGAAAACTAGTATAATCTCTTGCAGCAAGGAAATAACACCTATACAAAAACACATTTAAAGGGAAGGGCACGCTTTTAAAGAAAAGCACATGCTTTCATAAAATACAGTAGGTTCTTGGTTCAATACCTGAATCTCCAGCTTGGGAAGGAATCCCATGAGTGGGCCAATGGGATGGACCATCATCTGACTCAATTAAGTTAATTTCCTATGTACCTACTATGATTCCCAACTATAAAGAGCCATAAATAAAAGCAGAGTAAGAAAAATGTGTATTGCTGTATGTGGCTTCACAAAACAGTGGCAAATATCAAGCTCAGCGAATCCACTGACACCCTAATGCTTGTTTCCTCAGTCCCCATTGCACATCTGCCAAAGTCACCTTACAAAGACCTTTTTTCCAGGCTAAAAGAGGTCCAGCCATTTAAGCCCTTCCTATTATAGACTGAGGAAGGGGAATCATGTGATTGAAGCTGCTATATTTGAGCTCATCTCCTTAAAGGGAGATGAGCAAAGTCTACAACTCTTCTTGTACAGTATAGCCATTTTATACCCAAATTACCCTACTACAAACTCAACAAAAAACCCTGGAAGCATTCATTTGTTTCACAGCTACATTTCATTTCAGTCATGTTGCAAACCGAGAAATATCCAAGAATCCTTTATTTCTGTCACCTATTAATGAATGAATCAGCTGGAAGCTATAGAGGGTTCTTATGACCATGCACACTTTGTACGATTAAATTTCACCCTACATGTAAGTTACAGAATAGGGCTGGGCGATATCTGGTTTTCCACATTGTGATATATCACCAGCTAAACATCACGATATACTGAAATGTCACGATGCCTGAAATAAGGATGGAACTATGTAGTCATTGGCTGGCTTCATGGGTTTTGCATTTGATTTTTGCATAGTGCGTGCGCACACGCGCGCACACACACACACACACACACACACACACATTAAGGCTTGGCAACGTATTGATACATAGTCAACAAATCGGTTTAAAGTCCACATTATGGTAACAGTTTCATAATATTCAACATAGTGATATATTGTTAATCACGATGTGTGTGCTATGTAAAAAAAATTGTGATGTGGGAAAAACCGTGAAGCCAATCACTGCTTCTCTCATGATTCCTGTCACTTTGTACTGTACTATAAAATAAGTTGTAACAATGTTACAGGTAAGTAAAAATGTATCAATTTTAGACTCCTAAATAGTAGCAGTTGTCAGGACATTACCTCGTGCACCTCTACCTAGTTAGAGCCTTATTTCAGACATCGTGATATATCGGTATATTACAATAAGGCTGGTGATATTTCACAATGCTGAAAGCAAAACGTTGTTCAGCCCTAACACACATCATGATTCGCAATACGCGAGGTCAAAAATTATGAAACTGATATATGGACTTCAAATTGGCTTTGGATATATCAACATATTGCCCAATGCTACCAACCTGTCCTACTACAGCTACCTTTCCTAACCACATAATAACGGAAGACCTCCTCTCAGGGACACACAGAGGTTAAGTGCCCATGCTGTTTTTGGCAGCATAAGTACCACTTTACACTTAGGTGCTCACATGGCACAACTGGTCATCATCTCTTGCATTCAACCAACTACAATTTGTCTAAAATTTGTGTAACATATACTTATCTACAAAGCAAGAGAGATATGACTTCCCATATTCAGCTACTTCTCATTCATTCTGCTTTTCCAATCTCCCACTATTAAGACAGACACTATGAGCAACCCCAGCCAATATGAATAATTCTGGAGATCTCTTGATTTGGACCTACTTCTGGAAGCTGGAACAAACTGTTTCAGTTCTGCCTCCCTTTTACCACTCTTGCACCTTGGGCTAAATGAAGGACACTGGCTGATGTACAGAAATTCAATCTTTACGTGCTCTGTAACTCACTAACCTGGCTCCAACAGATACTCAGAACTGAAGGTCACCCTTTTTTATGACGAGCCTGATTGAGAGAACATTTCACAGTCTAGCAATTACTGCATACTCAAGACCTATTATATTTCAAAGACTTACAAACTAAATTGCTTAATATCAAATAATGATGCTATAACCACATTAAACATTTCTTACTGCCTGATTCTCTGCATGTTTACTCAAAATGAAGGCCCACTGTGTTGGATGAGGCTTACTCCCTTGTAAGTATATGTAGGACTAATCTCAGGCTGCAGTTGAATACTCACCCAAGAATTAGCCCCCTTTAAGTCAATGTAGCTGAGTAGACGTGTACAGGGATGGCACTCCTAATCTCTGTGTTTGTGCCTGAGACTTACACCATCTCAAACACCAGAACTGATTTTAATTCATTGGAAATATTGTCTATTTTCTCCAGAGTAAAAATATTGTCATTTAAATATTGTCGAATCACTGTACACCAACTTGGACTAGTTGCACTCAGAAAATAAAGCCCTGTTTTATGTCCCCTTCATTACCTGAGGTATGATATCCTGCAGCTAGAAGCAGAGCACTTGCAGCAGTGGCTGTGCATGTATGGAGCCAAGTTCACATTCAGACCTGCTAAGACTAAGTAGTGTATCTGTCCTGATCTTTGTATGACTAATCTTCTGGCAGGCTTTTGAATGAGTTTAGCTGCCATTATATAATGGTTGAACTGTGGATTTCTGGATTTTCAGTGGCTGTAAGCATCTTCAGCTGCACATATCAGTATTGCACTCAAAGTAAAAACCTCTCTTAAGCCAGGGTTAGCTTAAACAATTGCTACCTAATAAAAACAAGAAAGGAAGCAATACAACTGGATTCTTTTGCTAGCTCAGACCTTGATGACCAGAAATATGTAGTCATAAAGCAGCACATATTTACGTAATAAAGAAAATGTTTGCACATAGAATTCTAGGTGCTGTCTTTTGGGGGGGGGGGGGAGAAGCCAAACAAGTCCCAAGGATTGAACAAAGGGGAATGCATCGCCCCAAAGCTGCTGCTTTTGTAGCCAATTTCGCAGCCACCTTATTTCAAGGATAACTTGCACAAGTTAAACCAACATTTTCCCTCCAGAAAACTTTACATGTACCGCTGGAAAGAAAACATATATGGGAAGAGGAGGCACATGTCCATATGTTCAGCTGGTATGATTTCATGTACAGTACTTTGGTTCAACTATTATTTCTGTAGCACTGACCCAAGCCCTCCCATGTGCTTAGTATACACAGTGAAACTAAAAGTACTGTATCAGGACCAGTTTAAACAAAATCCTATCAAACTATTTTATTATATTTGAGAAGCAATTCTACACCACAAGCTTCATCCTCTCTTCTCCTACATGTTGAAATAGCAGCATCCTATTGAATGCAAAGAGATGGGTGGTGCTGTGGTGTAAACAGATGGCGCTGTGGGCTTGCCAATCGGAAGGTCGGCGCTTAGAATCCCCGCGACAGGGTGAGCTCCCGTTGCTTGGTCCCACCTCTTGCCAATCTAGCAGTTCAAAAGCTCATCAAAGTGCAAATAGATAAATAGGTACCGCTCCAGCAGGAAGGTAAACAGTGTTTCTGTGTGCTGCTCTGCTTTCACCAGAAGCGGCTTAGTCATGCTGGTCACATGACCCGGAAAAACTGTCTGCAGACAAATGTTGGCTCCCTCGGCCAGTAAAGCAAGATGAGCATCGCAACCCGAGTTGTCCGCGACTGGACTTATGAGGGGTCCTTTACCTTTTTATTGAATGCAAACTAGGAAACTGTAGCTTAATCTCAGGCTACAAGATATCAAACCAGGATCAGATTATGGTTTGAAAACAGATTAAGCCAGTTTCCCAGTTCAGATATAATGGAAGACTATGATTTAACAAACCCCAGACATTGTCAGCTGCGACACACAAGAGAAAGGAGAGCAGAACAGAAGCACAAGGCTCTCAGTCAAATAAACCATGGTTTACTGGGCAGAGATCATTAGAAAGCTAACTGGGCATCAGTTGTTCCCTTCATGTCTGAAGAAAATCAGAAGATAGATGGGGCTTGTTAACCTGGAAAGGTAGGCCATGTAAAGACCTTAAACTCTGACCTCAAACCTCTGCCGCCATGTGGCTATACTCATTCATGAGAAAGGCTTCAGGAGTAAACTCCCAAGGAAAAATCCTTATACACTACCTTGTGGGACATCTCCAGGAGAAGGAAAGGCTAAGGACTAAACCCTACACAAATCCAGAGTCCCCAAGGCAGTAGGATGGCACTTTGCTCGCCTCATTCTGGCAATTCCTGCAGCCAAGCTAGTGCCACACGTACAGTTTTGCTTTCCTTTGAACTACATCAGCAAGGCTGGGAGTGGCAGAGGTGGCGTTGTCATCTGGACAGCTGAGAACTTCCATATACGCTGCCAAGACTTCTACACAGGAGTTTTTCAGATGGTGCACTTTACTGTCTCTCAAGACAGATGGATGCCAACAACGTGTCTTACTGCTTCCCATCTTTCACACATATTAGCAGAATAAAAAAATACATACATACCCTATTTATTCACAAGTACTAGAAAACTAACAGAAGGATTTGTCCTACATCTTCTATCCATCCCAGGCACAGTAATTCTCAACAATGGGCAGCACTGATGTAGTTCTTTATTTTTCTATGGCAAGTGTTCTAGCCCTAGGCCGGTGGTTTTCAACCAGTGTATTGTGGCACCCGCGGAAAACACTGGCCTCTGTCCCTCTTTCCTTCCCTCGTTCCTATGATGCCCTCTCGTGTGCCTGCCTCACAAAGGCTTGTACAGCTGTTTATTGCAACAGCCCTGGCTACAGGCTCTGCAGGCAAATGGTGCCTCTGGGAAGCACTGGGGGGGGGGGGCGGGCAGTTCAGAAACCAGGGACAGCAGCAGCAGCTGTCTGGAGGACTCCCAAGGAGAAGGGAGAGGAGAGGACTGAGGGAACACTCCACCAAGGAGGGTGTTCGAAAAAGGGTGAGAGGCTGCCAGCTCTGCAGGCAAGATGTGACACAACTGGACTTCTGAGCCCCACGGGGGTGTCACAGAAAGAATGTAGTTGGTTAAGGGAGCCATGGACTTAAAAAGTTTGAAAACCTCTGCCCTAGGCATCAGAAAACTTTCCAGCAAACCCACATCACTGTTGTGCAGAGAATCTTGAACTTCCCGTTGGGTATCAAGACTGAGCTACTACCAGCATGCTTTCATCCCATACTCACCTTTAAGTCTAGAAATGGGCTCACATCAAAGAAAGCCATTTGTCAAAGTTCGTGTGCAAATACGAATGTTTTATTATTCTGGCATACCAATCTTGATGCCACAGCAGGTGCAGTGTTTGGAACTCCCATTGTTCTAGGCGCATTTTGAGACAGGGAATTTCATTAGCACGAGCAGTTTCTGAGCGCAGTATTGTGCCTATGATTTCAGATTAAAACTGCATAGTGGAAGGGAAGGTGGAGCTTTTTCTGCCTCCCCACTTCCAGCTACTCTCTGAAGACTGGAGGAGACCCTCTTAAGAATATTAGGGAGGGTAGGCAGGGGGAGGACTAAACCATGTGAAAAATGAACATATTTTAGCTGAAGTTCATTTTTAGCTTTGTATTCTTGATATTAAAAAAAACCTATACGCGCCTATTACCTAGGTTTAAGGCGCCATTTAGCTCCTAGCTTTCATCTCTGTTTCTAACACTGAGCAGATGTGATAGATATGCAGCAGTACAGATGTTAGAGACTGCAACTCTCACCATCCCCAATAACTTTCTGGCTGGGGATGATGGAAGTCACAGTTCACAAACACCTGGAGGACCACAGGTCCCACCCCCGGGGGCTTGCAAGGTTGTAAAGATGTTGATGTAACATGTAAGAAATACTTTAAACGTTAAATGTAACTTTCCTTAGGTAATGTTAACATTTAAGGTGCTGAAAACATTCAATCCTTAAAATTCCTTATTTTACCTAAATGTAAATAATAGAGGTTTTCAAATAGTCAGAAGTGAAATGCAACTGCTAAGCTGATTTGCACCTTCTGGATTTCACTCAAGACTTATTTTATAGCGTGCATAAGACCCAGTAAAGTGTTTAAACTGCCCAGTCTGTACTTAAGTGTGGTTTTGACTTAAACATCACTGAAGGTGGGTGATATCACATTTAAAACACAGAATAACATTTCAGAAATGAAACTGAATCCAGAACTATGAATTTGAATAACTGTCACATGCAAACTGTTTGGCATGTGGGGAGAGGTAAAAATGTAGTTAATCCTAAACAGTTTTATGTAAAAGCTTTTTCAAACTCATATTTCACAATTATTTCTTCAACAGCAGGTTTGCCGTTTGGGGGTGCTTCTGGATCCAGCTCTATCTCTGGAGGCTTAGGTAGCCTCAGTGGCTAGAAGTGCCTTTTACCAACCGCGGCTGGTTTGACAGGTACAGCCATTCCTGGACCAGGAAAGTCTTGCCACAATAGTTCATGTGTTGGTTACTTCAAGACTGGATTACTGCAATGCGCTCTATATGTGGGGCTTCCCTTGTGCTTGATCTAGAAGCTGCTGCTGGTGCAGAATGCTGCACCATGACTACAGAGTGACGCCTTGTCAGCATATAACACCTATGCTCAGAAATCTGCACTGGTTGCCAATTTGCTACTGGGCAAAGTTCAAGGTGCTACTATTAGTACATAAAGCCCTCAACAACTTGGGACCAGTTTACCTACAAGATCACCTTATCCCCATGTGCCACCCAACCTCTTCAGTCAGCAGAATTGACACTACTACAGGTGTCGCATAATGCCCATTCCACATTTGTAAGAACTTGGTCACTTAATGTGACACTCCCTGCACTTTGGAATTCACTGCATATTGAGATCAAGCCGACACCTTCACTGTACTCTTTTCAATGCCTGCTAAAAACATTCTTGTTTAGACATGTCTACCCAAATCCTTAGAAGGTTGAGGTAATTTTAATCTGTTTTAGTATTTTAACTTTTGTATGTTTTAAAGTATGGTTGTGAATTTTATTTTACTGTTTAATCGTTTGTATATCACTTTCGAGATTTTTTTGCAATCAAGCGGTGTATAAATTTATTAAATATTTCCTCAGCAGCTTAAAGTATACTAATAAATTTATGTATGTATAATCAAGAACATGTATGTATAATTAAATGTATATGTTGTTTTCTAGTTTGAACAGGAGTATAATTTTCAAACCTACTGTAATTTTGTAGCTGCTTTTCCAGGCTATCTATGGATTAGCTATCGATCACTACAACCCTACATTTCCCCCAATCTTAAAAAGCCAATGTCAGTTTAGTGAAGGGATAGGAAACCTTATGCCCTTCAAATGCTGATAGAACTTCAATCCCCATCGGTTCCAGTTAAGTATTACCAGCGCTCAGAGTTCTGCAGTGTAGAGGGTAGGGTCACAATTTTATTTACAGTGGTACCTCAGGTTACATAGGGCTTCAGGTTACAGACTCCGCTAACCCAGAAATAGTGCTTCAGGTTAAGAACTTTGCTTCAGGATGAGAACAGAAATCATGCTCTGGTGGCGCGGTGGCGGCAGGAGGCCCCATTAGCTAAAATGGTGCTTCAGGTTAAGAACAGTTTCAGGTTAAGTACGGACCTCTGGAACGAATTAAGTACTTAACCTGAGGTACCACTGTACTTTATATAGAAGATCTCAGGGCAAATTACAATTTAAAAATAATAGGCCAATAACACACAGTTCAAATTTTCCAGTACAATTCAACAATACAAGGATCTGAGATGGGATAGTAGAATGTAGTTATACGTAACTTGGATGGCCTGGAAGAATATAAAAGTTCACTCCAGTGGTTCCTATCCAAACCTCAAGGGAAAGGATGCTCTATAATGGAGCTGCGTTGCCAAAAAGGCCTTCCTGGCCACCTTATGTATCCTCTGACCTCAACTCAGTGATGGCACTGCCAGAAGAGCCTCCTCTGATCTGAAAGCCCATACACTTTGAGGAAAGTAGCTTCTTCAGGTAACCTGAGCCTAAGCTATTCAGATCTTTATTTGTCAAAACCAGTATCTTGGTCTGGAATGGTTTGAGTCCTGGTTCAGCAACATCTGGAGTACGACAAGTTTGTCACCCCCTAGTTTAGAGCATCACAACTCTAAAATTCTACTACAACTTTCAAGCAGCAGACTATGAGTGGGTAAATTTAGCGAGCATTAATCCACCACTAAATGGCCCATCAAGGCATTTCTCTTGTCTTCATGCTTGTTTTATTCCTGGACTTTTAAAGTCTAGGTGAGTAAGCAGAAGTACATCATAAGGAAATTTATCCGACTACCTTATTTTCTTAGTTTGTCTTTGTTAAGGTATCCTTAGCTTAAATGTCAATAAGCCAGTAGCATCATATCTGAAATATGTAAGTCTTCTCCATATAAAAGAAAGCAGAAGTTTGTTTCATGTAGTTTGTCTTTAAAAATGACCTGTAGGGAATACCTATTATTAACTCCTTTAAATTATTAGCGTATGAACAACCAAAAAAGGAATCTGTTAAATCCAACATTTCATTACCCAAGACCCTATTGATTATACATATACAATCTAAAACTCCTGAGATTGTTTTATTCAATACAAAAAGTTCAGTACACCAGGTGAATATTTTAGTCTAAAATGGATTCTACCACCAGGGTCTGCTATTTTTAGATATAATAGTTCAAGCAGCACTTCCAGTTAAGTACACAGAAGAGCATGTCTGGACAGCACAATGCAAACTTTACCATTGCTGTTTTGGCTGCTACAAACAGAAGTGCAAAAAAGATTTGATGCCAAGCAATTGATAAATTCATTTAAGTCTCATTTATGGATTTAGCAAATTTGAAATGGTTGGCATCTTTGTGAAACCTTATGGGAACACATGATGGTATTTTTCCACTTAACCATACAGAACACCTTAGCAGTGGAATTATCTTTTACTCAATGACTGACCAGAGCCCTGCAAGTGCCCCCAAAACAGTAGCTCTTAATGGGCATTTTTCTATAGCTTAGTAGTCTGCCTGCGTTTCCTAAACCTAGCACTATGTCCATGGGAGAGGCAGACAAAAATAGCACCAACTGGAAACATGGCTACTTGCTACAAATACTCCGCAATAGATTATGACACGACCAGATTTCAATTATCAGAAAAACATGCCCGTGAACGATTCCCATTAAAGCTATTTCAATAGTTTTTAGTAAGATCCTGGAAATTACTAGAAGCTCCAGGCATGCTTAATCTAGTTTCTATGAACACGTCGAGACTGACCTTGAGAAAGTGTCCTTACTTTTCTGCCTTTATTACTTTATTTTTTACAGGCAAAAACTTGTTGGGAGGGCTTTGTTTTTTGGCTTTTAGGCGTCCACAGCACAGGGTTGTTTAAAACACTGCCGCTCTCATCTCTCAAGTGAAAGGCTACGCCACTTTAAAACAAAGCTACTTAGCTCTCTATATTCCAGCCTAGCCTTTTTTCCCCCTGCGCACTAAGGAAAAGCAGGCTGCGTGCGGCAAGGGACAAAAGCTTGCAGCTCCGTCTGCCTAGGCTTGCACAATGAAGCACAGCTCACTTCCGCGGCCCCTTTGCACAAGCGTCTGCCCCACTGAAAAGGAGCACCATTATGCCCCGGTTCCTACGCAGCTACTCCCGCGGACAAGTGAACGGAGCGGCGTCTCGCACCTCCCGTCGCTTTCCTCCTCCTCCTCCACCCCCTACACCGGTGGAACGAGCACCGTTCGTGCATTTCCGCTCTTTCACAAAGCTCGCGGGTTTTTGTTTGGTGGGGTGGGTGGGAGGTTCTGGAGGCGCGAGAGAAGCGCGGGGAGGGCGGCAACGGCGCTTCAAGAGGGTCCCGTTACCCCCGCCCACCCTTTTGTAGGCCCCTTTACAGGCACGATCAGGAACCTTCCTGGTTAGTTATTCATAGCGCGGGGCGAGCAATCGAGTAGGGAGGGAGAGGACCGCGCGGGGGCCAGGCTGGGCGCCGCCTCCTCCGCATGTCAGAAAGGAGACCCTCGTCGTTAAGCCAGCACCGAGTTCCCTTCGCAGGCCAGCGCAGCGACCCGTTAACAGCCGCCCAGCCGCTCCTCTCTCTGCTCACTTCTTCTAGATCACGCACTTCCCCGCACGGGCGGGTCCAACTCGCCTCGCTTTTGCTACCCAGAGGGCTTGTTAACGACTCAGGCTCGGCCACGCAGAGGGAGCCCCGCTCGCCGCTCCCCGTTATGCCCCAACCTCCCCTTTCTCCCCCCTCCTCAATATACCGCCAGGCCGGCCAGGCAAACGCCCGCCAGCCCCGAGCGCCCCCTCGGCTCAGCGGACACCCCCATCGCCTGCCCACCCGCCACCGGCGTCCCGCTCCCGTCCCGAGGCTGAAGGCCGCGGGGCGAAAAGCGGCGCGCGACAAGGAGGGGGAGGAGCGCCGCCGGGACCCCGCGTGTCTATGGCGACGGTGGCGGCGGCGGAGACGCCACAGGGGTACGAAGCCCCCTCGACCCCCGTGAAGGACGTGACCCCTCTGCGCCCCTCCCGCACCAACCTGCGGGCGAGGCGGAGCTGGACGCGGAGGAGGAGGAGGCGGTTTCACTCCGTACGAGGCGGGCAGGCAGGCCGAAGGGGACGAGAAGCACCTCACGCAACAGCGTGCTCAGCCACCGGCTAAATATACCCGGCGCGCAACCTAACGTTATGGCATGCCCGCAGCCAGTTAGGAGCCGGCTCGATGCCCAGCTCGGAGAACGATAGGCCGTAAGGGAGGGAGGGGAGGCGGTTGACATCCAGAGAGGCCAATCGCGGCACAGCAAGCGCAAAGCCGGTTAGTAGGACTGACGTCCGTATTAGTCAATAGCTGTTGCGGAAAGACTTCTGAAGGCGGAGATGGTCATCGCCGATTCGGACGAAGACCAATGAGGCGACGCTCCTTTCGTTATTAGGAGAAAGGTTCTGTGGAGGTGTGGCTACTTTGCCCGCCAAGGATAGGTGCGCTGCACAGTAGAAACCCTGGAAGCTGAGGCCTAGAAACCCCGTGTGAGGAAAGGCGTGGCTCCAAGAGCGGCACCGGGCAAACAGTCCAATTACGAAGGACGTTACCCTATGACGGGCAGGCGAGGAGCTCGGGCTTGTTAAAGAAACACACCTTGCCTTAAAAGAAACAAAAACCCCTTTCTTCAAGATTCCTCTTAAACCTCTCAAAGCCGCATTGCCCACTATAATCCCCCTCACCAAACACCACTAATTACCCAAAACACACACACTCTAAAAATAAGTACTTGAAATCAGCTGCCTTCCTTAATAATCCCATAATTAGCTCCCATAAAGGAGATGAGCCCTGCAACCCCAGAGTCGTCTGCAACTGGACTTAACTGTCAGGGGTCTTTTACCTTTACCTTTTAATTGTCATAACATGAGTATCTTCAGTCACATTGGATTAGATCAGTACAATGCACTGTATGTGGGGGCTACGATTGAATACATTTTGGAAACTGCAACCACTATTGGCACGTTTACATTGGCTGCCTTTATCAATCAATCAATCAATAATTTCATTTGTGTGTCTCCTTTCCAAAATCAATACCTTGCTCAAAACAGCTTACAACATATGTTTGTAGTTATGTTTAATAAAACAACACAAAAGTAGTCATAATAAACAAAACACCAAAAAGAACACAACTGAACAATTTCCACATAAATCATAAGATACAAAATAAAGACACAAAAAATTGACCGCAACAACAACCCTTTCCCAACAAAAACCTCTAAATAATACCCCAGCCCAGGATTCTGGTCAAGAGCCTCAGCTTTTGTAGCTGGAGTCAGTCAGGGCCTCACCCTCCCAGACCAGGTGGAAAAGGTGCTACTTTACTGAAATTTGGCAGGATTCATCCCCTCAGAAGGAGATGCTCTGCTTGTAAATTGGATCTAATTCTGCTAAAAACAAGAAAGTGAGATTGTTCTTTTGTTAGAAGAGGTATAAATTTTGGAAGGTGTCCATTAGAAAAAAACACCCTCTGGATCTATTTGTCTATAATTTGGCAGGTCTTACCTACTAAGGAGATGTCTGTATACCTGCTAACCTCATCCACTTGTGTCAAAAGGAAAACAAGGGATGGGGATATTTTTTTTCAGGATAAGAGTTAGAGGTTGTTCCTACGGAACCTCAATAATATAGATTTAAAACAGTGAGCACTGAATCCCAGATAAAGGCAGCCTGTAGGATGGAAATATTGAAGCCCTTTTACAGTACTTTCCCTTTTATCCTGGAGTAGCTCTCTAAAGGCGCCTTCTCCCTGTGTCAAGAGAACTGCAGTCACTAAACTGGCATTTTGGCATTCTCAGATTTTAGTCCTCCCCTCTGCCTAGCTATTTAGGAAAGTGGAACCACTGTGCAAGCTGCCAACTCATAAATCAGCGGCTTAGGCAAAGCTTTTGTAGAACTGATATGAAATAAATGACCAAACAAGAGAGATTCTTTTTCAGTAAGCCAACTCCCACACCCAGCTAGTCTTCCAGGAAGAAACTTATTGCACCCAGCCTGAAACAACAGCCATGGTGACGCACACAACACATTCCCTGCTCTTGAACTAGTCATCCATAATTCCAGGGAAACAGTATCTCCCTACACCTCTCTTTAGCGGTAGTGCAGCTAAACTGGGAGAGGGAGGAAGAGATCTGGATGGCTTTATGAATTAGCTGAGCTAGCAAAGGCTAGCAGAGAAAGAAAATACTGATCCCTGCCTGTTCATTATGCTTCTCCCTACCCTGCAGATGAAAATGATTTTCCTTCTAAGGGAAAGTTGTTACAGCAGGAAAACTGGGGGGCTCACTAACAATTCATTTCAGGCCAGGTCAGAATCCAATCTCAAGGCCCTCTGAACTAACACAATGCTAACACAATGGCTCCAGGTTAAATATAAGAGGTGCCTCCCTTTCATGGAGAGCTGTTTTACTGGGGTGGGGGGAAGCACACACGAAACTGTCCCTGGCACTTTTGCCGGGGGGGGGGGGGGAGCATGACATAGATTTCTGCCTGTCACGCAGAAGTCACAATTTCTCTGAGCGAAGATGGTGGCAAGCCTAGACACTAGAGTCAGCAATGTCTCTCATGCAAAATGAGAGACTCTTAGGGAGTCTGGAACTACCATTTAGAAGACAGAGAAGCAAGGAACAAAATTGATATTTTTGTTGTATGCGTCTGCCTGTACTGTGTTCTGTTCTGGTCGCCTCATCTCAAAAAAGGATGTTGGGGAGCAGGAAAGGATAAAGAAAATGAGAACTCAAACTATCAGGGGGCTCAGCCATCTCCTGTAAGAGGTTACAGGTTACAATGTTGAGGCTTCTTAGCGTAGAAAAAAAAATGAATTTAGGTGGGGGGCATAACAGAAGTTTATATAACTGTCTATGGCAGAAAGAATGGGGATAGGGAGAACTTTTCTCTTTCATAAAATTTTTACCAACTGGAGCTATCCTGTGAAGGGTGAGAGATTCAGGACAAACAAAGGGAAG
The DNA here is from genome assembly GCF_964106915.1 of Podarcis gaigeae. Lineage (NCBI taxonomy): Eukaryota > Metazoa > Chordata > Lepidosauria > Squamata > Lacertidae > Podarcis > Podarcis gaigeae. Next base: position 64,870,770 of record NC_139679.1, on the reverse strand, counting down.
AACTTACAACAGTACATACATAGGACTTGTCCACATCTGAGCATTATTTAGCTATAAATCCCGTCCCCCCCCCCTTCAAATTCGACTGGAGTAGAACACACCAACACATTATTTTGTGTATGAGGAACAACTTTGGTATTTCCTATTCATACTAGTAGCTTTCCCTTTTGTGTTTGTCCATGCCTTCTAATTTGTTGAATCTATGATACCAACTGAATACCAACTGTGTATGGGACCAGATAGGTGCGTGTGCACTTTGTTTTTTAAAAGTTTCGATTCTACCAAAAATAAATAAAATTGAGAACAGTAGAACAGCTCAAACATGCAAACTGGTCATAATATAATATATATGAATGTTGGCATCTTTCTTGAGAGACAATAGAATGAGCCTTTGGGAATGAGGTCAAACTGCTGTGCTAGCAGCACTGAAGTGACCTTCCTAGGGCACAAGCTTGGGTGGTGTGTATGGAGGGGCTGGGCTGCCCAGACAAGAACCCCCTCTTGGCCTCACTGATGTGGACCAAAGGAAAGCAGAGCAATACATTTGGCACCAGCCTGGCTGCAGGAGTTGCCAGAAGGAGGCATGTAAGATGCCATCCAACCATCTTAGGGACTGCACTCTGGATTTGTGCAGGGTTTACTCCTTAGCCTTTACTTCTCCAGAAGATGTCCTGCAAGGCAATGGAGGTTTAAGATCAGAAATTTCCTTCTCGTAGATGGGCTACCTTCCCAGGTTGATGAGCCCCACCTGCCCCTCAGAATGAATGAAGAAGAAAACTTACACACCCAACATGTTAATTCCCCAGGTTTCTACCATCACTCGCTTACAGCAACTGAAGCTGTACTACCCAGGACAGGATGGGGTTTTGCAGAGTTGTTAAGGCAGCAGAGAGCATTGTTGGCTGCCCACTCTCCACCTTAGAGCAGATTTATGCCACAAGGTGCCATAGGAAGGCACTGGACATAGTAAAAGATCCATCGCATCCTGGTCACTGTCTCTTCGAGCTCCTGCCTTCGGGACGGAGATACAGGACGATGAAGACAAGAACGAGCCGTCTTAAGAACAGCTTCTTCTCCAGAGCGATCTCGGCCCTGAATGGGAAGCCTGGACTTTGAAAGTCATCTAATCTTCCTTGCTGTATTATATTGTATTGTTTTAATTAGTGTTTTATAGTTGTTTTGATTTTGTGTGGAGTGCCCTACCTGGGTGGATGGAGCAGCCAAGTAATTTCGTTGTCCCCAAGAGGGGGCAATGACAATAAAGATATTATTATTATTATTATTATTATTACAGATCTAGAGTTAGTGAATGTTAAAAATTAGTAAAATGGTAGAATTTAGATAATACTGTATTTAGGACATTGAAGGGAAACTACAGGCTGCAGCAGCTCTCCTGAACTGTGCCAAACATGGGAATTCCTGGGGTTAACCTATGCAAACTAACCTGGCAGGGCTAGCTGAGTGCAAGCCATTATGAAACAATGGTCAGTCATTAACACATTAAAGAAGCACCTTTGGGACTGGGCAAAACAGAGTTGCCTTGGTTACTGTGGAGGGAGAAAGGTTGGGAGGAGGCAGGCAATGCCCACAAGGAGAAAAAATGTCCTTTTACACAAGAGCAATGCAACTGACTTCAATGATATCACTCCTAGTACACCATTAATTACGGTAACTATGAAGTCTGTTTTTCCTTAGCATAATTTTGAAATGTAACACCCCCCAAAATAAATATTATGCAGGAAACATAACCAAACAATATAAGAATAGTCAGAAAATAAGGAAGGACAAAAATTTCAGGAGTTCACTTTCGAACCATTGGCATATCAGGCAAAAGAAAATAAGGATACATTACAAAATGCAATGTTATATTATAAAGCATAATAACCAATATTTCAATCTCTAATGAAACCAACCACCTGTCTCATTGATCCTTGCCCATCCTAGCTTATAAAAGCTAGCCGGGAAGGGCTGGGCGATGGGCTTCGCGGGGTGGTGAATGCCTCTGTCTATGAGGGAGCCTTCCCAGACCCGCTGAAAGAGGCAGTTATCAAACCGCTTCTTAAAAAAACATCTTTAGATGCGGCCACAATGGCCAATTATCGCCCAGTCTCAAACCTTCCATTCTTGGGCAAGGTGATTGAGCGAGTGGTTGCTGAACAACTCCAGGCACGCCTGGAAGAAGCGGACCTGGAAGAAGCTGGATCTCTCAGCGGCTTTTGACACCATAACATCCTTCTGGACCGACTAGAGGGGCTGGGAGCTGGGGGCACTGTTATACAGTGGTTCCACTCCTTCCTCCTGGGCCATGTTCAAAAAGTGGAGGGGGGGTGAGTGTTCAGACCCCTGGGCTCTCACTTGTGGGGTGCCTCAGGGTTCTGGCCTCTCCCCCATGCTTTTCAACATCTACATGCAGCTGCTGAGAGAGATCATCAGGGGGTTTGGGCTGGGTGTTCATCAGTATGTGGATGATACCCAGCTCTACCTCTCTTCCAAATCAGAACCAGTGAAGGTGGTGAAGGTCCTGTGTGAGTGTCTGGAGGTGGTTGGTGGATGGATGGTGGCTAACAGATTGAGGTTGAATCCTGACAAGACAGAAGTACTGTTTTGGGGGGGATATGAGGCGGGAGGGTGTGGAGGATTCCCTGGTGCTAAATGAGGTAACTGTGCCCCTGAATGACCAGATGCGCAGCCTGGGAATCATTCTGGGCTCACAGCTGTCCATGGAGGCACAGGTCAATTCTGTGTCCAGGGCAGCTGTTTATCAGCTCCATCTGGTACGCAGGCTGAGACCCTACCTGCCCGCAGACTGTCTTGCCAGAGTGGTGCATGCTCTAGTTATCTCTTGCTTGGACTACTGCAATGCGCTCTATGTGGGGCTACCTTTGAAGGTCACCCGGAAACTACAACTAATCCAGAATGTGGCAGCTAGACTGGTGACTGGGAGCGGCCGCCGAGACCATATAACACCGGTCTTGAAAGACCTACACTGGCTCCCAGTACATTTCCAAGCACAATTCAAAGTGTTGGTGCTGACCTTTAAAGCCCTAAACGGCCTCCATCCAGTATACCTGAAGGAGTGTCTCCACCTCCATCGTTCTGCCCGGACACTGAGGAGGTCCAGCACCAAGGGCCTTCTGGCGATTCCCTCGCTGCGAGAAGCCAAGTTACAGGGAACCAGGCAGAGGGCCTTCTCGGTAGTGGCACCCGCCCTGTGGAATGCCCTACCACCAGATGTCAAAGAGAAAAACAACTACCAAACATTTAGAAGACATCTGAAGGCAGCCCTCTTTAGGGAAGCTTTTAATGTTTAATAGGTTACTGTATTTTAGTGTTTTGTTGGAAGCGGCCCAGAGTGGCTGGGGAAACCCAGCCAGATGGGCGGGGTATAAATAATAAATTGTTGTTGTTGTTGTTGTCGTCGTCGTCATGTGCCTTTGACAGCTGTGTGAATGGCAGAATTCAACAACTGCAATTTCCCCTGGCATACAAATACAATGATGGAGTAAACCACTTCTTGAGGATCTGCTGTTAAGGACATAGGTGTTGGGTCAGAAAAAAATGTGGTAACCTTAACAGAGTCTTCTGTCAGTAAAGTTGATACTTTTTCATTTGTCCTGCCCCTATATACCTCAAATAAAAGCCTGCAACTTACAAAGCCAGGAGGTAAAGCTTTTCCTGGGAAGGATATTACAGTCATATCTCGGGTTAAATGTGCTTCAGGTTGAGCATTTTCAGGTTACGCTCTCCGGTGACCCAGAAGTAATGGAGAGTGTTACTTCCGGGTCTTGATGCTCACGCATGTGCAGATGCTCAAAATGACGTCACGTGCATGTGTGGAAATGGCGAATCGTGACCCGCGCACACGCAGATGCGGGTTGCGTTCGCTTCAGGATGTGAACAGGGCTCCGGAACGGATCCCGTTTGCATCCAGAGGTACCACTGAAATGGCTGAAAAAGTTTCACTTTTGTAGAGCGTGATACTGGACATGTGTGTTCCAAAATCAATCCCATGGAGTCTAAACAAACTTGCTCACAGAGTCATAGAGTTGGAGGGGGCCTTGTTTGCTATCATCTAGTTCAAGGTTTCCCAAGCTTTGAGTTCATTGACCCCTTGATGAGCTTATAAAGTTGTCATCAACCCCAAACTAAAAAAAATTTGGAATATCAGGAAATATCAATATATAATCAACATTCATTAATCACTATTAGTCACCATGACCAGATATCATTTTTAAAAATAAAATAAAAACAGGAATTTGTGAGATGCATACTTTTTCCAGGAATGATCAAAGGAGAAGATGTGGCAAGTATTAAAGCTCCAGCAGATGGCACCAGATACCTGTCCTTAAACACTGTGGCATTGGTAGTAGCATCTCTCCCTATAAAGAATAAAGCCTTGCGGTACCAAAAAACATTTATTTAATCAGTTTTGCAAACTGTGCGTGGGTGTGAATATCCAGGTATCACAACCCAGCAAAGTGGAAAAAAATTAAATCAGCAAGGCTGACTGGGGTAACTGTTTCCCTGAAGGACCAGGTGTGCAGCCTGGGAGTCATTTTGGACTCACAGCTGTCCTGCTGGGTGACCTTGGGCCAGTCACACTTCTTTGAAGTCTCTCAGCCCCACTCACCTCACAGAGTGTTTGTTGTGGGGGAGGAAGGGAAAGGAGAATGTTAGCCGCTTTGAGACTCCTTAAAGGGAGTGAAAGGCGGGATATCAAATCCAATCTCTTCTTCTTCTTCTAGGTCAATTCTAGTTACAGATAGGTAGCCGTGTTGGTCTGCCATAGTCAAAACAAAAAAAATTCCTTCCAGTAGCACCTTAAAGACCAACTAAGTTAGTTCTTGGTATGAGCTTTCGTGTGCATGCACACTTCTTCAGATACAAGTGTGCATGCACACAAAAGCTCATACCAAGAACTAACTTAGTTGGTCTTTAAGGTGCTACTGGAAGGAATTTTTTTTGTTTAGGTCAATTCTGTATGCCTGAAGGAGCCTCTCCACCCACATCATTCAGCCCGGAAACTGAGATCCAGCTCCAAGGGCATTCAGGCGGTTCCCTCACTGTGAGAAGGGAGGTTACAGGGAACCAGGCAGAGGGCCTTCTTGGTAGTGGCACCCGCCCTGTGGAACACCCTCCTATCAGATGTCAAGGAATAAACAATTATCTGACTTTTGGAAGACATCTGAAGGCAGCCCCGTTTAGGGAAGTTTTTAATGCTTGATGTTTTATCGTGTTTTTAATATTCTGTTGGGAGCCACCCAGAGTGGCTGGGGAAACCCAGCCAGATGGGTGGGGTATAAATATATTATTATTGTTGTTGTTGTTGTTGTTGTTATATTATTATATTATTATTATTATTATTATCATCATCATCATTATTTCTTTTTTCTGGGGAGACACAAGGGTACACATACCCTTAAACATTTTGTGAATCTAAGTTTGGCCTCTTTGAGGGGCAGTATTTCAATATGCGTAGGAAAATTAGAGTGTCCCTAAACACTGAGCCTAATTTGCTTTCCCCTGTGTGGGTGGCGCTGTGGGTTAAACCACAGAGCCTAGGACTTGCCGATCAGAAGGTCGGCGGTTTGAATCCCCACGATGGGGTGAGCTCCCGTTGCTCGGTCAATGCTCCTGCCACCCTAGCAGTTCGAAAGCACGTCAAAGTGCAAGTAGATAAATAGGTACTGCTCCGGCGGGAAGGTAAACGGCGTTTCCGTGCGCTGCTCTGGTTCCCCATGCTGGCCACATGATGCGGAAGCTGTACGCCGGCTCCCTCGGCCAGTAAAGCGAGATAAGCACCGCAACCCCAGAGTTGGCCACGACTGGACCTAATGGTCAGGGGTCCCTTACCTTTACCTTTACCTAAACATTTTCTTAGAAAAAAGCACTGGAAAAATCAGGAAGCTTTTAATCTCAGAGTCGTGGGTTCCTGCCCCAGGCTGGGTCAAAGATTCCTCCTGCCTTGCAGGGGATTGGACTAGATGACCCTTCGTGGTCCCTTTCTCCCTCTTAAAATTCTAAGATGCTACAGACTGGTGGAATTTCTCCTCCTAGTGGCGCAAAGTGCGAAGAGCGCGCGCGTCCCCGGCTTCCCCCCGCCTTCCCGACGCCGACTCCGCCGGAGAAGGCTTAGCGCAGGAGGGGTGGCCGGCGAGTGGGAGGGGCGCGAGCTGGTTTGGTGGCCTTTCATTTCGCGGAGGTTGCGGAGGGAGCCGCGTCGTTCCGCTGAGCAGCAGCCAGGAAGGCTTCGGAGGAAGAAGAGGAGGAGCAGCCGCAGCAGCAGCAGCCATGCCGGTGGGTGGTGATCTGGGCAGTCGCGCCGTTGCCCTTTTCGGACACAGCATCAGCCTTTCCCCACATCCATCGGCCGTTGTCGTTTCTACTGCCGGGGAAAGAAGGAGATGGACTCGCCTTCCGGGGATTCCTAACGATCGGGCCCAGTTTGAAAGACGCCCGCCCTCGGCCCCGTTGCGACTCGGGAGGCGCCCCTCCCGCAAAACGGGGTGACGATGTGGAAGGGTGCTGCTCAAGGCGCGGGGTGCTCTGAGCTGGGATCGGGGCGTTACCGGATCTACGGCTTGGCACAGGCTTCCCTTGGCGGCCTTGGTCATGTCACTGAAGAAATGCTGGTTGTAAAGGGATTGTCATCATTATTACTATTATTATTATTATTACTATTATTATTAGTTTGCTAGCGTTTATAAAGCGCTTGATCGCAGGAAAAACAACCTCCAAGTAGTTTTAGGGTACTGTGAGGTACAGTATGGGCATAGTCAGGATGGTGCAGGGGGGCAGCTGCCCCTCCCCAAAAATCAAGTAAATAAATAAAAATACCAAACTGATCAGTTGTGTTGCAGATACTGTAACTTGGTTCTGCACCCAACCCCCTAACATAAGGCCTGCTCCCCGCCCCCCCCCCCAAATCCTGGCTTACACCCATACAGTGGTACCTTGGGTTAAGTACTTAATTCGTTCCGGAGGTCTGTTCTTAACCTGAAACTGTTCTTAACCCGAAGCACCACTTTAGCTAATGGGGCCTTCCGCTGCTGCCGCGCCGCCAGAGCACAAATTCTGTTCTCACCCTGAAGCAAAGTTCTTAACCTGAGGTAATATTTCTGGGTTAGCAGAGTCTGTAACCTGAAGCGCACGTAGCCTGAAGTGTATGTAACCCAAGGTACCACTGTACTGTGAAGTGGTGTTGGCACCAGATTTGCAACCTGGTTTTGCCACACACACATTATAGCAGTTCTTAAACTTCTGCTCCCTGCTGCTGTGTGTACCACCTCTCTTGATCCAGTTGTATGTGTTCCATGAGGGCCCACGGTTTGCCAAGCTAGGTAGATCACACTGATGAGCTGTGAGTTTTAAATCAAGTTAAAAGGTAAAGGGACCCCTGACCATTAGGTCCAGTCATGACTGACTCTGGGTTGTGGCGCTCATCTCGCTTTATTGGCCGAGGGAGCCGGCGTACAGCTTCCGGGTCATGTGGCCAGCATGGCTAAGCCACTTCTGGCAAACCAGAGCAGCACACGGAAACGCCGTTTACCTTCCCGCCAGAGCAATACCTATTTATCTACTTGCACTTTGACGTGCTTTCAAACTGCTAGGTTGGCAGGAGCAGGGACCGAGCAACAGGAGCTCACCCCATCGCGGGGATTCGAACTGCCAACCTTCTGATCGGCAAGTCCTAGGCTCTGTGGTTTAACCCACAGTGCCACCCACACAGGGGAAAGCAAATTAGGAGGCTCCCAATAGCAAAGAAATGGGAGCCAAAGCTGTATGTTTTGCTTCACCTGTGGGGCTGAAGGTTTAAAGTGTTTTTATCCCTCTCTTAAGCACAAAAAAGTCTCTCAAAGCCTCTTACACATATCAGTGATAAGACCAACCTTTGCCAACCTGTCACCATCCAGATGTTTTGGACCACAATTCCCACCAGCAGTCTGGTTGTCTCTGAGTAATATCTGTGCTTTAGAGGAAGGGCGGTATAGAAATTTAAATAATTATAATATAATATAAACCCTAAGCCTGAAGCCTTGACCATCATCCCCTGTTGTTTTTCTTCATCGCAACCCCAATGGGTAACCTCTGATGGCAGCAACCCATTGCCTCTGAGACTGCAGTTATGAAAAACCAAAAGCCAACCCCTGTATTCCACCCTCACAGGATCACGTTGGGAATTGATCCCTAGGAGCTGATGTTACAACAGGACTGCTAATTTGTGTATTGCTTGGTTGTGAGTGCCTCCTTCCTTGAACAAGGCCTGATAGTGGTATAGGATCCTGCACACAGTGCCCCTCACATGCAAGGACAAGAATACATTTTAAACGGAGCGTGAGGATTCCTTCAAGAACATTTTGTGATCTTCAAGTGACGCATTAAAGAACAAGTTGTATTAAGGTCTCCCACAGAGCCTAGGACTTGCCAATCAGAAGGTCAGTGGTTCGAATCCCTGCGACGGGGTGAACTCCCGTTGCTCGGTCCCTGCCACTGCTCCTGCCAACCTAGCAGTTTGAAAGCACATCAAAGTGCAAGTAGATAAATAGGTAGCGCTCCGGCAGGAAGGTAAACGGCGTTTCCATGTGCTGCTCTGGTTTGCCAGAAGCGGCTTAGCCATGCTGGTCACATGGTCCATCTTATGTCATCCAGTTCCGTTTGGCCCATCCCTGATATAGAACAGATTATGTGGCTTGGATTTCAGGCCTCTCTCCAGTTTTTAGAGGTGCCAGGAAAAACTGGTTAGTAATGCAAGATCTGGCTCTTTTTTCTCCTCCCTCTTCTCCCTGCCCTCCCCCAGTAGACTCCAGTAATATTACACAATTAGCCACAGGGACATACAACTCTCTCAGGGCTGGGCTGTTTACGAAGGATGCAAGTTCTGCCACAACTTTTAAACATCCTGGGTTGGGTACATGCTTCATACTATGAAGAGAAAAAGTACTGTTAACCTGTCTACTGAGGGGTTTTGTTGTTGTTTACTATAAAATGGCTATTTTATAACTCAGTGTTGTAAATGTCTCTTTAAAAAAGATAGTCTAGTTAAAATTGAAGTACAAATTAAACACACAAATGTTTTTAGACTGAAGGAACGGCCCTCTATAAAGCAGATAGTTTAAAACTGTTCTTTTGCATAAGCAGAAAAGCAGGAAAAATAAATATGTTGAGGCCAAATATTAATATGGCACAATAAACGTTATTATGGCCTTGATTCTAGGACCAATGAAGTATCTAGTCATCTCTGAACTTCATTCCAGACCCAGAAAATGCCATCCTGGCTGATCATCAACTGCATCAACCCGAATTATCTCTTGTAACTGTGTTAGCTCTGCAATTTGCTCTGTAGTATTTGTTTTCTATCAATAAGGGCATTTCCTTTTCGTCTTATGAAAAGAAGCTGTTTGCTTTTTTTGCAGGGTGGGGAGAATGGGTCCTTTTTTGTCTTTAAATAGACATTACAGGTCAAGTGTGTTTTTGATTGTAACAGATTTTAGCTACTTTCTGTTCTTGTTTGGAAATACTTTCTGTTTCTGGTGTGGGGCAAGGCAGGAAAGAAAGCAAAAGTAAAAAAAGACACACCCCGCCCCCAAGAAAGAGTCCTGTTGGATCAGACAAATGCCTATTTAATCTAGTACCTTGTTGCTTGCATTGACTATTCAGATACCTACCCCATGAGTAGGACTCAAAGGCAATAACTATCTCCTACTGTTCCAGTAAATAACATTCAGAAAGCAGCAATACTATAAAATAGTAGTGTAAATGTTCCATGTAGATGTAGTGTTAATTACCTAATTGTTTAGGAAATGCATGAAGTACCAATAGAATTTCCTAAATCAGCCTTCCCCCACCCCCCTTGGTGATTTAAATTGCCTTGATTTAAATTAATTCACCCTGACGGAAGGAAAGGAGAACATCATTTTGGCTGACAATGTATTCTTAAAGAAAGTACATCTACAACTTGATCCCAACATTTAAACAAAGTCTCAGCAAGTTATGTTCATGTGCATACGCTCAAAGACTATGGAGCACAGGTTTATGGGTGCTCCAGTTGACATCAACCTGAAATTTATTTCTTTATTGCATAAATTTCAACTTTTTAACAAGATATCCAAACACAAGCAGTTAAGGTCAAGCTTTGATACTAACTTTTATTATTGTTTAATAAACTAGTTTTTATAACATCATTGTGCAGTTGCTCAGCGAGAGATATTTCAATGTCCTCTCCATTCTTTCTCCTTGCAATTTCAGAAACATGAATTCTTTGTAGACATGACCTGTGAAGGGTGCTCTAATGCCGTCACCCGTGTTCTCAACAAGCTGGGAGGTGAGTGGTACCTGGCAGACCACAAGACTGAACACTCAAGGCTTCTTCTTGCACTTAGCGTTACGCTTAAAGTATTCCTGCTTGCATTGTTTGAGGCTCCTCACAGGGTCTCTGCCATGGGAGCATATTCACTCAGTGCTTTTCCAGCTGTACTGGCTCCCAGTGGAGTACAGGGTCAGATTTAAGGTGCTGGTTTTGACCTTTAAAGCCCTTCACGGCCTAGGACCCTCGTACCTACAGGACCACCTCTCCTGCTATGCCCTGTGGAGGACCTTAAGGTCCATAAATAGCAACACCCAAGAGGTCCCGGGCTCTAAGGAAGTTAGATTAGCCTCAACCAGAGCCAGGGCCTTCTAACTTGGTTTGCAGTTGTCAGTGCAGCATGCTAGAAAATGTTCCAACTCACAGTGTATTCATCTTTGCATATCATATTTTCATTGCAGGGTTTTAAAAAGATTAAATGAGCCACTTAAATGATGTGCAGCTTTTGCTTCATTCTTTGCCCTAGCTGAAGTAGCAAGCAACTTCTAGAGGGCTTGCTACTTTGCTCCTAATACAGTGGTACCTCCATTTACGAACTTAATTCATTCCGGAGATCCGTTCTTAACCCGAAACCGTGATTAACCTGAGGCACGCTTTCGCTAATGGGGCCTCCCGCTGCTGCCGTACCGCTGGCGCACGACTTCCGCTCGCATCCCGGGGCAAAGTTCGCTACCAGGAGACCTACTTCTGGGTTAGTGGAGCTCATTACCCAAAGCGTTTGTAAGGAGGACAGTACGTAACCCAAGGTTCCACTGTAGAGGTAGTTAGTCAGTAACTAAATATTGATTGTTGCTGGAATGTTTAACTTTCATCCCGTGTCCCTTAGGACTGCGTAATTTCCTCTTCTAGACAGTTGTCCAGTCATTCTGTTTTCAAGATCAAAGGCTTACTCCAAAACTCATTTAAATCATTGACGCATAACTCTGGTTGCTTCTGTTCTGCAGTAGGAGAGCTGAATCTGCTGCTGTCTTTACCTCCTTAGCAAGCGTCTAATCTCCTGTCCTCCATTGTTGTTGGTGTCAGCATAACTGTTGCAAGACATTGAAGGCTGCCCCCACACAAAGGATTTGCTACACATAAATTTCTTCCACGTTGGGACAGAAATGAACCTCATGTGCCTCACAGTCATCTGCATTTCATTCTCTCGGCATATATACTGAGAAGCCGCATGGTGCCTTTTTGTGTATATGTAACGTGGGGTGTGCCTGAAGTCCCCATATGTGGTTCCATGCAGTTTCCTACCCCGATGTTACTTCCCCGTAGGAAACCACCAGCCTTGATAATGTTCCTCCTTATAAAATGTTCCCTTGGTATAGAAAGCTAGCATGTGCAAGGTGTTCTTCTTTCACGAGAACACCTTTCAGCTGCAGACAACTGATGTTGCAGCCAGGGAGAATCCAGCTCCCAACCATCTTGGATTCAAAGCATATGGCCCTTCCTAAGGGAAGATAGTCTAATAGAAGGAGAAGTAAGGGTGAAATTCTAAAGGAAACATCTGTCTCGCTACAAAAGCCCAATACAGAGAAGCCCTTGGTCCATCTCGCTCAGTATTGACTGGCAATGGCTCTTCAGGGTCCTAAAAAGTAAAGGTAAAGGGGCCCCCTGACCATTAGTTCCAGTCGTGACTGACTCTGGGGTTGTAGCGCTCATCTCGCTTTATTGGCCAAGGGAGCCGGCGTACAGCTTCTGGGTCATGTCGCACGGAAACGCCGTTTACCTTCCCACCAAAGTGGTACTTATTGATCTACTTGCACTTTGATGTGCTTTCGAACTGCTAGGTTGGCAGGAGCTGGGACCGAACAACGGGAGCTCACCCCGTTGCGGGGATTCGAATCACTGACCTTCTGATCGGCAAATCCTAGGCTCTGTGGTTTAACCCACAGCACCACCCACGTCCCTCTTCAGGGTCTTAGGCAGGGCTTTTTCACATCACATCTTTGCTACCTGGAGAGGAATATGGGAAACTCCTTTTACACAGAGTCAGACCATTGGTCAGTCTCTCAGTATTTTCTTAAGCTGACCGGCAGTTGCTCTCCAGGATTTCTGACAGAGGTCTTTCCCAGCCCTATCTGGAGATCCTGGGGATTGAAGCTGAGGCCTTTTTACATGAATGCTCTACCAGAGTTTCCCTAACTTGATTCTCCAGCAGTTGGTGGACTACAATTCCCATCAACCCTAGTTGCCAGGACCAGTGGTCAGGGATGGGAGTTGTAGTCCAACAACAGCTGGAGGCCCAAGTTTGTGAAACCTTGTGCTCTACCATCAGACTAAACCATCTTTTACTCATTTTTCAATGCTTAAGATGTTTTCATGGCTCTTTTGATGATTTTATCCCTATACTCCATCTTACTATAGCTTTCTCATAGTGAAGATGAAAAATCTGTAAACAAATAAGCACAAGATAAAGTACAGCCCCGCCTCAGCTGATGGATGTATTGCAAGTTAATATAGACTATCCATTTGCATTGCCACTCATTCAAGAAGGTGGGAGAATAAATTGTGGGGAGGAGACTTCAAATTTCCAATGCTGCTTCTGTACGCTGTGTCCTTTCTTTTCAGGTGTTCAGTTTGAAATCGACCTGCCCAACAAGAAGGTGAATATAGAGTCAGAGCACAGTGTTGACACCTTACTGAACACCCTGAAGAAGACTGGGAAGGATGCCTCCTACCTTGGAGACAAGTAGCCACACAGGCATGCTTGGCTGCTGGGGCTACTGTGCTTCAGGAAAGGTCAGTTGCTAGGAATACTCTTAAGCCACTCAGGGCAGAATGCTCAAGATGAAAAGTGTGCTGAAAACAGCAACCCCCACATTGTATAAGAAACAAAATGTATGATGTGGCAGAAATCTTGCTAAGAGTTTCCCACCTCCAGTGACTTCATAGACTGGACTGAAGTGAGGGCAAGGAAACTCTTAACTGGATGACTTCATGCCATGTGTTCTCGTTTATATATAATATCAGAGGAGGAGATAGATCCTGTGTCATATGTAAAAACTTTCCCTGCAAGCCCTGATATTTTATGTCCATTGAAGCCGGCCTCTTCTTTTGAAGTAGAGGAGCTGGTGCCGTATACAAGCTAGGACTCAAATCCAGCAAACTGCGCGTAAATCATCTGTGACTGTGTGTGCCAGGCATTTTGAAACCCCACAAACCAGCTGTTTGGCAAGGACAGGGGCAACTGAATCCTGCGACTCCCAAGCATCTTATCAGTGGGATTTCAGCCTTGTTTAAAGGAGGGATGTTTCTGGGCTCTGCTCCCATTGGACCCAAACCAGCATGGCCAGCAATAAAAGATGATGGAAACTATTACTTGACAATATCTGGAAGGTCACAGGTTCCTCACCTGGCTTCATAGTCTATACACATGGATCCATTTGTGGAACTGATTTTACAGTGCCTGTTTATTCTAGCTCATCTGGGTGTGTATATCTTGATTGGGCCATGAAGCTTTGCAAAGCCATGGAGGCCACAAGCTGTGGCCTTCAGTTGCCATCACCTGATGCTCATTTTTCTGTCTTGCTGTGGTGTCTCGTAAAACTTGATTTTTTTTCCAAGTTGCATTGCTTCGTAAGAAAGGGGGACCCAAGATTACCCCAGCAGTGTGCTGCAGGAGATATGCATGCGCTGTGGTCTGGTGTGAAACTGATAACCCTGTCGCATAGTTTTTTGTAATGGGCAGAGCTCTGTCCTTCCCCAAAGGTTCACTCTTTCTCAAGGTTGGGAACCTGTTTTTAAACTCTTTAAAATACTTCATTCTTGGTTATGTGAAATAAGAAATACATATCAGCATATAAAGAGAGAGGGAAACAAGATAAGAGCTCCCTTCTTTTTGAACACTTCCTTAACTTTTCCTAAGAATGACATTGCCTAGTCCAGAAATATCTTCTGAGCTTATCTGGTTACTTTCACACCATTGATTGGCCCTGAATTACCAGAAGTGAATTACATTTAGCACTGGGGTAGGAATTAACGGGCTTCTCCACCATCAGCAGCACCTACAAGGGTGCCCCATTAAGTTTGTAGGGTTAGCGAACTACCAGTTTGGTTCTGTTGCCACCGTGGCACTAAGGAGAAAATAGCTTCAGAAATTATCCTCTGCACGCTGCCAGTGTTTTGGCAGAACTGTTGGCTTCCCTGTGGTTCCATCAGTGTGGGAGCAATAACAGCGAGTTGGGGGTTTTTTTGAGGAATGTTCCTTGTGCACTGTGAAAATTTAAGTCTTCATTGAACGTACCGGTTGTTCACACAAAAACACTTTATAGTAGTAGGATTGAGTGGGGCATGTTTGCATGAGAGCAGCAGAACCTAATAACTTCAAGTCCTTCCAAAGTACACAGGGAACATCGGTCCGACTCACATTAAATGGACAAGATTTTTATTTTGGCTATATTTAGGCCTAGTTCTGCATGCCTTTTTCTCTTAAAAAAATTCTGCACACTAAAAAAAATCAAAATCCTGTGCCACAATAATGATTCTGTACACAGCAAAACTGAAGTATTTGATGCACAATCTGCTTTGCACAACACAGCTGCTGCTCATCATGAGAACCAGGGTGGAGAGAAATAGATCTGTAAAATATTATTTGCCTATCTGCTTTTACTACTGAAGATTCTGTTCTGCCCTCCTACCACTCCAGGTTCTGAGTTTTTAGTAGGCATTTGCTGCGCACTAGAATGCAGGCATGCTAATGCCACATCCGCACCATACCTTTAAAGCACCATGATGCCACTTTAAACAGTCACTTGGTTTCCACAAAAAGAATTCTGGGAGGTGTAGTTTGTTAAGGGTGCCAAGAGTTATTAGGAGACCCCTAGTCTCCTCACAGAGCTACTATTGCCAGAGTGGTTTAACAATCAATCCCTCTTCACAGGAAACTCTGGGAACTGCAGTTTTGTGAGGGGAATAGGGGCCTTCTAACAAGGTGTGGAAGGAATTGTAAACACACAAGTCAGGTAGGTAGGTAGGTAACCCACCAATCCATATACAGCCAAACTGCTTGTGAAGGCCAGCACACCAAGGACCTTCCTTCCCGCCACCTTTTGTATGACAGGAACTGCAGCGATGGGTAGCAGGAGCAGAACATCAAGCACATTATAGGCCGCAAGAAAAGATTTCTGCCTGCTTTCCACACACCAGGGGGAGCAGCAGTTGTAGTAGCCTGCAGTAACCGGCTGAGGGCCCCCCAAAGCAGCCTTTGTTTAAAATGGATGTTCCTTCTAGGTCCCACCAGCAGATGCTGCCCTTGCCTAACTCTCCACCCTTCCTTTATTTTGCAGCAACGCTTAACATGGCTTCAGTCCGAAGGCGGCTGTTTACACTTCTATCAATCTTCCTTTGACCACAGTTGCTCTGCCAGATGTTGGAGAAGAGGGGAAGGGTGGGAAGAAGAAGAAGAAGGCCTTTGGTGGGGGAAGGACTATGAGAAATTTTGACCGCAGATGTCCCACATACTGTCCTACAGCTGTAGTGTTTCTTCTCTTTGGCTTTGTAATAAAACTTGGATCTGCTATATTCAAGTAAACACCGTGGCTCTTAGTATATATCTTTTAAGCCCTGTTTTCTTTTTGGTGGGGCAGGGGGTAACTTTTAAAAATAAGTACCAATCGTGAGATAATTTATTTCAGTCCACCAATGAGATAATATTCTAAAGAGATGAACTGAGCATTGCTAGGATACATCATTGGGTGCCAAGGAGCGTAGCTCAGACCTAGAGCATCTGCTTTGCATGCAAAAGGTCCCAGGTTTATTCCCTGGCATCTCCAGTAAGGGCTGGGAGTATCCCACCTGAAATCTTGGAGACCCACTGCCAATCATTGGGGGCAATCCTGAGCTTGATGGACCAATGGTGTTGCTCGGTATTAGGTCATTAAGTTCCAAACATATTCTTATTGGACAAAAATTCTCCAATGGCAACATAGCAATTGTGTGGCATAGTGGATCGAGTGTCAGACATGTCAGGGAGGTGAAATCTCTTGTCTTACGTGCAGAATGACACTTGGATACATTTGACGAGTGACCTTAAACAAGTTACTGCCTCTTCAGCCTAACCTACCTGCCCAAGCTAGTGGGCCAATAAAAATGGGAGAACCTCATTTCTATTGCCTTGTGCTCCTTGAAGGAAGGTAGGAAGCAAATGTAGTGTGTCTTTGTCCTTGTACGCTGGTACCTCGGGTTAAGTACTTAATTTGTTCCGGAGGTCCGTTCTTAACCTGAAACTGTTCTTAACCTGAAGCACCACTTTAGCTAATGGGGCCTCCTGCTGCTGCCGTGCCGCCAGAGCACGATTTCTGTTCTCATCCTGAACCAAAGTTCTTAACCCGAGGTACTATTTCTGGGTTAGCGGAGTCTGTAACCTGAAGCGTATGTAACCCGAGGTACCACTGTACTTCCAGAAGAGCATCTGCACTTCTTTCTGCTGCTATTGAGAAGAAACGAGCCAGAAATGGCTGTGGTCACTTCAGTTTAATATTAAGACAAGAATAGAGACGGCCTTTTTATTTTTTGGTTGAGGAGTGGGGAAATGTTCTCATGCTGCCTGCACCATTTTAATGGGGAATCAGTGACAGAAGATAGAGCATCTGAGGAAAAATCCAAGAGAAGGTGCTGTGAGCAAATAAGCGATAATAGTTGTGTTAATATCCCACAGCTAGCACGTCTCTGGAGAGCTAAGCTAATTTCCCTCATAGGTCTCAGGAGTAGGTTGTTGTTTGGAAACTATATATAACATTTTCCATCACAACAGTATACACTGCCAAACAGAGGTCTTGAGAAAGGAGAGATGTGCTAGCTACAGAGATGGGTCTCTCTTCTCTCCTCCCATCCTTTCCCAGCTATCAGTTCATGCAATTTCCTTCTCCTTAAAGGTAAAGGTAAAGGTACCCCTGCCCGTACGGGCCAGTCTTGACAGATTCTGGTGTTGTGCGCCCATCTCACTCAAGAGGCCAGGGGCCAGCGCTGTCCGAAGACACTTCCGGGTCACGTGGCCAGCGTGACATCGCAGCTCTGGCGCGCCAGAGCTGCACACGGAAACGCCGTTTACCTTCCCGCTAGAAAGCGGTCCCTATTTATCTACTTGCACCCGAGGGTGCTTTCGAACTGCTAGGTTGGCAGGCGCTGGGACCGAGCAACGGGAGCGCACCCCACCGCGGGGATTCGAACCGCCGACCTTTCGATCGGCAAGCCCTAGGCGCTGAGGCTTTTACCCACAGCGCGACCGGCGTCCCTTCTCCTTACCTCAGTCCTAAATGTCAATAACAATTGTCACAATGCCACGAGAGTCTGTAAAATGAATCTGAAATGTGACTCTGAGAAATGCAACCAAAACAAACTTAATAGCTGGGGAGTGGCTTGTTCACTTCATCTCCCCCCACCCTACCCCGCCCCACATAATCAGAATAGAAATGGTGGATGAGATTTCCTTGTCCTTTAAAATACACATATACAAAGTCCATCTTCCAAGACAACCTTTGGCACACTTATCTATCATCTACCTATTTTGATGTCGCCCTTCAATGGAGGATCACAGGGCAGTTTACAATATGAAAACAAAAAAAAATACATAGAGTAACAAATGAGAACAATACCCTCCCCTGTTTAAAAGGCCATAGATTCTCTAATTAGCCAAAGGCCTGAGAGAAGAGGAATGTTTTTGCTTGATGCCTAAAGATACGTAATGAAGGCACTAGGTGAGCCTCCCTGGGGAAAGCATTCCACAAGCAGGGGGTCACCACAGAAAAGGCCTGTTTTCATGCTGCCACCCTCTAGCAAAGGAGGCACAGGAAGGGCAACCTTGCATGATGATTGCAGGGTCCGGGAGGTTCACATGGGGACAGGCAGCCCTTGACTTATTGCAGTCTTAGTTAAGGCTTTGTAGCACTTTGAATTGGGCCCAGAAACTAGTTGGCAGTTCAGCTAGGATTGGCATTATATACTCAATCCATCTTGCCCAGGGCAGAACCTGGCTTCCAAATTCTGCACCAGCTGAAGTTTCCGAACCATCTTCAGAGGCAGCCCCATGTATCATACATTGCAGTAATCTAACCTAGAGGTCACCAGAGCACAGATGACAGGAGCTAGGTTATCCTTGTCCATATAGGGGCGCAGCTGGGCCACCAGCCCAAGCTGATGGAAGGTACTCTATGCCACTGAGGCCATGTGAGCCACGTAACAGCCAAGGATCCAGGAGTACCCCCAAGCTACATACATGCCCCTCCAGAGGGAGTTACATACATGCCCCTCCCCTCCCCATCAAGAGCAGGCCCGCTCCCATCCATCCAGTCTAGCGGACCACCCACTAACAGCGCCTCAGTCTTACAGTGGTGCCCCGCAAGACGAACGCCTCGCAAGACGAAAAACCCGCTAGACGAAAGGGTTTTCCGTTTTGGAGGCGCTTCGCAAAACGAATTTCCCTATGGGCTTGCTTCGCAAGAAGAAAGCCCATAGGGAAATCTCCGGGGACCTCTTTTAAATGCTAGCGGTGGGGAGCAAAGCCTTTTCCCCCCCTCCGGCCTTCAGAAGAGGTCCAGGAAGGCTGGCGGGGGCCGAAAGGCTTTGCTCCCCACCGCCAGCATTTTAAAAGCAGTCCGGGATAGCAGGGAAGCGCTTCCCACTATCCCGGATGGCTTTTGAAGGCAGGCGGGGGGGAGCAAAGACTTTTGCCCCCCGCCCATCTTCAGAAGAGGTCCAGGACCTCTTCTGAAGGCTGGCGGGGGGCAAAAGTCTTTGCTCCCCCCTGCCTGCCTTCCCGGCGCTGCGTTTCTCCGCTCTCCCGGGAAGGCAGGCCGGGGGGGGGGAAGCAAAGACTTTCGCCCCCCGCCGGCCTTCAGAAGAGGTCGGGGGACAGACTGTCCCGGGACCTGGTCTGAAGGCGGTTTCCATAGGAACGCATTAATTGATTTTTAATGCATTCCTATGGGAAACCGTGCTTCGCAAGACGAAAAACTCGCAAGACGAAAAGACTTGCGGAACGAATTAATTTTGTCTTGCGAGGCACCACTGTATCTGGATTGAGCTTCAGTTTGTTGGTTCTCATCCCATTACCAAGGCAAGACAACAGTCCAGAACATTCACTGCCAACCTGCAAGTATAAATGAGAAGTAGAGCTGTGTGCCATCAGCATATTGCTGGCAAGGTACTCTCAAACTCTGGATGATGCCACTCAGCAGTTTCATGTAGATGTTAAACAGCAAGGAGGATAAAATTGAGCCCTGAGGAACTCAACATTGAAGACTCCATAGGGCTTCTCAAGCATTAACCTCTGGAAACGACCATCCAAGTTGGACCACTCCAAAGCAGGGCCATCCATCTCTCACTCAGACGGACGCTCCAGAAGGACGCCATGGTTGATGGTATCAAAAGCCACTGAGAAGTCGAGGAGAATTAACAAGGACACATTTTGTCATCATACAGGGTGACCAAAGCAGTTTCTATGCCAAAACTGGGCCTAAACTCCAATTGAAATGAATCTGGAGAATCAGTTTCCTAGATCAGGTCTGTGACTATCTGCTCAAGAACCTTGCCCAAGAAGGGGAGGCTGGCAACTGGTCAGTTATTACAGTGGTACCTTGGTTCTCAAATGCCTTGGTTGTCAAACAACTTGGAACCCAAACACAGCAAACCCGGAAGTAAGTGTTCTGGTTTGCGAACTTTTTTCGGAAGCTGAATTTGCTCTGTTTTGATTGTTACGCTTCTGATTTGAGCGCCACTCTTCTGTTTTGTGTGCCACACTTCCATTTTTAGTGTTACGCTGAGGTCTGTCTGTTTTTGCTATTTATTTTGAATTTTTGTAGCTCTTTTTTTGTGTGTGTGTGTGACTGTGTGAAACCCAGTTCAGCTACTGATTGATTGATTGTGTGACTGTAGCACATTGTTTATTGCTTTCCTTTTATGGATCAATGGTCTCGTTAGATAGTAAAATTCATGTTATATTGCTGTTTTAGGGGTTGTTTTTTAAAGTCTGGAACGGATGAATCCATTTTGCATTACTTTCTATGGGAAAGCGCACCTTGGTTTTGGAACACTTGGGTATGGGAATGGACTTTTGGAACGGATTAAGTTTGAGAACCAAGGTACCACTGTACTTAGATTTTCCAAATCCAAGGAAGGCTTCTTAAGGAATGGTCTTGCTACTGCCTCCTTGAAGCAGGCAATGGGACTTAACAGCGTAATTCTGTATATGTGTACTCCTAGTGAAGTCAATTAAACTTACTCTCCTGGCTAAGCATGTATAGGACTGCAGTCCAAGTGTCCATAATTCTACCCTGGATTGTGGCCATATCTCTCCCCCTTCGCACACACACACTCCAGCATTAAAGCATTCTTATTATTTGTTTAAGCCTTACTAAGAGCATTTGAGGTGTGTGACAGAATCATGTCCATTAATGCTGCCGAAGAATCAATCTTTTGAAACTTTCTGGGTTTCATGCGCTCAGTTTCTCCACTAGATCATTTGAGTTAACAGCTAGTTGACTTTTGTTTACCTATTCAACAGCTTTTCCTTTTAGTTTCTGGCTAACCGTAAATGTATGGAAACACTGGGTATTTAGTTTAAAGCCCTTCATAGCTAAAATTAGAGTGTGGCTCTTCCAAGGAAGGAGAATGAAATCAAAACACACAAACAAAAGGGCTTAACTTTGCTTGCTGGTGGTGGAGTAGCAACATTTAAAGGAGTTCTTGCAGTCTGCTGCTAAACACTTATTTGGAATATATTCAGGATCACAGTTGCAAGGCACAGGAGCTCAGCTGGTTAGAGTGTGGTGCTGATAATGCCAAGGTTGCAGTTTTGATCTCCGTACGAGGTAGCTACATATTCCTGCCTTGCAGGGGGTTGGACTAGATCAGGCATCCCCAAACTCAGCCCTCCAGATGTTTTGGGACTACAATTCCCATCATCCCTGACCACCGGTCCTATTAGCTAGGGATGATGGGAGTTGTAGTCCCAAAACATCTGGAGGGCCAAGTTTGGGGATGCCTGGACTAGATGATCCTTAGAGTCCCTTCCAACTCTACAATTCTATGATTCTAAGAAAATGGTTTTGGCAGCTGGACACCTGGGGACTTCATACAGCCCTTGCCGTATTTTTTTTGCTCTCACTTCTCCCTGCATTAAAAGGGATATGAGGTGCTGTTTATTGAGCATTCGTCTCGATTTGTTTGCAGGGACAATGTTAGACAATGCTGGCTATTTACCGGGCATTCGTTCCAATTTGTTTGCAGGGAGGTTAGATGAGGTGCCAAAGCAAGTGTTATTTTGTACTTTCCAGATTTTATTTGTGATTTTACTGTGTGTTTCACGTAAACCACTTAGAGGCTTCGATAAACCATATATAAACATCCTTAAATAAATAGGTAGTCAGCCTGGCAGTCACTCCCCTCCAATTCCAAGCATTTTCCCCATCAACTGAAGAAAAGATCAGGGTGGTCTAATCCCTCTGCCTCCCCACCACCAAAATAAGAATAATAATAAAAGTTTCTTCAGATTTCATTGCTTAATGAACTAAACTAGAATCTCGGCATACTCTATAAGCAGGCAGTGAATGCTTAGAGTGGGGAATCTGTCCTCCTTTACAGGGCTTATAGCTACCACGCTGCTCCAGAACTGTCCTCTCAGACCCAATAACATATCATTAGTATAGGGCCCACAGTTCTCTTTTCCTCTGCCATTATCTCTTAATGGGTTCGGAAAGCCTGTCTTTACTGCATATGTAATTTTCCCGATTCTTTCTTAGTGTGACAGGTTTTAGTTAGCCTCTTCCTCTTCCAGCTCTCTAATAACCAGAATCTTTCGCCTCAGGCCCTTGGTGTGTGGTATCACTGTCTTGTGCTGCAATATTATGAGTTCATTTTGTGGCGTTTGTTCCACCAGCCCTGTCTTTTTCCTTTAGTATTTCAGCTCTAAGGTATGATATCTGCTCTTTAGCCATTAGGAAGCTATAATATGCAAGACTGGCAACATATTAATTAAAGGCAGGGCTTTTTTTAGTTGGAACTCGCCAGAACTAATTTCTCAGGTGGGCGCCATTGCCATTCTAAGAGAATGAGGGAGGTGTTCGTGGCAGTGGTATATATATGCCACGTACTGAACCATCTAATGTAACCTCATAGAAAAACTTTTTCATTTCAAGTTGCATTTAAAATTATTAATGTTTATTCCCTGAGTTCAGCTGGTTGATATTAAGCAGGCTTCCTCAACCTCAGCCCTCCTGATGTTTTTGGCCTACAACTCCCATGATCCCTAGCTAGCAGGACCAGTGGTCAGGGATGATGGGAATTGTAGTCTTGAAACATCTGGAGGGCCGAGGTTGAAGAAGCCTGATATAGCATACAGTGCCCATGATGCAGCGCAACTGCCAAAGAAGCACACATGTGAGAACCTATAACCATTAATGCAGCTGTAGGCCTACGCAGCCCATGATGAAAATACAGTTGGTAGAGCATGAGACTCTCATCATCAACCTTTTATTCGACCGTCAGTCAGAAAAAAATACATTTGTCAATACACAGTTAAAACATCCAGGAAGATTTTAGCACTTAGTCAACACTAAAATGGGCAAATGACACTCTTAAGCTTAGGGTTATGGGTTCGAGTCCCACACGGGGCAAAAAAGATTTGTGCATTGCAAGAGGTTGGACTAGATGACCCTTGGAGTCCCTTCCAACTCTACAATTCTACATGTGCATGTAAAAAAAGAACCAGAGCCTAACTTATTTTGTTATATCAAAATAAGCATAATTACTTGAATTGTTTGGAGGACTGACAAGCCACTTCAGGAAGGGGCAATTTTGAGCAAAGAAACAATTCAAATGCAGTGCTTAGCCTTTTCCTGAGCCACTGTTTCTCCATTCCATTTTGACTCCAAGTCACTGCTCCTCCCATGGGGTTATAAGCATATGCAGTGGTACCTCTGGTTATGAACTTCATTTGTTTCGGAGGTCCGTTCTTAACCTGAAACCGTTCTTAACCTGAGGTACCACTTAAGCTAATGCGGCCTCCCGCTGCCGCCGCGCTGCCGCCACTGCACGATTTCTGTTCTCATCCTGAGGTAAAGTTCTTAACCCTAGGTACTACATCCGGGTTAGCAGAGTCTGTAACCCAAAGTGTTTGTAACCCAAGGTGTTTGTAACCCGAGGTACCACTGTACCAATGTGGAACTTCTGGGGAAGAGATAGTGGCATGCATAGTCAGGGAACTGACATCGGAGCCGAGTGGAGAGGTTAGGCTCCCTAATGATGCCGGAGAGGGAACCAGCAAGGGAAGAGAGAGAGAAGGAAACCAAGGTGACACCAGGAAGAAAGGAGATGCTGAGAGTACTTTGGAGGGGAGGCTCCGAGACACTTCCAGTGAGGTCAGTGAGGAGAGTGCAGGACCACCGCTGGGCACACCCACTCTGCGCAGAAGGCTTCCGTGCAGAGAAGTGAGGAGGAGGTTGTCTGTTAAGGAATTCTTATGTTGGAGGAAGTTTAGGAAACGCCCACTGACGAATTCTGCCAGTGACTGAGACAGTCGCGTTTTAGGGCTGTCAAACCGGGAAAAGGTCCAGCTATACTACCAGCTCGGAGCAGTTTGGAATTTACGCACAAGCAACCCTAATTCCCATTACACATAGAAAGAGTTAAACGACACACACAGAGCCTGCCACTATTTTTCGCTAAAGTGTCCCCTCCTTTTCTTTTAAAAAACTGGTTTCATTTGTGTGTAATGTTTCATTAGATCCCCAAGCCAGCAATTTCAGCTCCCTGAAGAGTCGGACACAACTAAACGTCTAAACAACAACAACAGAAGAAACAACACCACATTTGGAACAACCCATAATCGCTGAATGGGCAGAAATATTTCCTACAGAGATTGGCTGCTCGGGATTAGGAAAGCAGGACTGAAAGCAGACTTTCACACAACCTTAACAGTGGATAGTGGAGGCCACCATCTGTGGTCCAAGTCATAAACACAAGAGTTCACAGAGTCCAATTGTTTGTGACGGGTGGAATCTACACACGTGTTAAAATTGTGAAAATGCTTTTTAAATACTGTTTTAGCTCAAGGTCATCATCTAGTGTCACAATTGTATACTGCACTTTACAACACATTCAAAACATTTTATTTGCAGCTGTATAGCTGAGTCTCTAGCGTTGTATCAAGGTTGTGTAATGGAGGCACAGGGCCAATCTTGTTTGGACTGGTTTCTGATGAAGATGAGAAGATAACAGTGATTTTAATTTAGTATAGCAATCTTCTATTTTTCTTATGGATTTATAAGTTGCCTTCTACATGTGTGTCAAGGCGACTTACAAACATAAAGAAACCGTTTTAGAAACAGTTGAAAAATAACCAAAATTAGATTTAAAAACAATACACAACGAACATCTAAAGCCAGAGTCCTTTTCATCTGACTGGAAATGTTTATCAACTGCATTCAGTTGTTTCTGGAAAGTACAAATTGTGAGCACCTGCCATATCTTGACAGGGGCAGCCACAATGAAAAGCCTGCTCCTGTGGAAGGGGGTTCTGCTATGTTTGGGACTCTTAGGAAAAACTGGTCTGCAGAATGCATTGACCTGCATGGTATATAAGGAATAAGGTAGTTCGTGGGCATCTATGGGCATTTCATTGTGCTGTGGTTCAAGCTGCCATCACCTGAAGCAGGGCGGGGCAATAATATTGAAAAGGGAGAACTTCCAAACTGTTTCTGTTGGTGGATGAGATTCAATTCCATATCAGCAAATTCAGGTTGTGCAATTAATGTTGATTTGGGACTCCTCCAGAACAAATGCATTCTGCACACACACATGCCCCACAGTCAGGGCCGGATTTAGGTTTGATGAGGCCCTAAGCTATTGAAGGTAATGGGACCCTTTATATGTCCAGCTGTCCTTTGTCAACAACAAATTGTCACTGTTTCTTTTGTTGAATATATGCTATATGGTAATTTATGGACCTAATAGGTATCTAAAGCTATTTGCACATAACAAATAGGAGCCTGTTGCTGTAGGTAGGTTTTATTTTATTTGTTTTTTATCTTATATTTTGGAAAAGTACATCCAATTTTTTTCCTTTACATTTTTAGGGGGGCCCAAGAGAGTGGGGCCCAAACTATATCTTGTTTAGCTTATACGTAAATCCGGCATTGCCCGCAGTCAGATTTTGTGATGGGGATAACACTTGCTTGACACAATGGCACATAACTTATGTACAAAGAAATCAAGAGGAACGCTCCATAAAAAGCAACCAGAGAAACAAAATATGCCCTGTTGCTGCCTTGGCTTTTCTTGCCTCTTTTCTCCACCCCTTTAATACTCTCGTCTTGCTTTCTTGTGCTCCTTTAAAGTCCTTATTTATTTTTCTAAGGTCTTCTGCAGCAGCAGAGATGGTGGGGGGAGCAACCAGCTGTAGCACCGAGGGAATTCGCCAAGCAGCTGTTGAAATACAGAGGCATCCCGGAAATGCTAGTACAAATATGCAACAGATTGTGGAGGATTACAACTGTGAGCAAGCAAATCTATCAAAGGGAAGCCAATGCACAGCTAATCGATAGGCCACTCTTATGAACAGGCTTATAGTTATACTATTTGAAGGACCCAGGATTGCTTTATCATTCAATTATGTCTGCCTCCCAAGAAAAGGTGGGTGCAAGCTGGTCCTGAAATGGGACCTGCTGCCTTCTGTTTTCTGACCACATCTACTGCAAAATTAAAACTGGCTTTGAGTCATTGTCTTCTCCAAGAACTGTAATTCTGGGAAAGGGCAATAGAGATCTGTAATAGTGGGTTCTTAGCATCTCCGGGAACCACGGGAACCACAGCTACACCCTACTTCAGCAGCAGCAGCAGCAAAATGGAAAGTGAACTGTTTTCCTGCAATGTTTGCTGCAATATTTGAGGGCCCAGCACCTCACAGATGGGGTCCACCATCACACAGCTTCATCCCATGCAGTTGCCACATGTCATCATCATGCTTGGCACTCCTCGGGAGAAGGGAAACACTGAGAGTGGTGATATCATGCCACATGCCACAAGGGATAAATGTGGGCCTGCAAGGGCCACGCTCCCACTGTAATTAGGCATTTACTTCTAAAGGAACAAGACTAAGATTGGGCACGCATTACAACTGCTGTTTCCAAACAATGGTCTTTTGTAGGGCTGCTGGTTTCAAGCAACGGGCTATGATTCTATACTATTGCTACTTTCTGGCAATGGTCTATGCGTTGGAAGCATCAAGTCAGTAGTGCTGCTCTTCCCCCAACAATCATGACTCAACTCCACACAGTTGGCATCCTTGGGATCTACAAAGGACATTCAGACTTAGTGCAACTACGTACATCAAAATCTACCACTTGGAAGTGAATAAGACCGGCAGCTTCTAAGCAAACTGCTGATATTTCCACAAATCAGTATCTTTCTGGAAGAACAGGCATGTACTACAAGGCTCTTTGTTCTTATCCTGTCACCTGAGTGGCTTTCCCCCCAGCCGTGAAGATTTATTAGTTAGCACAAAGTTGCTCCCACTATCTAAGGGATAGCTCAGTCAGTAGAGCAGCGGTTCTCAACCTGTGGGTCCCCAGATGTTGTTGGACTACAACTCCCATCATCCCTGAGCTCTGGCCTTGCTAGCTAGGGGTGATGGGAGTTGTAGTTCAACAACATCTGGGGACCCACAGGTTGAGAAAGGCTGCAGTAGAGTATGAGACTCTTTAATCCTTGGGTAAGCAAACAAAGGCCCCGGGGCTTCTAAATCCAGCCCACGAATCAGCATGTTTTTATATGAGTAGAATGTGTGTTTTTATTTAAAATGCATCTCTGGGTTATTTGTGGGGCATAGGAATTCATTCCTCCCCCCCCCCAAAAAAAATATATAGTCTGGCCCCCCACAAGGTCTGAGGGACAATGGACTGGCCCCCTGCTGAAAAAGTTTGCTGACCCCTGCTTTAATCTCAGAACCATGGGTTTGAGCCCCACATTGGACAAGAGATTCCTGCATTGCAGGGGGCTGGACTAGATGACCCTTCGAGGTCCCTTCCAACATTTCTATTAGGAAATTGCCAGGATTTCAAAGCCAGAATTGGCATCTGGGGGGAATTTCTGAAAGGCGACGCTTTGTCCTGGATCTTAGTGTTTTTGTTTTTTAAAAAGCTCAACAACTTTTGTATTTTCCTAAGAAAAGCTCAACAATTTCGATGGGTTTTTTTTGCTTTTGGGGTGTCCTGGTTTTTACTTTTTGAAATATGGAAACCCTATTTCTATGATTCTGTGATTCAGTGTTTACAATCAAAGCCTCGTTATTTTGGAAATTCACTTCCCAGGCAGTAGGAGTGCATTTGTACAACTTCTGCTCTCCCAGCCCCGTTTACCCATAAACCAAATGAACCGTTAATTATAAGGAGCTGAAAAGCTCAGGCTATTTAAAAACATCTGTTAAGTAACCAGCAAGGCTGCTTTGGTTGCAGAGTGGGGGAGAAACAAGGCAGGAGTATGGATTTTTAAGGGAGAATGGGAGGATTTCAGGGAAGATATGGCTCTCCTTATGTGCCCACTGTAGGATCAATACTTACCACCTAATGTGCTTTTGAAATCTGCTCTGTACAGTAGATACAGGCCTGCCTTTGAAGAGTGTGCAGAAATTTCAGCTGGTGGAGTACGCAGTTGCTCAAGTCAGTTATGTAGACAGGTCCCTGGGAGTATGATTACACAAGTGCTCCAGCTGAGAGAGGCAGGCATTATCTATCCTCAGTCACAACAAGTGGCCCCAGATAGAGCAGCACATCCCCACCTGCATTCAAAGATGTTTTCAACCAGTTCTGGGGGACTCAGCTGAGCATCACTCAGCAGACATAGATGATGGACATCAGGGCCGTCTTAAGTGCCATGGTGCAAAGATCCCTCCGGCGCCTCCACCCCCATTTCCCAGAGTTGCCGACCTTTTTACGGCGCTGCCAGCAGCTTTGCGGCCTCCGGCGGGGAAGAGACAGAGGCTCCGGGCACAGCGCTGCTTCTGTGGAGGTGGGCAAGGGCAGCAAGCTGATGCTGGAAGGTGCCGCGTCCAGCCTCCGCCTCTTCCCTGGTGCCCTCCAGAACTTGGCGCCCTGGCGCTCTGCGCCACTAGCCTCTATGGGCAAGACGCCCCTGATGGACATGAAGAGGCATATTATCCACATTGGCTGCCAACATGGGAGTTTGCTTCTCCATGGATTATGGCACGGGTAGCCAATGTGGTGCTCTCCAGATGTTGCTGGATTGCAGCTCCCATCATTCTTGACCGTTGGTGGCCAGGACTGGTGGCTAGGAGTTGAGGTTGAGCAACATTTGGAGGGCACCATGTTGACTACCTCTTAATTAAGGGAACAGTGGCAAATAGGCATTACGTCTGAATAAATCCAGGGATCATTTTGCCAACAAAACCTAGACATGCAATGATTATTAATGGGGGGAATGTAGAGTTGGCTTAACTCTATAAAAAAATCGAGGATTGATGCTGAAGACCAAAAATGATTCCCTCTGTTTCTGAAGTTCACGCTGTAAGTGCTGCTGCTGAGGTAGCCAAAAGCAATTGCGCAAAATTATTATTTATTTGATTTAGATACCGCGGCCCTTCATCAAAAGATCTCAGGCCAGATGGAAAGATAAAAGAGCAAACAGTGGGCTCAAAGAATTCTGGGCGCTGTAGTCTACCCCTCACAGAGTTAAAATTCCCAGCAACTCTTAACAAAGGACAAGGCCCAGAAATGCTTGAGGGAAAGAATGTGCTCTCAATGTGCTGTGCAAGTCTAATGCATATGCAGCCACAGAGTACCTGTTAACCCCAGAATCCTGGCTGACTGTGATGGAGAAACAGAAAAGCAGGGGGAAGGAAAATGTATTGGAGGACCGACCAGGAGTCCTGTACAGAGAGCACTCTATGCTGCAACCTTTTGTTGCAGGTCCCACTGCTATAGCCTAACTTGTTTTTATTTTTTGGTAACTTCATTTTGTGGGGTGCCATCAGAATGTTCTTTCAGCTAGGGATAGGGGAGAACTTCAATTCAGCTGGCACTGAAAGGCGAGCTTGCCCAATTTGCATTTTACTAAACAATGCACGAGCTGAAGCAGCGCTGCCCTTCAAAATCGCACACTTACCCAGATTTCGCCCTGCAGCCAAGTAATGCACACCAAAAAATGCATATACTGTGGTAAAGTGTGCATATAAGTGCATATGTTACTGAAAACAACATACAAAAATGCATCATATTGGGGGAAACAGCTTTGCAAAAATATGTATATTTGGCCAAAAATGCTTGCAAAAATGTATACAGTAAATTCATACAAAAATTCTAACATATTTTCATGAGGGCTTGCTTATTTAAAAGAGAAAAAAGGGGGGGAAACTGATGTAGAAATGTAGAGAACTGGGGGAAACGAGCAGTCGAGAAAGATCAAAACAGACCAATTTGCCCATCCCTTTCAGCTAGGACCATTCAGTTAGATTCTGCTTTACTCAGTTACCAGCTGAATAAGTTGTGTGGGGTGGGCTGGGGCAGGGAGAGGAACTGAATTATGAAGAGAGTTTGGCAAACAAACTGAGCTCTCTGTTGTTGTTGTTTTAAAAAAGTTGCTGAGGCATGGATCTCAACCCCTAAGTCCAGCAATACTGAATCTGCTCTTTAATAGTCCTTGACAAACAATATCCCTCTCATGAATCCTCAGAAAGGTACCATGGATCAAAGGCAGACCATTAACAGCAGAGAAAATGTGGCATGGTGACCTGATGCAACACAATCTTCTGATTAGGATCATGACATCTTTTTCGCAGGTGGGCATTGGGAAACTGCTAGCCAGCATGTGAAAGGGACACTTTGTTCTTCTGGAGCTGAGAAGAGGCCCAGGGAGAAAAACAAGAATGCCTTTCCCAATTCCCTTTTAAATAATCCTCAGGCGAAGCTAAGTGAGTTAATAGAGGCACATCTGGGCCATGTGAGTGAGACTAGGGGGAACTCAAAGGCAGCCTCTGTTGACATTATAATGGTGTAGTACCCTAGCGGGATGATGTGTAGATAATTTATTAAGAAAGCAGTGTCATTCAGCTTTACTTGATTATGCCCATCTGCAAAAAAAAAAAAAAAAATTATGAGGGCTCGTCCTTGTTCCTCTTTTAATAATCATGAAAAAATGTTGTCCTGAGGCAGTGCTTCTTTTTTGGTTAAAAATGAGGTGCTGGGTGGTATTAATCATATCTCAGAGGATCCAACTCTCTGGGGTCGAGAGGGCCTTTGCCCACCCCTAAAATATTTTGGTGTTGAATGGCACTGCCATTCAAATGGTGTGTGCACCGCATCATGTGATGCCTCCCCCCCCCATTTTATTCAAGTTGGCACCCCTGTCATATCTTGTCAAAAGTATTGTGGGCATCAACACAAAATGGCTGCCATGGGCAACAATAAAAGAGGTGACTGTACTTCATACTATTGAGCGCTCTCTCTCTCTCTCTCTCTCTCTCTCTCTCTCTCTCTCTCTTACACACACACACACACACACACACACACACACACACACACACACACACCACTGCCTTTAGGCAAAGGAAATAGTCATAGCTGTCAACTTTTCCCTTCTTGCGAGGAATCCTATTTGGAATAAGGGAATTTCCCTTAAAAAAAGGGAAGCGTTGACAGCTATGGAAATAGTAGAGGAGGAAAAGGTTCCTCCATACTGGAATTACTTCATCTCCAAAGGTTAGACTGCTGAGCTGTATAAATACATGCAGCCATGGACTGTGAAAAGAAATGTCAAGATTAACAGTGGCTTGTTGGCTTAGAAAGCTTGGGAATCTGAAATCTTATAGGTTAACATTTATTGAGCAAATCCAGCCTGGATGGTCTCAATAGGCAGCTCAAACATATTGAGTGAGGTTTCCCATAGAGCTTGAAGCACCTCACTCGGAGTCAACAAGAGCTGGACCCTTGACAAGGCTCCTAAGCTGCACTGCTATTGATCAGCCATTGTCCCCTGTGAAAGAAATCCTGCGCCCTGAAAGATACTTCCTGCTGTAGCTGCTCACCCCTGATGCAGAGATGCTAATCGGCTCTCTTGAAATGGGATGAATTTATCTCTCAGGCAAACAAGAACCAAAGGATCACAGGGCTGTGCTTGACTTTTTGCAAGCGTATTCAGCCACAAAAACTGCATTTCTGCATCTCATTTTGACTTGTTTTCTTCCATGCCTGCTTTCAGGTTTTTTGAACCTCCACCGCCCTCCCCCCCCAAAAAAGAAAATCACCACCAAACCAAAAACAAAAACAGTGTGAATGGCTTCTCTTTCTGAAGTGGGAGCTTGAAGCCAAGCCTGGAGCCAGCTCGGAGAAAATTGCTGGAGCAAAGGGAAGCGACACAACAGCTCTTGGTGGTGCTTTTGCATTCCATAGCTAGGGAGAGCTGAGCTTTCCTGTCTTTTATTTTTAACTTTGTCCTGACCAGTCTTCCTGAGCCGGTTATAGTGATCCTCCAAAATAAAAATATTTGCTCACCTGCCTGCGCGTTTATTAGTGTCCTCATCAATTAAACCTATTCAGATGATGCTGACATGCTGATTTTAGCTGCTATATTAGGGAAGTCCAATAAAAGCACCTTAACCATCTTGGGCTGGCAACGCCAATACAGATATACACTGTGATAGCCATAAGACAGGACCTGTGGGGGGGGGGGGCAGGAAAGTGGTTTGCAAGCAGAAGTCTAATTAGGGAATTTGTCAGGTACAAGGGAGAGTAGCAGTGAAAGAGCTGGTCAAAGCATCCAATTGTAAATGGGTTTGGAGCACTTCCAAACGGCTTGTTTATTGAGCATTCATCCTGATTTGTTTGCAGGGAGATTAGACTTAGTTGGCTAAGTCATGAGTATTCATTCTGATTTGTTTGTGGGGAGGTTGGAGAATATTGCATCAAAGCAAGTGTTAACCCACACTTTCTTTTGCCTATTCCAATCAATTTCCTTATCGCAAAAAGTCAAATTTTGGGGAAGAGGGTGTGTCAGGATCCAATATGTGATTGAATCTCTCCTGGAAATAGTGACAGTCTGGAAGTGTGCCTGGTCTGTTTTGTAAGAAAACGAATGCTCAGTAACATCGAGAAAATTATTATCCTGAGCCGGTCCATTAGCTAGTCAAAATAAACAAAAACAAAAAAACCGGTAAGAATCCACAAACGTGAATTGTCTTCTATTTTTTTAATGAGCACATAGCTTCCAGGGAGCCCAGGGCAACCCCATTGGCCAAGGTCACCTAGTGCTCTCTTGCGCGTTGGCCTTTTTTCTCTGTCTCACCAGAGTGGTGCATGCTCTAGTTATCTCCCGCTTGGACTACTGCAATGCGCTCTACGTGGGGCTACCTTTGAAGGTGACCTGGAAACTACAGCTAATCCAGAATGTGGCAGCTAGACTGGTGACTGGGAGTGGCTGCTGGGACCATATAACACTGGTCCTGAAAGACCTACATTGCCTCCCAGTATGTTTCCAAGCACAATTCAAAGTGTTGGTGTTGACCTTTAAAGCCCTAAATGGTCTTGGCCCTGGATACCTGAAGGAGCGTCTCCACCCCCATCATTCAGCCTGGACACTGAGGTCCAGCTCTGAGAGCCTTCTGGCAGTTCCCTCACTGTGAGATTACAGGGAGCCAGGCAGAAGACCTTCCCAGTGATGGTGCCTGCCCTGTGGAACGCCCTCCCACCAGATATCAAGGAAATAAACAACTATCTGACTTTTAGAAGACATCTGAAGACAGCACTGTTTAGGGAAGTTTTTAATGCTTGATGTTTTATTGTGTTTTTAATATTCAGTTGGGAGCAGCCCAGAGTGGCTGGGAAAACTCAGCCTGATAGGCGTCTTCTCCTACTATTTCACTCTCATGCAAGCCAAGACACAAACTAAAATGTCTTCAGTCTTTTCCCTCATAGTGTCCATGCCTTTGACAGTGGTCTCCTCATGCTATACACTTATCCACTCACTGTGAAACACAGGCAAAGGGCAGGCAGGGGTGAGCAAACTTTTCAGCAGACTGTCTTGCAGACCTTGTGAGGGGGCCGGACTATATTTTGAAAAAATAATAATGAACGAATTCCTATGCCCCACAAATAACCCAGAGGTGCATTTTAAATAAAAGCACACATTCTACTCATGTAAAAATACCAGGTAGGCCCCATAAATAACCCAGAGATGCATTTTAAATAAAAGGACACATTCTATTTATGTAAAAACACGCTGATTCCCGGACCGTCCGTGGGCCGGATTGAGAAGGCAATTGGGCCGGATCCGGGCCCTGGACCTTAGTTTGTCTACTCATGGGCAAAGGGATCTTAAAAGCAGCTGTGGTGCAGAGTATGGGGCGTATGCCTGTGTCCTTGAGATCCATGGAAAAGGTCTGCTTTTCCATGCAGGAAGCACAGTCTGTGCCTCAATCTTCCCTTGTGATGATCACACACGTGTATTCACTGTCTAGAAACATTCTGGGAAGCCATAGCTATTTATTGCACGTGCAGTGGGCCCACAACCTGCATATACGTTACATATGCAACCTTACACGGAGGGATAAATGAATAAACGGAGAGAGAGGGAAAACCCAACATTCCCATACTCCATATATTTATTCTTTTCCCCACCCACATACCCAGCAGGGCTTTTTTTTTGCTTGTTGGGCTCTGAGAAGGTCACACAAGGGTCCTGGGATGCTCCCAGAGCCTTCAAGCCTTCTTCCCAGAGCCCAGTAAGCAGCCCTCCACCTTGCCGGGGGGGGGGGGTCTGGGGTTTCTGCTTTTGCATGCGGACCCCCAGAACCAAACCCTCGCGTAAGTAGTGAGCCAACTATATACCGTATTTTCCCCTCTATAACACGCAGATTTTTTTCTCCTAAAAAGTAAGGGGAAATGTCTGTCCGTGTTATTGAGCGAATGTGTGGTCCCTGGAGCCGTTTGTCCCAAGTGCATGGCAAAAATCAGGCAAAAATCATATTGCGCCGTCATGGAGAAGAGGAGGCTGCTGCTTTCCTCAGGGTCTTACTGCCCACCCTGTTCTGTTTCGGTTGCTGTTTGCTCAGACGGAACAAAGAGCAGTGAAATCCCCTCCCCTCCAGGCAACCCCTCCCCTCCAGGCAAGTAGAGAGGAAAGCAGAGCGTCCGTGCTCCGGTGGTGGTGGTGGTGCTGCTGCGTCTGGGGACTCGGCAGGCAGCGGAAAACATGCAGATGAGAGAGAGAGAGAGAGAGAGAGAGAGAGAGAGAGAGAGAGAGAGAGAGAGAGGGCTGGCTTGAGTGGGTGGGTGGACTTTTGCCTTCCTTCCCCCCCCCCCATTTAAACCCCTCTCCTGCATTCTTAGCCAGCTGCTTCTCCGCACACCCCTCTCGTGCTCCTTGTCCCTTCTATATTTTTTCCTTCCCTCCCCACTTAAAACGTGGTTACAAAGCACAGATCCACAGGATCTTTGCATTGGGTCACCCCAAATTCACCATCAGATCACATAGCAATGATCTGATGCAAAAACAGGGCTGCAATGGTGCAAAAACGTGGTTACAAAGCATGGATCCACGTGGATCCTCAGGATCTTTGCATTGGGTCACCTCAAATTCACCATCAGAGCACATAGCATGTCCATGGCTACAGCCTGCCCCCCAAAAATCACGCACCCACTGTTGCCTGGGGCTGCAATGGTGCAAAAACGTGGTTACAAAGCATGGATCCATGTGGATCCTCAGGATCTTTGCATTGGGTCAGCCCAAATTCACCATCAGAGCACATAGCTTGTCCATGGCTACAGCCTGCCCCCCAAAAATCACGCACCCACTGTTGCCTGGGGCTGCAATGGTGCAAAAACGTGGTTACAAAGCATGGATCCACGTGGATCCTCAGGATCTTTGCATTGGGTCACCTCAAATTCACCATCAGAGCACATAGCATGTCCATGGCTACAGCCTGCCCCCCAAAAATCACGCACCCACTGTTGCCTGGGGCTGCAATGGTGCAAAAACGTGGTTACAAAGCATGGATCCATGTGGATCCTCAGGATCTTTGCATTGGGTCAGCCCAAATTCACCATCAGAGCACATAGCTTGTCCATGGCTACAGCCTGCCCCCCAAAAATCACGCACCCACTGTTGCCTGGGGCTGCAATGGTGCAAAAATGTGGTTACAAAGCATGGATCCACATGGATCCTCAGGATCTTTGCATTGGGTCAGCCCAAATTCACCATTAGAGCACATAGCATGTCCATGGCTACAGCCTGCCCCCCAAAAATCACACACCCACTGTTGCCTGGGGCTGCAATGGTGCAAAAACGTGGTTACAAAGCATGGATCCACATGGATTCTCAGGATTTTTGCATTGGGTCACCCCAAATTCACCATCAGATCACATGTCTGTGGCCACAGCATGAAGCACAAAAATGATACATCCACTGTTTCATTCAGAATGTTTTTTCCCTTGTTTTCCTCTTCTAAAAACGATGTGCGTGTTATGGTCAGGTGCGTGTTATAGAGCGAAAAATACGGTAGGTGTGTTATCAAAGGCTCACCAGGTTAGCAAAAGCCTGTTGGTTTCGTTTTCCTAATTCCAGCTGCTTCCCCATACAACTCAATGTGTGGGTGAAATTAACTAGACCAGAGGTATAGCTTCTGGGTTAGTCAATTCCAATCCCTAGGGAAACTTTGAAATACATCAGAGAATCATGGAATGGTAGAGTTGGAACTGCCATAAGCAGGGGATCTTCATCTTGTAGTCAGCTAGCCCTGAGCATACATCTCTAATTCAAAGCACTTTACAGATGGCCATGTACAGATGGCCTCTTAGGACAACTTTGTCTCATGGCCAGACATGATGTGGTACACAGATAAGCCTTCAGCCACAATCTTTTTTGAGAAACAGTTCAATCCGGCAGCCATCTTGCCACATGGAAAGGTTAAAAGCACATTAGCTGAAGAGAAGACTACAGAATATGACCCGGGTGGAGAAAGAACTTAGTTTCAGGCAGGTAGCCGTGTTGGTCTGACGCACTCGAAATAAATAAAAAAATAAAAAAATTGTCCAGTAGCAACTTAGAGACCAACTAAGTTTGTTTTGGGCATAAGCTTTTGTGTGTATGCACACTTCTTCAGATACACATCTGTGTGTATCTGAAGAAGTGTGCATGCACACGAAAGTTTATACCCAGAACAAACTTAGTTGGTCTCTAAGGTGCTACCAGAAATTAGTGTTAACATTTCTGTCACAATGAGTTAGCACAAGCCTTAAGCTTAAAATAAATCACATATACAGTGGTACCTTAGGTTACAGACGCTTCAGGTTACATATGCTTCAGGTTACAGACTCTGCTAACCCAGAAATAGTACCTCGGGTCAAGAACTTTGCTTCAGGATGAGAACAAAAATCGTGCTCCGGCGGTGCAGCAGCAGCAGGAGGCCCCATTAGCTAAAGTGGTGCTTCAGGTTAAGAACAGTTTCAGGTTAAGAACGGACCTCCAGAATGAATTAAGTTCTTAACCCGAGGTTCCACTGTATTTTATTAGGTTTAAAATATTCTTTCTGTTTATTATTGCCACGTGCTCAGAGCCACTTCTGAGGCAGGAGAAGAAGTGGCTCTTAAGTCTTTCCGTCAAGTAAACAAAGTGAGTGGCTGCCGGGTCCCAGCTGCGGAAACAAATACAGATGGGAATGATTTTGTCTGTGACTTGGGGACAGGGAGATCAAAGTAGGAAGGATGTGCATCCTGAAGAAGGGGGGAATGGGAGATTTGCAATAAAGAGGATTGCTGTAATGATGGTGTTATGTACTGAGTTGAATAGGATCCAAACTGCAGCAGTCTGATTGGTCCTAGAACAATAGGATCCAAAATGCAGCAGTCTGATTGGTCCTAGAACAATGCAGCAGTATGATTGGTCGGCAGGAGCCACCCAATCCAGCTCCAGATAGAAATGAATCCACAACCTGATTGGCCTACAGGAGAATTCCGGAATTAGACAATCACGTGCAGCCCATTGTGTAAATAATGTATATAAAGCAGATACTTTGAGGGGACTTTCATTCATTCCTCCTCACCACTATGAGCTGAATAAAGAGCATGAAATCCACTCTCGACTCTGAGTATATTTCAGATTCCCAGCTCAGCCAATCAACAGGAGGGGCAGAAGGACATACAGCCTTTTGCACTGCATTGATTGGAAGTTGCCAGAAAGGGGCTTGCATCTCCCCTGGCACTTTCCCCCTTCCACTCTGTGGACTGCTTAGTGCAGTCATAGGCAAACTTGGCTGTACTTGACTACAATTCCCACCATCCCTGACCACTGGTCCTGCTAGCTAGGGATCATGGGAGTTGTAGGCCAAAAGCATCTGGAGGGCTGAGTTTGCCTATGCCTGGCTTAATGTGTCAAGAACCATGGACTCTGTAATTGTTCAAGAAGCAGTGAGGCAACCCACTAAATCGAGCCGATATGTCTGGATTTCTTTTCAAAGTGGTTGGTTTTGATTTGCAATGCACATCTTCAGCAGGCAGTCCTTCCGTTACATAAGCCCCGAGAGCAGAGAGCGAGCATTTCTTTAAAAGGCAATAAAGCTGACTATACTCTGTGGAGCAGATCCAGATTTCACCGTAACCTAACAGCCCTCAAGTAGGCCGTCTGGTTGGCTTTTGGGAGTGGGAGCTATTCTGGAAATGTCTGGTGCCACTGTGATTATATTCCATGGTTTCCTCTTGGTTTCGTACCTTACATTCAGTAGCTCCGTTGACAGAAGGAGCCAAAACTAACAAAGATGTGGCGCTGGCAGAATATCTGGCCTGGGCTTTCCTGTTGATGGTGCTCTTTTGTGGCGCTGGAGCTGACAGCCCATGAGAAGGGAGATGCTTGGGCTTAAGGAGTGAGGATTTTATGAACAAAATCTTTTTTTATTGTTATTAACAGCAGGACTTAGAGAACTGCACAGCAAGCAGAAATAAATAGGTAAAGCTTTTCCCAGCACACGGGATGGGGTGCCATGCCTATTTTGCCAAGATTTTGACTGACTGCAATGGAGATTTTTTTTTTTTCTGTTAGTCATGCTGCTGTAGCTTTTTGCTGCTGTTTTCGGTGGGTGGGTGGTTTATGGGTTTTTCTGAATTGCATGCTTCATAGGATTGCTGGTCCTACTCGAGAGCAGGCTCACTGAAGTTAGCAGACATATCGGTGTTGTTTTTTTGTATGTAATAAGCATGGAAATAAACATGAAAAAAAATAAAATTAAAAAAGAAGAAGTTAGCAGACATGCCTAACTTAATGTTAATTTCAATGGGCAGGATTCATCAAATGAACATCGGCAGGGGTTTGCAGGATCCACTTCCCAGTCACCCCTGCTCTAAGTCCTTAGGGAGGTGAGCAATTTTATCCTCAAAATGCGTTCCATTTTGTTTTTGCTTACCAGGATGATACATTTTAATCAGCCTTGTGTGCCTCTCAGAAATGTTCTGCCAGATGGGCTACTTGAGGATGCAATGGAGGTGGAGAAGAAAGCTCTTTTGCCACCTTCACTACCAGGCAGGTGTTGCCTTTGCAGAAACCCTTATGCCTTTTGCATTTAAGCCATCTACTGGATGCTACAGAGCAAATATACCGGTACTCATGGCTCAAAGTTTCCTTGATGCTGAATGAATCTACTTCATTTGGTGGCCTCACTCAGGAAAATACAAGAAATGAGATGGGTTCAGGAAAAGTCCCAGAATGTTCAGGGCTTCTCTAAAAAAATTATCACTAAAGAATGCTCTTTTCTCCTTGCTTTTTGGACCAAAGTTTGCAGAATTAAACCTACGTTTCTAAAATCCCAAGAGGAAAGGCTGTGAGCCAGTTTCTTGACACGTCAGCTTGTGTACTGAGTGGCCTATTTTCCACTCCAGATGCAAGATATCTCTTGGGCAGAAACAGATGTAGGAGGGATGAAACCGTTCCTTCTATCCAGCAAAAGACTCAGAATTTCATTTGGAAGCCTCCCCACACACCCCCTTTTAGAGAGAGTGCTGCAGAAAACTTGCATGTCTTTATTTGATTTGATTCCTGTCCTGTATGATGAAATTAAAGGTGCCTTTTCTTGCCCCACTAAATTAAGATCAAGTCTTACTTCAAGCATCTTCTTTTATCAGTGAAGGCATTAAAAGTCCTTTTAGTAGCCGATTGGTTTTGTGGCCTGAATCTAACAAATCATCTACACTAGCAACACCTGTGCAAATGTCATGCATTGCGCATTAAACAGGCAAGTTGATCGATAATGGAAATATTTTATAAAGTGTTTTGATATACTTTTTTCTATATTTCCTTAGGTTTTATTAAGCAACCATGGGCTATTTGGGGGAGAAAAGGGAATGTATAAAATCGATAAGATAAAATAAACACAGGCCACAATCCAGCACAAAGCTAGGCAAACATAACACACACCCCCCCCAAAAAAAGTGAAAGGGCTTATGCACACTTAACTCTGTTTTGGATTGTGACATCAGCATTTGCGGAAGAGTCGGTGTTAACTCCTCAAACTTAAAACTGGCTACAGTTACTGACAAATATTAATGCTGGCTGTCTATTAAGAGCTCCACTGTGATAGTTTCCAGATGAATATGGCCTTCCTTCCTAGGGGGGAGCGGATCTTCAGGCTTGCATAACCCCATTGCAACACCACAACCCATTAAAGCCATGCACATGTCCCCTGTTTTTTACAGCCAGCAGATGCACAGGAAGGGAAGGTGTTGACACATACAGACCCTAGCCAGCTCTCAGTAGTGTAGTGTAGTTAGTGAATAATTGCAATACAGCAGGATGAGGTGGGTCATTTCCACTCAACAGTTCTAGCCTAGAAAAACAGATCCAATCCTAACATGCACTTCTGAAGCCAGGAACAGGAGGAGCAATGCAGGTGTTGTGATGTGGTCAGCTTGGGTGGGTTTTAGATGTTTCCATAGTGATGTGGCAAAGGGCTGACACAATGGGATTTTGGAATCCACCCAGGAGCCAGACAACTGTCCCAGCCACCTGTGGGCTTTATATCGAGCAAACCTGGCCTTGCACATTACACTTAGGCCACAACCACTGCATATATTTAAAGCACTCTTATGGCATTTTAAAAGTAATATTTACCTCCCAGAGAATCCAAGTGTCAGGGACCGTACTGAGGAGAGCTGCACTGAGGAGGAATTGTGGGAGCCTTATCCCTCCCCCTGAACCAGATCCTGAATCTTCCCAGGAGCAGGAGGAGCAGTATAGATTTGGAACACTGATTTGCAGAGGGGCACAGTTCAGAAGGCAGAAGCTGGGAAATACTGGATGGGGAACAGCTAGGAGAAGAAACACTGGAAGAGAGAAGGTTAACAGGATGTGAGGGCGATCTGGCTGCGACATCTGTCACCCCATTGATTGCCAGGGTTGATTCAGCTGACCTGGCTGGCTAGGCGGGTGTCCCCTTCCTCCCTCACCACTCCATGTGCATCCCTCCCGAAGCTGCACACTCAGTGGAAGAGGACAACCATCTCAGATAGAAGGAGTGTACCATTCTTCGGTCAAGGGAGAGGGTTAACAGATTCACGGTCTCTGTACAGCATTCCTCCACTGCCCTCCCGAAAGTCGAGAAGAGCTCAGAAAGTGGCAGAACAGAAAGCACAGAGGGTACAAGGTCAGATTACAAGACTTAGAAGTGATGTAGGTTAATAGGGACAGAAAGGGGTGGGATCCTTAATTGGGAGCACCGCCATTACTAGGAGATGTGTTCTTTGTTTTCTCACTGTGATGATTAAGGTTTCAAACTGGTAAGAAGACTGCTTTCCTTTGTTCTGCTTATCTACTGCCATGGAGGAGGAAGCTAATTCCCTGAAGCCTGACAACCAGGAAATGTAGTTTGTGAAGAGTGCTGAGATTTCTTAGGAGACCCCTACTCACCTCAGAAAGCTACAATTTTCAGAAATATTTTAACAACCAACCCCTCTTTCCAGGGAATCCTGGGAATCATAGCTCTGGGCAGGGAACTGAGGTTTTTGAACAACTCTCAGCATCCTTGACAAACTCCAGTTCCCAGGATTCTTTGGGGGAAGACGTGGCTATTTAAGTGGTATATGTATGGTACAGATGTGGCTTAAGTTTCACTTTCCCATCTGTAAAATAGGAACTGTAGCGATATACTATCCAACCCCAAAGAGCTGCTGGCAAAACGAACAGAGTGCACATTTCACAGGCAGGACCCTGTGAATTTTGCAAATCTGTAATCTCAACTGTTTGTGGCCCCAGAATGTTTATGGGAGTCACTGTCAATGGGAGGATCAGGTGAGTGCTAGAATTCTGCTTTGCCTGAGCCCACAGTCACCATTTTGGTTATTCCGATCAGTGACTGCACCACCACCCTTAGAATGGCTCCAGCCTCCTCCTCTTTTTCACCCTACCTTCAGCACCAGCCCTCTTCCATACATCCTGTGAATACCACTTATGTGCATCCACATAGCAGCCTCTTGCTTCTTCTGTGTTGTTCTGGTCTTTATAAAATTCAATGACATGGTGGAATGTCAACAATACGGAAACAGCTCATTCCATCATTATAATGTTGCGAGCCCTTTGGAGTGTCTGGTGAGCTGTAAGGAGGATATAGTTCTATGCATGTGTACAACCATACACAATGCAACATCTGCTTCCCATTTTATGAAGATCTGCATGTTTTAAAACTTCACATAATTGTGGTGCTGAACGTAGGGTGGTTCACTTCCAAATATGAAAAATCTTCTTTCCTAGCCCTATATTTTCAGGCCTCGGGACAGTTGATGTGGTTACTTCACTCTCACAGCCTCTAAATATACCATTGATCCTGAGGGAGCTCTTTAGTTCGTTTAAGGCAAGTGTTGGTGACCCTGTGGCCCTCCAAACGTTGGATCCTGACTCCCATCAGGCCCAGATAGCATGGCCAATGGTCAGGGATTATTGGAATGGCAGTCCAGGAACGTTTGGAAGGCCACAAGTTCACCATCCCTGCTTCAACGCCAGACTGGTTGGGAAAGAAGTTAGGACATTCTCTCTTTGAGTTGTATCTTTACTCAGTGTAAATCCATTGGAGGTAATAGATTTAAGGAAGTCATGTTCATGAACATTGATGGGTCTACTCTGAGTATGACTAGCACTGAATGAAGCCTTTTTATCTTTATTTGTCTGTGGCAATATATTCATTTCTAGATGTTCTGTTGTTGCTTTAAGGTAACCATTGCACCATTGTGCTAGTCACAAACATTTTCTTCTCTTCCATCTGGTGGAATTTGGTTTACTTTTGGGTCTTAGGGTAGCAGAGTATAGTTTCAGTGCTCTGCCCCCAGAACCTCCAAGACCAGAAGTTAATGTCAGTTCACATTTTCCTTATGTGTATCATGGAGAAAAACATTAAGTGAATTGTCTCAAGGAGCAAGTTGTGTCTGAGGGTTTCTCTTGAGGGAACATGATTCACAGTTAAGTCATGCATTTCTGGATTCCTCCCTCCAGTACCATAAATTTCTGTCAGATTTATGGAAACTTCCCCAGTTACATGTGTTAACTTGTTTCTGTCTGTATCTAGAATGAGATGCACTGGGCCCATAATTCATGTGTCTGCACTGTTCACACACCAAGCATAAGAATGCATTAAGGACATAACAGCAAATGTCTCTAGGTCCCTCTTCAGCCTACTATGTGGCATATTCTCCAATGGTACTTATTTAATAGCTGTAGTACTCTATTATGTGTACTGGTGGCCACTATGGGCTGCATTTCTACCTAATAGGACTAGCATCTTTTGGTTCGATCTCCCTACCTTGCTAGCATGTACCAAATTTTAGAATTCCGGCTGTTTTTGTATGTGGGAAGTAATGAGGCAAAACATGAAAATTTAACAACATGCACAACTGTGGCTCCTCCACCCAAAGTTCATCAGAGTATAGTAATGGAGCCCATTTCTGATGACGGGGTTAGATCAGAACAAGTGACATTATATAATAGATTCTGAGCACATGTGGAATTTATTTTCTCCACAGTTGAGCAGCAACCAGATCCCTAGTGATCCTGTGTTAAGTATAAAGGCTTCCCAGGCAACATGGAGGCAGGGCTCAATTCTCTACCGCACATCATTTGAGGATTTAAGACTTCTATCCAATACATAAAGTCCCATTGAATTCAGTGTAGGCTTCTGAGTAGGCATGTGCTTGACTGCAGTGAAATCACTGCATGAGTCCTGTTGCAATTCTGCACACTTGTACAAGCTAGGCACATTTGTGAAAACAAAAAGCCCCAGTTGTTGCTATCACAGAAAACAGCTACTCCCATCTAGTACACATACTTACATTTGTAAGTGAAATACAAGGGGATAGCAATCTATCTGATAAGCAAAGGACACTTAGATTATTATTAAGAACTTCTTGTTCCCCCCTTTATTAAGAGCCAAGACGTTAGCCAATCCCACAAGCATCCCCCACTTTTGCTAGCAAAGCAGCTCCTCCCAAGGACATGAAAGCCAAGCTTAGCTTTGTGCAAGAAAGTGGAGGGGCTGGAGGGGGTCTAGGCTTTGGTGCTGCTTCAGTGCAGCATCTTTTCTGCATTGGATAATCGTAATTGCAAAGACATCCATGTGCTGGAACTTGCAAAGGGGAGGATTCCTGGTTAAATTCTATCTCCCTTTTTTCTGATGCAATTGCTCCTTTTTGCTTTTGTCAACGCTCTGCATTCAGCTGCCACGTATGTAAAGAAGTTGCAGTTATAATTATCTCGCTGGCTCTGTCATTTGGTGCTCTTTAAGGGAAGGTTTCGCTTCAGGCCAGAACGCAGAGCATTTAAGCAGCTGCCACGTTGCAAGCAGAAAGCGAGCTGGTTCCACTCTTTAAACTTTTCCAGATGTTTTTGTCTTAACAGGACAAGTCCCAGCAGCTGCACCATTTCAATGCCTCGAGGCTGGAAGGCATAACTAGTCCACCGCAGAAAACATTCAGCCTTGCTGAAGCAAGTGACTGAAATGCAGGAATGGGAATTGTACAGAAGCATCTAAGCCGGTTGCCACCTTTTAAACTGGATCAGCTCCTGTGCCTTTAACAGCAGACCAATGTGCCGAAAAGTTGCTGGTAAAGCTTTTTCAAAAAATCTCTTATATCCATAACAGCAAGGATGGAGAATTTGTGGCCTCCCCCCATAACCTTGGTAGAATTCATCTCCCATCAGCATGGCCAGTGGTCAAGGATGATGGGAGTTGTAGTTCAACAACATCTGGAGGTCCACAGGTTGTCCATCTGTGCCATATCAAGGACTGCTAAATTTCTAGATATCTATAGCTACTGTTAAAAGGCA
The DNA here is from genome assembly GCF_964106915.1 of Podarcis gaigeae. Classification (NCBI taxonomy): domain Eukaryota; kingdom Metazoa; phylum Chordata; class Lepidosauria; order Squamata; family Lacertidae; genus Podarcis; species Podarcis gaigeae. Next base: position 64,826,129 of record NC_139679.1, on the reverse strand, counting down.
TAAGGATGATGGCAGTGTTTAAAAAGAGAGGCACAAGCTTAGGCAGAAGAGAGGCAAACTAATGCATACTGGATGGGAGTGAGTTCCATTTAACTCAGTGGGCTTTACTTCTGAGTAGGTGTGTATAAAATCGCCCTGTCAGTGTCCACATATAATCTTCTTGGGTATTTGACTCCCAGCTATTCTCAGAAAATGCAGCAGTTAGGGGCTAGCAAAAGGGCTGGCCAAGTTATTGCACTCCAGGATGGAGAGGTTGTTTTGTTTTTGCACACCTAAGCCACACAACATTGGTGCACATTCTATCCCAATGTCTCAGTCATCAATGGTGAGCTGCACAAGGATGCTACAGGCCACACGTGGCAACATGCAAGCAACACACTACCGCCTCATGTCTTCTTTGCCCTGAGGTTTGATTCCCACACTTCTGATTGTACGTTGAAGCCCAAACCAGGCGCTGGGACTACATGAGTTCCCTGTGCTGAGCTGGCCTTAGATACACTCATGCTTACTCTTTTCAAAAAAGAGTTGGTTGAAGACTGCTCGCACACACTCTAGGCCAAGCTGAACATGACACACACACCCCATCTACGTGGCCATTAAGTACTCATTGTAAATCATAGACAAACATTCTCCGAATGTCCCGTTTTATTTGAATCCCAAATGTTTGAAAATGAGAACATGACTATGAGAAACCAGGATGCTGCTCCAGTCCACATTTCTGGTTTCCAGGGCCAAATACCAACAATCCAATTAATTTGTATACATTCTCTTTCAGATGGGTGTGTCAGACATGGCCTCCCTAAATAAAACAACAGTTTTCCACTCACCTTCAGTAATTGATGGACCAACCTTCTCCTCCCAACCTTATCTAAAATGCTCCTTCATTTTCAGAGTTAACATTTTCTCACTGTTTAAAATGAAGTCTTTGTTAAAACGAGGGGGGGGGCGTTGACAAACAAGAGTCCTAAAAGGACTTTTTCTTTGAAAGTTCTTTGTCATGGAAATTCTTAAGGGATATGCCTGGTAGCATTATGAACGAGTTGTTCAAAGACAATGATGCCTCCTGCTTTTGATTTATGAAATATCATAAATGGGGTTTGTGAACCATCACCATTGTTATACAGTAACAGCGTCACACACAAAAAGAACAACACATATGGAAAGTTGCTACTGCAACCTAGTGAGTCACCAATCCCATCCTTTTGAATATGTATCACGAATAATCTAATTCATACCCCATTGACTAAGATCATGCATTCCAACTACCGGTACTTAGGCTTTGCTGCTCAATCTGTAGACATCTCAGAGCTATCTGTTGGCCACAGAGGTCATGCTCAGGCTGCCTGACAGCTGGACTACATATGATTCAGTCCCATTTACGACTCCCTTGAGGGAATTCTCCCCCCTCCCTGGTTTTGCCTTTAATCTCACAAGAAAAAAGAACTGTAATTGAATCGGGAATTCCAGAGAGTCAAAATTTTCCATTTACAGTGGTACCTCAGGTTAAGTACTTAATTCATTCCGGAGGTCTGTTCTTAACCTGTAACTGTTCTTAACCTGAAGCACCACTTAAGCTAATGGGGCCTCCTGCTGCTGCAGTGCCACTGGAGCACAATTTCTGTTCTCATCCTGAAGCAAAGTTCTTAACCCGAGGTACTATTTCTGGGTTAGCAGAGTCTGTAACCTGAAATGTATGTAACCTGAAGCGTTTGTAACCCGAGGTACCACTGTATGACTATGTAAGCTATAATTATTGAAGTTTTTGCTGTAGTTGACTAACCTATGCAGATTGATAATGTTGAAGCAAGTGTTGACCCGCTACTGTGAGCATCTTTCTATCATTGATAACCGTGCCTACATTACCTCTTCTGCCTGCTTCCTTTGCTGTTGCCTTGATGTTGGAAAACAAATTCAAGGTAAATGCCTTCAAGAAGGCCAGTGTCTCTATGTATGATCACAGCAGAGAGACACTTGTTCGGACAGAGATGGAAAGATTTATTATTGTTTAGTATGGAGAAATGGTTGTTGAAACTATGGGAGGCAAGGCTGATATGCTTGATTGGAGAGAGGTCATTGGTGACATTTGTTAATAACAATAATGGGAGAACCCCTTTTTGGACTTTTTGTGTGAAAAGGAAAATGTATGAATTTGGGACACATGGGTCTGAAGACTGGGGAAATATTGCTTAACAGAAAGTAGAACCATTCTAGAGTGAATGTTTTGAATAATTTCTTTTATGTAACTGACAGATAGAAAATTGGAAATCCCATTTATTTTTTTTTCTCTCTCTTTTGTTTTCCTTTTCCTTTCCTCTGCTCTGGGCCATTATTGGAGTCCAAGGATTACACACATATGAAGGAGGTAGGTGGATGAAAGGACCCTGGGTGAGAAGCAGGGTAGGGAAGATCTCCCAGGATGAGAGATTGGGAGAGGAAAGGAAATCTCCCAGGTGAGCGCTGGGAGGGCCCACTACTTACTGTGGGAGACAAAGGTTAAGAGCTACATTTGAGAGAGGACTCTGCGTTTCCTTTTCTCTTTCTTTCTCTGTTCTTGTTCTTACCTAGATTAGTTTCTTTTAATTTACTGTATCACAAAAAAGCCTTAGCGAAATCTTATGGAAAAAGGGCAAGTTTAAATAGGAGCAGGGTTTGGGGGGAGCAGGGGGGAATCACTAAAACTCACAGGCATTGTACTGCTTGAGATTTCTGAAATTATAAATATGCAGACAAGATGGTTGCTAACTCCTTAAATTCTGCTAGCATGAGGGAAGGCAAGAAAGAGGGTATCCCTGAAAACCAGTTACTGGGAACACCAAGTGGGGACCGTACTGTTGCCACCAGTTCCAGCTTGTGTGGATTTACCACAGGCTACTGTGGGAACAGGATACTGGATTAGATGGGCCTTTGGCCGGATACAGTGAGACTCTTCTTAGGTTATCAGCCAAAAGGTTGGAGAGTTTCTACTCAAGGCTAGGTTGCATTCTACCAATATGTAAATGTAAGAATGTTAATAATGCAGATGACAACCAATCCCCTCACCGCCAACCCCCAGTTTATAAATGGCTGTGGTTAATACTATAAAATGCTGTGTTTCACAAACTAAGTTTTTTTGGAAATTCAGCTTATCTCCCTGGAAAAAAGGGATATCCATGTTAAAGGTGTTTTTATTTTCATAGACTTGTTATAATTCCTATTATAGCAATAATAATAATAATCTGGATTGTATTACTGGTGTCTTTGGCCCCCCTTCTGCTTCGAGATATCATATATGCTTTCCACGATTATTTTGTTCAGTGTTTTGATTTTGCATTTTAATACAATACAGGAAAAAAACAAATAACTGTAGGAACTCTTGTTCACACCATTATGAGGTCACTCACCACCCAACTGGCCACAACCCAACACAGAATTACTGTGCTTAAGCCCCTTTTAATCAATGGACTTAAGCTACATTGGATTGTTGCCACCCTCTTTGCAATATGTGAACATGCCCTGAATAGGTTTACGAGGTCAGACGGATCCCTCCGTCTCTTAACAATGCAGACTCTCCTTCCGTATACACTTAAGGCCACTCCACACAAGACGATTTCCCTGTTCTGTAGGTGGGAGAATACAATATCCTAAGGGGCTGCTGCCAAAATGGTACCCCTGTGTTCATTTTTTCACCTCTGCTATACAGTATGTTGTAGTGGGGCTTAGGTAAAGGTAAAGGGACCCGTGACCTTTAGGTCCAGTCGTGGCCGACTCTGGGGTTGTGGCGCTCATCTCGCTTTATTGGCCAAGGAAGCCGGCGTACAGCTTCCAAGTCATGTGGCCAGCATGACTAAGCCGCTTCTGGCGAACCAGAGCAGCGCACGGAAATCCCATTTACCTTCCCGCCAGAGTGGTACCTACTTATCTACTTGCACTTTGACGTGCTTTCGAACTGCTAGGTTGGCAGGAGCAGGGACCGAGCAACGGGAGCTCACCCCGTCGCGGGGATTCAAACCACTGACCTTCTGATCAGCAAGTTCTAGGCTCTGTGGTTTAACCCACAGCGCTACCCGTGTCCCTGTAGTGGGGCTTACTAGTACCATTATCCTGAGCACATCATAGCTGAGCAGGGACGTAGAATTAGCATAATAACAGCAGGATGCAAGGAAAGTTGAGTTCCATGCTGTACGTAGATGGGGAAAAGGGAATGTGATGCTGGGCTGCTGTTTTCAGAAGCAGGCTTAGGGGGGTCAGTTGTGTGGGTGATGTGTAGTTTCACTGTGGGAAAAACCAGACACACTGCAAGTTGGGAAGTGCAGCCATGAGTATTAATTCTGCCCCATGGATTAAAAGTCTCTGTATGCACTTTGTCGTACTTCTGACTGAGCTTCTGTCCTTTCATACAGAGCTCTGACTGGTGAGGGCCATTGTGATGTGGTGGTTAGAGTGTCAGACTAGGACCTGGGAGATGAGGGTTCAAATCCCCACTCAGCCACGAAGTTTGCTGAGTCATCTTGAGCCAGTCACTGCCTCTCAGCCTAACCTACTTCACAGGGTTGTTGTGCGGATTAAATGAGCCTTGAGCTCCTCGGGAGAAAAGACAGACATTTATTGCTAGAAAAGCAATAAATGAATAAAAATTCAATAGATAAATATCAGTGTAGGGAAAATATGTGCCAATCACACACTCTGATGGTGTTTCCTGCTTAGCAAGGGGGTTGGACTCGATGGCCCTTGTGGTCTATTCCAACTCTATGATTCTATGAAAAGATGGCTATGAATGCCACCAAAAAAAAAAGTGGTGTGCTTCCTTATATAATTCTCATTATAGCAATTAGGGAAGTTTTTACCTAATTGCTATAATGGGAATTATGTAAGGAAGCACACCACTTTATTATTATTATTATTATTATTATTATTATTCCTTTGTCACACTGCTTGCCTTAGGAGTTGGTGCTAATGTTGATGGCACTATTGTTGTCCTTTCGCTAGAATACTTGCAGCTGGATCCTCAGTCAGGTTATGCACCAATACGCAGCCATCTCCATCGGTGTGCAAGGTTTGTATGAACAGGAAGGACTGGGCAGCACCCCATAAAGCCGACAATATTTTTGGGAAGCCCGAGAGAACAAAAGAGTCTTTGCTGGAATCCTGAAATGCGTGCCACAAATGTGGCGCTCGCCTTTGATTCTCCATCAGCTCCGCTGCCTAAAGGCAGTGTATTCCTCCGTCACTTCTTGATTGCTCTGGTCTATCATTTAGTTTTTGGCTGCAGCCTCAGATTATATTTTTGGGACTCGGGAAGAAGGGGACGGGGTGGGAGGGGGACGGGAGGGGGAGAGCCAGCCCACTGTAGAGAGAAAGAAACAGAATTGGAAAATAGAGAAGGAGGAGGAGGAGGAGGAGAAAGAGAGCCAGCCAAGCAGAAACCCAGCCCAGCAAACCTCGGAACGGTTTCCTGTTGCCTCCTTCTAAAACACTTAGATTCCTTCAGACCCTTGAGAGAGGCTGAAGTTTTCTCAGCTCCATTGCCCTGTCCTTGAGGTATGGCATCAAATCCTCCTTTTCCATTCTCTGCTCTTTCTCATTCCTCTCTGTTATGATACTAAGCAAGCGGGTCACAGTTTGCCAAAGATCTAACATCGGCATCTGAATTAACAGTGCTGGTGGAGAAGGGGAGATGTATTAATGTTTGGGGAATATTTTTTTGCATTTTCTTGACTTTCCAATATTGAGAATATTGCTTGCTGCACCTTACTTTTATTCCTCATTTCGAAAGCTATTCCCACCCCTCTTATAGCTGAAGCATGTTAAGAGGCTTAGTTCAATGACATTTCAGAAAGAACAGGATTTTGCTGCTTATTTCATTGCTTTTCGCTGCTTGCCATAAATATGTGTTTATTTATTGGAAGATGACTAATTTTCAAGCAAGTTGTTACTCTGTTGCTAGGATTTCACAATTTAATTCCTCCCCTCTAATAATAATAATAATAATAATTAGGTCTGGCACATGGAATGCAGCCTGTCATTGATCACTTCAGGTTACGAGCATCTAAGGAACTAAACTTGTCAAGAGAACATTATCTTTAGCCCAACGATATTTTTCTTTCCAGAAAAAGGCCATCAAAAGAAGAGGAAAGTTGTTGTTTTTAAAGTATACTACTCCCTGCAATTGTCGTTATTTATTTCACTGATTTGCTTTTGGCAGAGTGACAGCAGTACAGAAAGAGGATGAATTTCAAGTCAGAATGTTTTGGGGTTTTGTGTTTGTTTTGTTTTTTAAAAAAAATAACAACAGTGGATGCTAAAAGGGATTTCATTGCCTTTAAAGGCAGCCACTGCCTCCCCTGCTTTGACCCAAGAGAATAGTTCAGCTGCTCTTTTTTTCTTTTTTTTTGTTCCCTCTTGGAACAGTATTTTATTCCAAAACGTTTGCCAAGAAAAAGGCAGTTAATTTTGAATTGCAGAGTGCAATCTAAGCGCCTGGAGCAGTTTAATCTGGTGCAGATAGGAAAGAGCCCTGTTGCTCTGAGCAGTCTATTTGTGTGCGTATTGGTGGGGGACGAGGGGAAATATAACAAAAATGCAATGGATTGTGACTCTGGAAGGGTGGTAAAGTTGAAGGGGAGAAAGCTTTATGTGTGTATGTGGAGGGGATTAAGGAAAATGCAGGCACAGTCCATGAATCAGTTCAAACAAAGCCATTGTCTGCCACATAGGCAGAAGCAGGAGATTGAGGGTGGGGGGTGGGGAGATATCAACTTTTCAAACTTTTGCCAAGCTCCGCCTACTGGGGTGGGGGAAAGGCGCTCTTCTCTTGTATGACTCTCCCACAATGGAATGTCGGCTTCCATGGCAACCCTTTCAGGGCCTTTTGGTTCAGGAGATGCAAGGCCTTTATGGCCTGAGACGCGGAAAGGAAAAGATGTGTTCAGCTGGAACTTTTCCCCTTTGCAGAATTTTAGATGCAGAAAAGTTCAAAGGTTTATTTTTTGAAGTGCTGCTTTTGGTTCTGAATCGCCCTTCTATGCAGCATCCAAAAAGAATGAATGTAGAAAGACACAACAGAGCGCCTCTTGACTTCTCCCCAGTTGTCCTTAACTGACGTTTCAATCTATTATGGCAGAGGGGATCTCATAACACACACATCTTCATGTCAGTAAAGTATTTCAGTTCACTCACTATCATTAAAGCCAGAGCTTGGCTTCTGCAGAGGATCAGCCAGGGCTCCATTGGGGACTGTGTGTTCAATGCTTGAACTCAGTTCTGGAATACGTAAAGTAAAGGAATATATCTTCTGTGCAAGTGTCTTTACTTTACTATGGTGGTAATTATGGTGGTGGTGGTGGTAGTAGTAGTACACTGGTACCTTGGGTTATGTATGCTTCAGATTACATATGCTTCAGGTTACAGACTCCGCTAACCCAGAAATAGTACCTCGGGTTAAGAACTTTGCTTCAGGATGAGAACAGAAATCGTGCTCCGGCAGCGCGGCAACAGCAGGAGGCCCCATTAGCTAAAGGGGTGTTTCAGGTTAAGAACAGTTTCAGGTTAAGAACGGACTTCTGGAACGAATTAAGTACTTAACCCGAGGTACCACTGTAGTAGTAGTAATAATAATTTATTTATATCCCCAGCCACTCTGGGCGGCTCTCAACAGAATATTAAAAACACAATAAAACATCAAACATTTAAAATTTCCCTAAACAGGGTTGCCTTCAGATGTCTTCTAAAAGTCAGATAGATAGTTGTTTATTTCCTTGACCTCTGATGGAAGGGTGTTCCACAGGGCGGGTGCCACTACTGAGAAGGCCCTCTGCTTAGTTCCCTGTAACTTCACTTCTCACAGTGAGAGAACCTCCAGAAGGCCCTCGGCGCTGGACCTCAGTGTCTGGGCTGAATGATGGGGGTGGAGACGCTCCTTCAGGTATACTGGGCCGAGGCTGTTTAGGTGAGCACCAACACTTTGAATGGTGCTTGGAAACATACTGGGAGCCAATGTAGGTCTTTCAACACCGGTGTTATGTGGTCTCAGCGGCCACTCCCAATCACCAGTCTAGCTACTGGTCTGTTCCCTGCGACTCCAGATTAAGATGTAAATCTTCCAGAGCCCCAACTCTGGGACAGCCACTGTTGAATGGTATAGCGAAAGAACAGCAATTATGCCCACACAGTTATTTATGTCAGCTACATTCATGCCAGCTGTTTATATCTTAAAACAAAGGGCTATGATTAAACAAACCAGCCTTTAATTAGCTTTGTGCGGTACTTGATAGTTTAGGTATTCTTTATAACTTAAGAAAGTTGCTGATATCTTTTTGCACTGGAGGAGGGGTGAATTGTAGGGGTTTCACAGGTGGTGAGCATCTGGGCTTCCGTCCAGGCCAGACTTCCGGCCACTTTCCTCTTGGGACAGACTGCTGGTAGCTGACAACATGAATGCTGAGCAGCTGGCCTTGCTTTCATCATGGTGCCGCAAAATCCATAAAATAACATGACCCAAAATAACTGGAAAATTACAAGCAAAGCAAGTCCAGCTTTCCAGTGCTGGATATCTCAGACAGGACTTAGAATTTAGTCAGGTCCATCCATCCATTTAGCTGTAAGCTGCCTTGAGTCCCAGTCTGAGGGGAAAGCATTATTATTATTATTATTAGCCATAATTGTGGCAGGGCACCACTTCCGCTGAGATACAGGACATCTCCCCAGAGGCCCATGAGATGGCACAGGGACTTCTGGAGTAGTCTCTTATTTCCTGGTAGGAGGGAAATCTAGAGAGACTAGAGCACTTTTGTCTCCACAAATACCAATAAGAAGTCAACGCTGTCTGCACTGAAATGAACACGAGAGAATTATTCTCTTGATCCTTTCTTGCTGCCAGACATCCCTTTTCCCCGGGAAATGGAAGATCACCTCAGTACACCAGGGAGTGAAGTAAAGCTATAGCCATAGCTGTCAACGTTTCCCTTTTTTAAGGAGAAATTCCCTTATTCCGAATAGGATTCCTCGCAAGAAAAGGGGAAAGTTGACAGCTATGGCTATAGCTAGTCCTTGCAGGAACCCAAATGTACAAGTCCTCTTAAGCCAAAACATTTTAAGGCCCTCTTACTTGAGAGACACCGCCCCACAATAGGGAGCTGTTGTTGTCCCAACTACAGCCCCAAGCTCAGGTTTATCACCCCAATGAGAATTATGCCCCAGACAGCACATTAAATATCATAAAGGTGCATGTGATTTTTCTTTCTTTCAAAAACTATTTGCTAATTCAGACTGGAAAGTATTTAGCTTGTGCAGCTAAGGACTACCAATAAAGACCTAGATCATATCCCTGATATTACAGTCCTATAAAGCTTCTTTCCCCTTATCTTTAAGGTGAAAATTACCTGCTGCTTTCCTCTGCCCTTAAGCCTTGGATATTCTGACATGTATCATTTTCTCTCCAGATAAAGCCACACATTTGATACTAGGGAGCTGAATTATTGGGTAGTTCTCTTGAATGAGTTCTTAAAATGATGACAATTTCTACAGTGCTTCTGCCAGAGCAGACTAACATCAGCTTGTTTTTACAGAGGAGAAAATGAAAGGCATCACCATTTGCCAGCAAGAAAGGGAGGACTTAATGTGTGTGCCTAACAATGCAAAGTGGAGTCAGAAATAGAATCTCCATCCTGAGCTCCTTTGGGAGGAAGGACAGGATTAATAATAATAATAACAATAATAATACCCAACCATTACCCAAGCTTTTCTTTGCTCATAGTATTACATCTTTGTAAGCTTTTAGCTAGTGTGGCTGCTGAGACATGGAGTTACTAGCAGTGGCCTAACGCCCTTTGCCAGCGCCCAGAGAACATGAGTGCGCATGTGCCCCAGGCAGGAGCAGAGCATGCTCATCCAGCCCTTGCCACGTGCCATGCGGGAGCAGGGTGTGGAGGGTGCCCTTCACACTTCACCATCTGCACTCCCCCACCCCTATTGCCGATGGGCAAACTCTGCTGTGCTGGGCAGGCGCAGAAGGTGATCTTCATCCTCTGGGCTGTCCAGTCCCTGCCACTGGCAGGGTGCAAGGGGGATCTCAGTGGGGTGGGGGGCTCCTGGTTCATGCCCCCCCCCAGATTGTTCACTCAGGGCAACATCCCCCATTCCCCCCCATGCCACTGGTTACTAGACAGTCTTTAATGTTGTAAATTGCTACTTGGGTTTAATAATTGGAAATGAAATGGTGATGCAATCAGTTTCCCTGAAGATGAACAAGACTGGGTTAAATGCATAAGAAGAGCCCTGCTAGATCAGGCCAGTGGCCCAGCTAGTCCAGCATCCACAAGATGCTTATGGGAAGCTTGCAAGCAAGATCTGAGCACAGCAGCACTCTCCCCTCCTGTGGCTTTCAGCAAACGTACATTCTGTTCATGGAGGCAGAATGCAGCCCCCAGGGTCAGCTGTTATGGATAGCCTTTTCCTCCATGAGGTTTAAAAGCAAGCTGTGCTGCATTGATTTATTTTTGAACAACTTTTTATGGGGTTTTTATAAACAGCAAGCTGCACTTTAAAAGTATTACCATTGCAGCAATAGCTATCACACAGCCCCCCCCCCATTTTATTTATATATTTTTAAAAATCTGGCATAGCACTTCAAGCAAGACCAGATAGCTGTGCCCACTCTTTATTTAAACTCCCTCTAATTCGTCAGTGTAGGGTTACTCTCAGGCATTGTGAGAAATTCAGCTTGGTGCTGCTGCGCCTCAACCGCCACCAGGTACACTTGCCAGGGCCTGGTGACAGAGGAGGCAGACCATCACTGAGCATTTGCCCAAGGCTCCCTCAGCCTGGCTCAGTGGGCTTCCTCCCATGTTAGTGACTGTCTGTGGACTGCAAGCTACAAGCACAAACCGCTCGCTCATGGTACTCATCTGCAAACCTTGGTTTGTGGTTTGAAGGCTTTCTCCATGAGCAACAGTTGCAAAAGGGATTTGTTTTGTTTAGGGTCCTCCTGGTCAAGCCATAGTAGAAGGTAAAGGACCCCTGGATGGTTAAGTCCAGGCAAAGGCGACTGGGGTGCGGTGTTCATCTCACTTTCAGGCCGAGGGAGCTGGCGTTTGTCCACAGACAGCTTTCTGGGTCATGTGGCCAGCATGACTAAACCACTTCTGGGGCAACAGCACACCGTGGCGTAAACCAGAGTGCACGGAAATGCCATTTACCTTCCTGCCACAGTGGTACCTATTTATCTACTTGCACTGGTGTGCGTCTGAACTGCTATTGGCCAGAGCTGAGACAAAGCAACAGGAACTCACCCTGTTGTTTGGATTTGAACTGCCGACCTTCTGATTGGCAAGCCCAAGAGGCTCAGTGGTTTAGACCACAGCACCATACTAGTCAACTTAACTGATTGATAAAAAGCCAGTCCTGAAGAAACATTTGGCTCTATTTGAACACTCGTAAGGCTTCTTGCACCCTCTCAAATCTGCACCAGAGGGTTTGCTGAACTCTCCAGAACAGAGGACAACAGCAAAAAGTGGGAATTAGTGAGAATTACCTTCCTCCCCAGTCCATTCACAGAATTTTTTGCTGGAGCAATGAGTTGGCCATGAACAGAAGGACCCAACTAGAAGCATCCCTTCATAAATGCTGCATTTGAGCCATATTCATATAATGCTGCTACATGGACAGGTGTTGCACAGCTCTTCTCAGAAAGAAAAGGCTCAGGATAAGTGAGCATACTGATGACTGTGCACACTATGATAGCTTTTTAAGAGATGCATGAATTGGCAACATGGGTTAATACCCCCACCATGTTAAATCAGAGTAGAAATAGTAGTTAGTATGAAGGGTGTGAGAAAAGGGATGCAGGCTCTAGCCTTGCTCCATGACTCTGCATCCTTTAAATGAGATGGAATGTGAACAAAGAGGACAGCAGAGAAAATTGAGTTTGTGGTCATTTCAAATGCTGGGTAATGAACGTTATCCTTCCTTGGGAAAAGGCAGAGAAAGCAGTCCATACTGTCCAGAGGAAGCCACCAATGCTAATCTTAGAGAGAGGGGAGAGAAGAGAATATCTGCTAAGAGATGCTTGAGATATGCAGTTGATAAAAGGCAGCGACCAAAGCCACCTAAATTGCTGGTGTGGAAATAGGATGATCACACCTTTTCAAAGTTCATTTAAATAACTCTGGTCTCATTATTCATTATCATCATAAGGTGCTGTTTTGTATAGGAACATATGTCAAAAGGAAAGAGCAAGGAAAGGTGGCCTGATGTACGTGTTCTGCAATGGACTCTAGGCATTAAAGACAGCAAGGCAAAATGGTGGAGTCTACTAGGACAAAAGAAACCCTTACAACAGCCTATGTGCTGCATTCCAGATATCACCGGGGGGGGGGGGGCACCCAGGGGAGATGCCCTGGTGGGAACCTTCCTTAGCTCTGCAGCAGCTACCAGTTTCAAGCCTATTCTGGGTATAATGTGGACTTGAATGTTGATTTAAAGTGGGGATTCAATATTCCACTGTTCCTCGCGGACTATAGACCACAAGGCAACAAAGAGGTACATGTGGCACCCAAGGGAAATTGCCAGGACAGGGAGCTTATGCAAACTGCCACCTAGTGCGCTTTCCCTTTCACAAGAAGCTTTCCCTGGGATTGTTGTGTCAGATGCAGTGGTGTAGTGGCAAATATTGAAGAGCTCATCATGACAGTCTTCATAGCCACACCCTAAAGGAGTGTCCAAAAGTACAGGCAGCTGCACTGATCCCTATATTTATGTGTGCATAATATGTGTGCAACACACACACCTGCACACATCAAAATGTAGGAGTACATAGCCTATTACCAAATTTATTAGAATGAATATGACCACAATCCAATGTAGTTTCCTGGTAATAAGCACCATGCATAAGGGAAACCATGCATAAGTTTATAGCCATGTCAATCAGAAACGTGAACCATCTTGCAAGGAAGTGTTGCCATTTAACCTGCTAGCATGAAGTAGGAACCCCAAAGCAAAGGAAAGAAGTTTCCATCCTCTTGATTATTTTCCTCCTTCTCTGTGCAAAATTGACACAAGCAAGCTTGAAAGCTTTATTATCATGTCACTTACTTGCAAGGAGAGTTTGTCAAGTACCCTAGCACCCCAGCAGATGACAGCATTGTTCTTGCACTTTCCTACAACCCCCCAACCCCAATTAGATCATGGGGAAAAAGACAACACTTCTGCAGGATAGGAGTGTAGCTGTGATTTATTTGTTCTTGGAGTAGGGACGGACTCTGCACATGCTGAGAAGCTGTCTTTTCCGCCCATGAGATATATAGAGAAATCACTCCAGTTGAAGAAAAGCATGGGATCCTTATCAAATATCAGCACCATTTATAGAACCAGATACCAACCGCAGCCTACACAGCAAACCCTGGCTGAAAATAAACACAGAATCTGGTTCTTCTGTAGTTCAAACTGGGATAGTGACCATGCCACTTAAACCGAAGTTCTGTTCCTTTGGACAACTAGCTTTTGCATCTGTTCTGTGTTCCAACCTACTCCTGTGAAACAGGAAAAGGGGGATTGCGTCTGCATTCATGAGGATATGAATGCATGTGCATTAATCCACTTTGCAGATCCAAACTTTGAGTTTTGGCACTGAGAAGCATGTTCATGGGTTGAGCCCCTGTGAGCCCCGGGTCTGGCTCAAATTAAGCCCCAGCAGCATGCCTTGAGTCATTTGATTTTCCACAGATAGCCGCGTGATGGCTGCTACACAGGTCTTCATTGCGAAAGCATCACACTATGCATTTAACATCTCTATTGCAAAGTACCAAGGGTACGGCTGGAAGGCCTCAGCCAAAGCAGCTCCTCTTAGACTAAAAACAAGTCTCTTATGGAGGGATTTCTGGACATTTTTGTTTTTCAAATAAACTTGTTTCCTGTCTCCAGCGACAGACGTTTATGTAAAACTTGTTTGCTCAGAGAGTTGATCCATGTCCCTTCTACCTCCAAGCACAACAGTGGCTGTTCTCAGTGTTTGCTGGCCTGCTGTCAGATGGGCTCCTATACCTCAGCACAGCCCCGGGCCTTGAAATTTGATATTCTCTGGGGCAAGGAACACCACTTGAGATCCTCATCCAATATTGACCAGGGTAGCTCAAGGGCTGTTGTCTTCTGAAAGCAGCCCCTTGACACCTGGCTCGTAGCTGCTGAACCTCAGCGATGCAAGGCAAGAAAGAGCCCCACTAGGCAAAACACAAGAAAATCCCTTGTTGATCCAGGAGGAGGGAAACAGCCAGATGCAGCTGTACTTTTCCACCCCAAAAAATGCCATTTAAAAGGGGAAGAGCTATTGACCTCAACTTCAGGTCTTGGCAGTGACGAAGGATGCTTTCACCAGCCTCCAGAGCAAATAAAGGCAAGAGGAAAGGACTTGGTGTACTGAACAGCAGGAGAAGAGGTGGGGGCAGAGGAAAGAGCTATCTGCATTAGACAGCCACCAAGCCAATGGGAAATAGGCCCCCTACATAGCCAACGTGGTACTCTCCAGATGTTGTTAGACTGCAACGCCCATCAGCCCCAAGCAGCCTGGTCAGGGATGGTGGGATATGTAGTTCAAAGCATCTAAAGGACACAAAGTTGGTCATTCCTGCCTTACTCTATACTCACCAAAAAGTGTCTGTAATGATGAACTGTCAGGCACATCCATGATTTTGCATGAAACCATGCTGCATCTTCATGAATGGTTATATTTCTCTTACCATGATCTAACCATACAACCATGATCTAACCACACAAAAAATACATCATGCAAAACATGCTGGAGGCTGCAGCATGAACATTTTTAGAAAGTTACAGTGTAAATATTGCTAAAGCCTGCTACATTTGGCATAAATAAAAACTGAGGTGGAAATTTCAGCCTTTCTGTAGTGCATTGAAGGCAACATGTTTGGAAAACGATTCCCCATTTTGGGTGCAAAGGGAGCATGCTGCAACCTGCCATAGAAATGCCAGGAATTGTATTCATATTAGATCTGCAATATATTGAGGGGTGGAGGGAAATCAGCAACATTTTGTATGAGGTTGCATTTAGGTGTGAAATTTTTTTGTAGGTAGGGTGCTACTTTGCAGAGTTCAAATTTTGAAAGTACTAAGTTGGAGTTCAGAATTTTATATGCTGCAGTTTAAAACTTGAGAGACTTCTGGTTTATGAAAATATTTCACTGTTAGATAAATATTTCACTCAGGCTTGCACTACAAATGAAAAGTAAAAACCACTGACAGTGTTGTATTTATATTTTGTCATACATCTGTTACATGAACCTGCTACCAATAGGGAAGGTTATTTGTGAGAGATCTGTACGCATCGGTCTCATAATCTTATTGTGAATACAAATTCCATATTCTCCTGGATTTCCCTTCTATGTTAGAAGCAGGAAGTGATCAATGAACAATAGATTGTATCTGAGCAGTTGAAGAGGCATTTGGCAATAGCATGTTGTATCAGTTGGTCTGGATTTCCAGATGCCCACCAGTTTGTACCCACTCACCCACAGTGATGGTTTTTCGGATTAGCAAAGAGTTCATATATCATTTTACAGTCAACACATTCAGATTCTTGCCTGCATGCTAGGCACAGCAAGAGATTCCCCTTTCTTCGCAGTTCATAGCACTTTTCATGGACACAGATATTCAATTTCTACAAATTGCATCTGGAGAAGACAAGATAGCTCCATATAGGAGCACTGTCCATCTGTATCAACTCTCTACTCTTAGGAAAATAGGTAAAGGTCTGAAAACTCTCAGCAGCAAATATATAGGCCTGTAGAAGAAGAAGATTCTGCAGTTGCAACCTCTGCTGTATGCCAGACTGCAGATAAGCAAAGAATTTAATCACTCAGGATTTCCTCTGTTTGCTTCCCCAGTGCTTTCTGGCAAGAACTTCCTTGGGCAAGGATGGACATGCCTTAATGCTATTGTGTTTGAAAGATAGGACTTTGCACCAGCAGGAAGATGGTTTGGACATTACATGATGCAGAGAATAACACTGACTTCCACTTTTTCCACCCTTATTTTTCCCCTTCTGAAATATTTTTGGCTCCCAGTAAAACTTCCATGTTTTTGTTTTTAAATCCAAAGGATATTTAAATTCTTCTATGGTTATCTGTTATGCACACTTCTGCAATGTAGTTAATAGGAAAAAGCTCATTTTAGTTCCTTTATTTCCCTCTACTACCCACAAAGTCTGAAACAGAGAATATAACTGAAACATTAACAGGTCAAATTTATGGATGCCAGGTTTCAGCCCAGAAATAGTGTCTCTGCCTTCTATTTCTCTGCCACCTCTCCCGCTACATTTTCCTTCTTTGCTTGTAAGGGGTCAAAATGAAGGCTTGCTTTGCTAGGTCCAGGAAGTCAGTGGATGGAGGTCATTGTGGCATCTAGCCTTACAACAGGCTCCAATGAAACAGGCTTCAATGAAATTTACTCACTGGGCATGTGCTTGGTCAGGGATTTCAGCCTAGAAATCCAGGAAGAAATTTCTGACAGTAAGAGCTGTTCGATATTGGAACCAACTCCCTTAGGAGACTCCCCTTCATTACAGGTTTTGAGGCAGAGGTTAGATGGCCAGTTGTCATGGATGTTTTAGTTGAGATTCCCTTGGGGTCCCTTCTAACTCTACAATTCTTTGATTCTATGTATTGTCGAAGGGAGGAAACTGTAGGTATAATCCTTCCATCACCTAATGTTAATCAAGTTCATGAATTGTTCTGCAGAAGACTTCAGCTTTAAGTTCAAGTCATTTTCATTACTCCCATTTCTTTCTTTTTTGAAGGTCATCAGCATCAACTATGTCAAAAGCCTTATCTAACCTTACTTATTCTTCTTGTAAGAGGAAACAGTAACATGAAAACATGGTGTTGTGGTTACAATGTTTCACTCAGCACAGGGCTCAAATCCTCATTTGAGCTCACCATGATTTGGGGCCACTCACTATCTATCAGCTTAGCCTACCTCACAAGGTTGCTGTGAGAATAAAATTGGAGGAGGATCAAGCATGCTACCCTAAATTCCTTGGAGGAAGGGTGAAATAAACCACAATAAATGAAAATAATAAACTGACTCTTGTGCAATAAAGCCCATAATTTTCATAAAAACTAATACAGTAGAATACAATACTCAATCCCCACCCAAATATAAGTCAAATGTTTCCTCTTCTCTCTCCAGACTTCAAACAAAGATGCGGGCCTGGATTTTCTTCCTCTTCTGCCTGGCAGGCAAGGCCCTGGCAGCACCGGTAAGTATTGAAATGGGATCGAATAAAATTTTAAAACCTGTTTCCTAGAATGAATTTCTGCCCCTCCTGCTATAGGATTGCCATTGGGCAAGGCAAAAGAAAGGTGAGTTTCAGGGCCAACATACAACAAAAGGATTGCCGCATTTTGACAGTACAGTACCTTGGAAGTCGAACAAGGTACAGTACCTTGGAAGTCGAATGGAAGCCATTCCAGAAGTCCGTTCGACTTCCAAAACATTCAGAAACCAAATCGCGGCTTCTGATTGGCTGCAGTTAGGGAAATGGAATAAATTGCTGTGTGAACTCAGGCTAAGTCAGAACAAGCATGGATGTACACACGCCAGAATCCATCCTTCTCACATGACTATATTCAAAAGTTTGATTCTTTTCAAAATCACTGCCAAAACTGCGCCTTAGGGACAGGTGTGCTGTAAGTGCCCAGGTTAGTGAGCAACAGGAATTCACGGACCTTAACTCTTTGAATTCTAAGTGTGTATATGTTTTAAAATAAATTGAGCCAAGAATACTTGAGTAGCTTCAAGTCTATTAAGGAACGAGATACGGCAATACTGCATTCCAAAGCAAGGCAAGGAGCTCCACAGACTTCAGTGGGGCCTGCTAGGTTCTAACTGTGGCAAAGGGGAGCATTATGCAGAAGGTCTCACACTTTCTTCCTGCTGGTTGCAGCACTTGGGTAGGGTGGCAGAGGAGCTGTGTGTTTGGTCACTGCAGTAGGAGTGGAGCTCCAGGCACAAGGTTGAGGGAAACCCTGCAGTAGAGCTAGGATGGGAGACACATCCACACCTGACTTCCTTATTTCTTCCTTGCAGCAGGATGCTCTACCAGAGGAGATGGAAGTAGTAGAGGACCCTACAATAGAGGTACGAGTTGATGCAATACCCCCCCTTTTTTGTGCTTTGTGGGAGCAGATGCATTGGAAGAGGTGGGATAACGACTGATGGGAAGTTGTATGACCACCACCCAAACAAATTGGGATGGATGCTCAGCAAACAGGTAGTCTGGAAGCAACCTAACACATTTTCTATGGCATATACATTCAATGGACTGCAATCTGCTTACGCCATAATAAATATGTTAGTCTTTAGGTACCTCGAGACTCTTTGCTCTCTTTTTTTTGCTAAAACAAACTAACACAGCTATCTTTCTGGAGATAGTTGCTTCAGACCACCATTTCTCAAGATCAGTCTTTTTATTCATTTTCTTATGAGTTAAGAGCTTTCAGACTGCTTGCTTGAAATTTAAGGGTGATCAGAAGAGGAACAGAACTGCAGCTGGAAGCACTGTTGAGAGGTGGGGCCTGTAACTCAGTCACAGTGTGAAGCGCTCTTGTTCAGGGTTCCAGCTAGCCACCAGTCAGCCATACCTCTCCTAGGACACCCCATTCCATTCCATTCCATTTCCCCTCCCCACCCTGTTTTCTGTATCCTCCACCCACAACAACCAGTTGTGACCATTGAGCATGTTCAGTCCTCGCTGAATTGCTCAAGAGTCCCCTCCCCTGCTTTTATAGTTCGCTAAAAATTGTGCTTCTCCAAATCTTCCTCAAAGACTCCTGTGCTATTTGGCTACATTTTAGAGTATGAACTCACTATTGGCATTTAGTATACTAAATACCTCAAGGACCACCTCTCCCCATATGAACCAAACCAGATCATCATCTGAGGCCCTTCTTTGTGTGCCTCCTTCATGAGAGGCCAGATGGTGGCAACATGAGAATGGGCCCTTTCTGTGGTGGTTCCCCATTTGTGGAATACTCTCCCCAGGGAGACTTGCCTGGCACCTTTGTTACATATCTTCAGGTGCCAGGCAGAAACATTCCTCTTCTCCCAGGCCTTTGTCTAATAACACAATCTATGGCCTTTTAAATTGGAGGGGGGTGTTGTTTTTGTTTGTTATTATGCATTTTCAACCACCCTGTAATCTTCAGGTGAAGGGCTGTATAGAAATTTAATTATTATTAATAATAATACCTCAAGTTGGCTCTTCTTTCATGAAAGGAAATTAACTCTAGAGACATTTCCCTGACCTTTGGCTTCCTAAGGCTGTGAGTCTCTCTTTGAACAGCCTATTTTAGTGGGTATGGTTTCTATGTCACCGAAGGTTTCCAGGTTGTCATCAACCAGAACACAACAATAAGTGACCTTATTCCACCTCTCTTCCCAGGAACCTGTGGGCATCAACCCCGTTCAGGTGGAAGTTGGAGAGTTTGAAGAGCCCACTGTGGATGTGGAGGAGATTGTTGCTGAAAGTAAGCAGTACTCTGGATATTATACTTTAAACCTGCAGACATGCAATGTCTTATATATACACATAATTATATATACACATAATATAAGCAGGGCCAGCCCAAAACATTTTGGCACCTGACATCCTGCCACCTGAGGCGGTTGCCTCACCTTGCCTCAAGGGTGGACCAGCCCTGTATATAAGAAGGGGTTGCTGCAGCAGCCCTGGTATGCTCATGCCACATGATGTTTCTTGCTACTGTCATTTAAGTCCCGCCCTCCCAATCTTACATCCTGAAGACCCAACAGCATCAACTCTCTCCATAGGCTGCTTTAAGTTGCAAGGGGTATCACTTTAAAGGACCACAGAGGGAAGGAAATGGTCTGTGAACCGCATGCTCCCTCTGAGGCCGGTTCTCACTCAATTTCAGCCATGCAGAGTGTGTTTCAAGATATCTATCTGTTTTTTTAGGCTTGGGAAAGATTTGAAGTACCTTAGATGGTGGCAGTAAGGTATCACTCTTTCAGAAGAGAATGCTGACACTTGCAGCTTAACTCCAATACATCAGTTAAGGAGTTCTGGTTATTCCTGTGCTGCCCTAGTTAGAGACAAACATAGACTATTGGGCTATATGCCTTGCTCCATAAAATAAATATGTTAGGCTATCCTACATCTGATGAGCCAAGCAAACACTATGCTGGATGGCTCAGACACTACTGTTGGTGAAAAGGCTGAGTATATCTCTCCATGGCTAGTTTTCCAGGGTTTTCTTTTTATACTGAGGAACCACTGACACTGTTTTGGCTTCAAAAATTGCTTTTTTCCCCCTGGTCTCGCTTAGATCCTTGCCAGAACTATCACTGCAAGCATGGCAAAGTCTGTGAACTGGATGAAAACAACACCCCTATGTGTGTGTGCCAGGATCCTTCCAGCTGCCCAGCCAGCACTGCAGTGTTTGAGAAGGTGAGCAGAGAAGATGAGTGAAGTCAGGCCAACAGAGCAAACTGACGAAAGTGGAGGTCTTGGGAACAGTGATTGCTTATAGCCTCAGTTATATCTTAGCTTTAGCATAGCAGCTGATGCATCTCTGAGGTTTCTCCCAGTAACATCTGTAACTTCTGGTTAGGGCACATCACATAGTTAAGTACCATGCTACCAATGAAGGGTGTTTTGCAAGTTTGGTAAATAGCCACGTCATCCAGCCCAGCTGCATGAAAGGAAGCTGCAGGAATTACTGAGAAAGGTATGTGAGCAATGACAGGAGAGTGGCCACCATGCCACTGGACAGAATGAGTGCAGCTTGTCATTCTTCTGAATCTTTCAGTGGTTTTGTTAAATACAACTGACTATCAAGTCTTCCTCAACAGCCCATGACACATGGAGTGAGAGGCCCTGCCTGGCAATAGTTCTTCCCCTACCTGATGGGTCAGTGCCAAGGGCATTACTGGAGGACAGCAGCTCCATCCCCCCTGGACTTTGCCCTGTTGAGTGCCATCTTGACCCTGGCACTCTAACATCTACATGCAGCTGCCAGGAAAGAAAATTCCTTGGGAGTGCAGTGACAAATATATGCTGACCCCATCAAATCCAGGGTTGCAGTCCAATCCTTAAATGAATCGAAAGTGGAGTTATGGGCTGGATAAGGATTGCCAAGTAGAGGCTTTATGAATACCTAATAGACATTTGAGCTTGTCTAGCTCTGGAAGGTTATTGATGTTGTCCTAGATGGGGAGAAAGATAGATCCATGCTGCATTTGAGCACTTCATCTTTCTAATGCAACTAAACCCTTTTCACAAAGGTATGTGGCACTGACAACAAGACCTATGACACCTCTTGCCACTTCTTTGCCACCAAATGCACTTTGGAGGGAACCAAGAAAGGACACAAGCTCCACCTGGACTACATTGGACCTTGCAAATGTGAGTTTTCATCCTAATGAAGCAGAACAAAATCCATTCAGAAGGCAACTACAGTGGTACCTCGGGTTAAGTACTTAATTCGTTCCAGAGGTCCGTTCTTAACCTGAAACTGTTCTTAACCTGAAGCACCACTTTAGCTAATGGGGCCTCCCGCTGCCGCCACGCCGCCGGAGCACAATTTCTGTTCTCATCCTGAAGCAAAGTTCTTAAGCCGAGGTAATATTTCTGGGTTAGTGGAGTCTGTAACTTGAAGTGTCTGTAACCCGAGGTACCACTGTAATCAACACCTGCTTTCTAGATGTTGTGGCACTACAGTTCCCATCATCGTTGACCATTGACTATGCTGCCTAGTGCTGTTGGGAGCTGTATCATGACCTACCATCTTGGTTACCTCAGCCATTGTGTTCACTGGTCCAATAAACCAGGAACAAACCTTGCCTAGAGCTTGTGGTTTGTCTATTGTGAGACAAACCACAAGCCTGCTTTTGGTTGTAATGTTAAGCCAATCCTCAACTTAGCCCCAGGTAACAAGACAAAAGCAGAACCAGGGGAGGAGCGCTGTGGTTGAGATTTCGGCTCTGGGAACCTACTCATTTGCTAGTCTGTGCTGTGCCATGGCTTGGCTTAGCATTACATGTGAATTTGGTCTCTGTCAGAAAAAGGTGGCTTGGACTCCATTAATCATCTGCACCTGAAGAAGCAGGAATAGTTAGGAAATCTCTGTAGGCTGCTCAGCTACAGCAACACATCTGAAGACACAACCTTGATCTCTATCTAGCCAAGATTTCCATCACCCTGCTCACTGGTAGACAGGTTTTATAAAGTTTCCATATTTCATTGCAAGCTTCATAATTGCAGCTTATTTTGGGTGTAAGATTTCACAGGGGGGAGAAAATGACATAATCAGTTCCTCTGGTCTGATCGTCACAGAATGCATGATCAAGATGGTTCTGCAATGTTGGGTGTTGGCCTTCAGCTTTGTTTGGTCCCTAACTTTAAGGCAAACGTGATCCCCTATTTCCTGTAAATAGAAAATGTGATCCTGTAAATAGAAAATGGTCTATTTACAATGTTGAAAAGTTCTGCTATGGGCTTTCAGTGGATTTTGTGATGTCTCTTACATGACACCCCAGGTGACAAACAAGTGATAAAGTATTCATTCAAGAGCCTTCTCGTCTCCAGCATCTTTCTACGTCTATCTCTAACCACAAGCCTGTAGAATGAGACAGCTTCTATTTTGCAGGCATTGTCCTTGCCCTAGCTCAAGGTATCCACAGTTGCTTCAGTGGCCGTGATGATTTCCTGTTTCCAGGGCTCCACTATGCATGTCTTGTGCAACTAACAACCTCTCATTTAAGCATGCAGGCAAACATGTTGAATAAATTGTAAACATATCACCAGCCCCACCTTTTGAGCAGATGGGATGGAGTTAGGTCAGGTCAGAACACAGAATGTGTGGTCAAGGCGGCTTAACTGTGTTAAGTGTTGGCAGGATATTTTTATTTTCAAGTGTTCTCTAAGTTTAAGGCAAAAAGCAGCCTTTGCAACCAACAGAAAGAAATACTTTAATATCTTCTCCTCCAGACTAGATTAACGTGATAGCTAGCATTTTAACAAATATGCCATTAGTCAAGTAAGTCCTAGATTAATTTTAAAAAACAAACACAGACATTTAAGCACTGAACTCATGGATGGTTGATGGAGTTAGATAAATGTTTTCCTCCTACCTGGAATGCTATTTTCTGCTGCTTGTGAAAGGCAAGCTTATACTTTCCTATTTTGTACAAAATGAAAAACTTAAGAAGGTAAAAAGTTCAAAGACAAACAAACCTGGATCAATCCACAAGCTGTTTATTGTCTCAGGTTAATCCTAAAGTTGGTTCTGATGTTAGGGTGGGGAAAGAGATTTTGTCTTGAAGAGATTTGGGGGAGAATGAATGGCATCCCCATAGAAACTTGCAGAATGGGCCTTCTTTTTGCATTGTTAGCAAAAATAAAATTGTGCAAACCTTTTGAATGCAGTGGCTCTCTTTGCTATAATGCGTATCGCTATCTAATAATTTCTGGGCCATTGTTAGGTGGAGTCAGTGTCTCATTGAAATGGACTTATGGTTAAAGACAATAAACATGGCTTGTCCTTGACTGTAAATGAGCTAATGGGTCTCTGGTTGGGTTTCAGTCATTCCTGAGTGCCTCGACACCGAGCTGAGTGAATTCCCCCTGCGTATGCGTGACTGGCTGAAGAATGTGCTGGTGACCCTGTATGAGCGGGATGAAGACAACAACCTCCTGACCGAGAAGCAGAAACTCAGGGTGAGCTACAGCTCCACATAAACAACCATCCCCATAGCTTACATGGCACACAAAAGTGGAGTTTTCCTACATTGTTATTTTTCATGGTTATGGATCTACCACCCCATCACACCAAGACCAACGCATCAAATCACATCACACCCTACTGAATATAGGCAGCTCACCCATTTAAAGAAAACATTCCCCGCCCCCAAAGTGCACCTAATATTATTTAAGTGTATGCCTAAACATATAACATATGAATATAACAATTGTTTTTGAAAACCCATTAGAGCCAGGATTACATCTGTAACAGATTCATACCCAGCACACACTTCTGGCAAGTCTGGGTCTTCTGCCACACAATGCATGACATGACCTTAGCTGCTCAAATGTGGGCGCAAAGGGAACATGCCATTTGCAAAGCCAGTCTTGTGTCACCAGTCATTGTGTGTCTTGCATTATCTTCACATGCTGGTGTATTCTACCAGATGGAAACATCTCTTGGACAGCATGTCATACCCCCCTTCATGTACATTTCCGCCAGAAATTCACTGCTCTGTGGCTCTTCTTTGGCCATCTCAGGATGAAATGCAAGCTATTGCCCACTTTACCCCAGGAGAAAGGCTCTGATGGTAGCTTCAGACTAATTTCTTTTTTAATGCAAATTGTATCTTGATGAATAGGTGAAAAAGATCCACGAGAATGAGAAGCGCCTGGAAGCTGGGGACCACACAGTGGAACTGCTGACCCGTGATTTTGAGAAGAACTACAACATGTACATCTTCCCTGTGCATTGGCAATTTGGTCAGCTGGACCAGCACCCCGTCGATGGGTATGTACCCACCCACTTCTCTGGCCTGTGATAAACTCTAGCAGAGACAAGACACATTCGTATTAGATCACAAGCAAAATTCTTTTTTTTTTTGTAACCTTCATTAGCCCTCATCAAGCAAGGCTTAAAATAATAAATGGCCTAGGATACAAGAACCAAGTCCCTTATTTATCTTAGGTGTAAAATAGCCTGCACTCAGCTCTTTGAAAAGCTACTTTGTTAGCAGAGGTCAGGGTGGTGTTTACTATGAAAGATGGGCACCTTCCCTTACTGCATGACTGTGCCACAAATCAAGCACTTGGCTTTCAGCCTGCTAAGCAGTACATCCTTCAGATTCTCAGGATTCCTAAATTTAACTTTTAAAAACAGAAAGGGAGTGTCTGCCGAAGGCTCTGGTATCAACGGATAGAGAATACAGCCCATCCATTTAAAGGACTGATTTCGGGGCATTCTCCATCCACATAATGCACTTCAGGTTTGGGTAATGGGATGTTTTGCAGGTCCTTCCGTTTCTTAGATAAGACTACTCCACAAAATGAGAGAGATTTCCCAAAGAACAAGATATCTTTGGTATATAAAGCCAAAGCCAAATCCATACATTCTCCAAATGGTAGGGTGCATCATGACTGCGTCCTGCGATGCTCTAGTAATGTACAAAATGAGAAGAATGGAGCACATGGAAAGTTCCTACATTAGTTTTTGTTTCCTTTCATACATTACCAGACTGGCACAAGTCAGAGGGTCGGAGCATATGCCCATTGGGTCCCTTCCAACTCTTATGATTCTGTGATAGGTCACAGATACAGGAAACTTGCCTCCATGAAGCTTGGGTAATGTATGACAAGGAAACAGGCCTCAGTCCAATATAAAAGGGGGGAATTGCTGCCAGGCACAAGAAGAGATGGGGGCATCAATGGCTTGAATTGCCAGCGTTGGATTGACCTAGTCCAAAGTTAAGCCCACAGATATGTGCTCATCGTCTTAATGGTACAACAGACCCAGAACATAGAAGCCTTCCTATTGAATGGACATGAGAATGAGCTCCAAAATATAAAGGAAGGGTATGATTGGGTGGGAGTGGAGGACCAGAGCGAAGGGATTGTTGCCTCTGTCCTTTCTGCCAATCCAGTGAAAACTGGTAATTTTAGGGTGTTGTTGTTGTTGTGACCACCTTGATGCTCCTCCTTTCAGGTATCTGTCCCACACTGAGCTGGCCCCACTGAGAGCTCCCCTCATCCCCATGGAGCACTGCACCACCCGCTTCTTTGAAACATGTGATCTAGACAATGACAAGTACATCGCTCTTGAGGAATGGGGCAGCTGCTTTGGCATTAAGGAGAGTAAGTATACCGCACACCAGGGCTATGACATCACTGAGACTTCAATAGAGGAGGGGGGCTCCTAATTCCAAACATCTCCTGATGATTCCAGACCAAGGGAATCATCTAGGGACTTGGGAGATACACCAGAAATAAAAGCACTTGCATAAAAGGAGCTATATGTCTGCTCAGTAGTAAATCCCACTGAGTTCCATGGGTTTTAGTCCCAGGAAAGTGATTATAGGATTGAAACCAGAGCAACTTCATAAACTAGTTCAGTTGGTGGCACAACTGATGAGCGCTGGGATCTACTCTGGAACTCCTTGACAGTCTGCCTCTTTTATTTCACTTGTACCCCAATCTTTCTCCAAGGAACTAAAAGCAGCTTACCTTTGGTTGTCAGGCTGCCTTCCCTGTTAGACAGCTTGTGGGGCTAACCCTGCTTAGCTTTGGCAATGGGACCAAGTCAACACTCTGGTCAAGCTTAAGAGCCGGCCCACGCATTAGGTGGAGTGATGTAGCTGTCTCAGGTGGCAGAAATGCAAGAGGCAGCCACCGAAAAAGCAACCCAGTTAAAGGAAGTGGTGGTGGCAGGGCAGCACAATTCTGTGCTGCACAGCTTTGCTGCTGAGGGTGGAGAGAGGCCTTCCGCAGAACGCTTTGCTCGCAGTGAGTCTCAGTGAGAGGGAGGTGTTTAAGAAGCCCTTGCGGGGTTTGCCCCTCTCCCTGCCCTGTGGCAAGGCTTTGAAAGGGCTCTTGCTTGAGGGGAACCCCTTCCGCAGCCTCACACCCCCACCATGGAGGCATTAACAGGATGTCTCAGGTCACCGCTACCAAGCACTCAATGCTATCTCTTTCCTCAATAGGGCTGTATGCTGCAGAGAACTATGGCCCCATCTGCACTGTCCATTTAAAGCAGTATCATATCACTTTAAACAGCCATGGCTTGCCCCAAAGAATGCTGGGAACTGTAGTTTGTGAAAGGTGATGCGAATTGTTAGGAGACCCCTATTCCCAGAGCTGCAGTTCCCAGAGTTCCCTGGAAAGATAGATTGCGAATTGCAGATTTCTGAGGGGAATAGGGGCCTCATAACAGGATGTGGAAGGAACCTCAACAGGCCAATGGGGCAGCTGGTTTGGGCAGGGGTGGTCAGCTGGGCTGGCAGGCAGGAATTAAGGGTGGATTTTTCAACAAACACTCACATACATATTGGGGAATCACACTGTACAGATTCACACACAATGTGTTCTTACACCATGCCTTTCTTATTCTTTTGCAGAGGATATTGACAAGGATCTCGTGATCTAAATTCAGCAGCTTCTGCTTCTGTTACCTGCAACTCCCATGTTTTATTTTCTTTTTTTTAACAATTTGGGGTTTTTTTTGTTGTTTTATCGGGGACAAGGTGCTAATATAGATCTAAACTTATATATTAACGGTGCTAAAAGAAAAAGAGAGACAGAAAATTGTTAGTAGCCTAATCTATACCACTAGATTACACTGCTCACGCATTCATCTGTGTGTTTCTGTTGACCTCTTGATTTGATAATATCAGTACAGTGAAACAAATCAGCTTCTGTTCAAAATATTGACCTCCTTCTCCTGGCCCTCTCTTTTTGTAACTTTTTTTTTTTTTAAGAAACAAAATCTTAACATGTTTTTGGCTATTTAACTCTCAGGCTAAGGACCTCCAGACCAATTTACTCCCCAATTTCTAGAAGGCAAGTAAAGGAAAGTGTACCAAAAAGGGTGTTGGGAGACTGGGCTATACAAAGTCAAGTAGTGGAGCAATTGTTTTATGGAAGTTTAGGAGATCCAGATTTCAGTTACTAGTAGGATGGGAAAAGCGTGCAGTTGGGTAAGGTCTACAAAATCCAAAATGGTGACTTTATGAATTCTGCGGTTCTCGAATCTGGCACCAACTCACCTGAAAGGAATGATTACAAGAGAGCAACTGAGATGCAAGGGGGGGAAAAACGAAGTCTTGTTAACTCCCACCTTTTAAAATAAAAAGTAAGAAAATTCTACCTGCTTCATTGCTACGCAGTGACTGTATTCTTTGTTGTTGTCTTTACCATGCTTTTAAAGTTAGATTTGGTGCTTATCTGTGTTTGGTGGTGCTTATTTTTCTTTTCGTAGTCTTTTTCCCTGCTGTGGTTTGTTTGTCACTGAAATACATTCAGAGGAGCAAAAGCACATTTCCCTAAGCCAAGTCTTTCCCTCCTAGTCGTCTGTGGTCATTCTAAAATACCCATCTTGCCTCTGAGGAATAACACTAGGCCTGTTCACATGATAAGCTGGATGCGTGTACAAGCATTCTCTACACAGGTACAAGTTTACATTCACTGATGTGTACAGTTCAACTACAGTGGTGCCTCGCAAGACGAAATTAATCCGTTCCGTGAGGCTCTTCGTATAGCGGTTTTTTCGTCTTGCGAAGCAAACCCATTGACAGCTTAGCGGATTAGCGCTATTAGCGGCTTTTAGCGATCAGCTGGTAAGCGGCTTAGCGGCTTAGGAAAAGGGGGGAAAGGGGGGGGACCGCAGGAACTGGCAAGACATTTTTGTCTTGCGAAGCAAGCCCATGGGGAAATTCGTTTTGCAAAGCGCCTCCAAAACGGAAAACCCTTTCGTCTAGCGGGTTTTCTGTCTTGCGAGGCGTTCGTCTTGCGGGGCACCACTGTACAGGCCACACACGGACTGGTTGTTTGTGCACACACATTGAACATAACATGTAAGCACCCCTTTTGCACGTGATGGTTCTACTCATAGGGAGGTGTGTCATGAATAAACATTTGCATTGAGAAAACTCAGGGGAAGTATCTTCCTAATAAGAACATCTTCAGTAGCAACAAATAGTTAGGTCTCATAGGCTGAGAAGTCACTTTTATTTCTTAATGTACATCTTAGTTGTACAAGAATGTTGCTGCAGTGTGAGCAATGAGGAATTTTCTCAAACAACAACAAAAAAGTAGCTATTTGAAACCACCATGCTATATGAGATAAAAAATGAATCTGTAGTCCTCAGTATATTACTAGTGACCCTCATCTCAGGAAGGTCACTTCCAACCATCTGCCGGGAGCTGAAACTTGTGCCACAGTCTACCGTTTGAAAAAAGCCATTTATCCTAGATTTGATCTTTTGACACATTTAGTAAAAAAGAAAGACACATATCTACAGGTGAGCATGGCACTGAAGTATGGGCTAGAAGATTAATCAGTTCTATGTTGGTCCTGTTGAATAAAGGTGAGATCTTAGGCCCTGAAAGGTTACGTCTTAATGTACAATCTATATTCAGGATTTGAATTGGTTAAACACTGATTTCTGTAACCCATGAATCCTGGGAACTGTTTTTCTTAGGTGGCTAGAGACTTCAGACATAGAATTCTCTGCTCCTGTACCAAGATATCATTCCCATGACACTTTGGGAGAAACTGTGATAGTTAAATTAACACAAAATATTTAATCTGCTTGCAAAGTGCTCCCCTCGTTCTACCCTGCTTTCAGTGTACAGACCACAAACTGTTAAGTAAGTTTAAAATGTTTAACTTAAGAAATATTCCAAAGGTCAGATTCATGCCTTTATCCAAGCAGCAGCAAAGAGAGCTCAGGCAGAATACTCTTGGATAAAAGATACAGAAAGATTGCTTCAAACACATGCTCTAAGCTTGGAGCAAAACTAAGACACCCTTCTTGGTCAGTTGCATGGTGTGGAGAGAGACTAGGAAGAGAAGGTTCACTTCCTCTCTCATTGGAGAAGAAGGAGCAGGAGCTAGCCGAGTCTAGTAATCCAGCTCTATTGTTTTGACCCCTTCATGCACTAACTAGCACTCATGCATAGTTATGTTTGACTGCAATTTCCCACAATCTGCTTCCAGGGGATGTGGTGATGGCCAATGACTTGGATTCCTTTAAAAGAGGATTCAATGAGGTTACGTTTATCAATGGCTGCTAGCCATGATGGCTATGTTCTACCTCCACTGTCAGAGGCATTTTCCAGGAATCGCAGATGAGTGGACAGGCATCTGGCTGGCCACCATGAGAACATGATGCTGGACTAGGTGGTCCTTTGGCCTGATGCAGCCGGGCTCTTCTGAGGCTCTTATGTTCCACTTCAGTCGTGGCAACAGGAAGCCAAGTTTTCTTGTGCTTCCTGCTTTGCCGCTTATTTCATGAAAAGTCACTGCAGGAGGGTGGGCACACACAAAACCCGTAATTCACACAGGGTTTCATCTCATGTTCTCCAGCCTTGGGCTTTCATGCATGCTAAGCGGCCCTGGAAAGGAAAACAAACCCCAAGTCATAAATACAGGAGACTGGTTATTTTGGGCAGTGCAAAATCCCAAAGCATTAGCTGAGAACTCCCATGACCGCAGGAAACCATGATGCCACTACTAGTTAGTCAAGGGCATAAAACTGTCAGGGCTCATTTCCACCCAGCGACATCAACTCCAGTTTTCCATGTGTGCTGCATTCTAAACACCAGGGCTTTCCTAGCTGTCTCTGAGGAATCAATTTGCTAAGTCTCTGAGAGCTTCCACACTTGAAAGTTGGATCCAAGTAAGTTATACTCAGAGTAGATCTAAGTTTGTCATGTCCATTAGTTTTAATGAGTCTACTCTGAGTAGGACTACCACAGACTATGAACTTGGGGTGGGGTTCGCTAAGTTGTGGGTAAATATATATGACCCTTAAAAAAAGAATGTATAAGGCTTATATTAAAATGGCTGGCTGACACCACAGCACAGCACATCTTTCAGAGACAGAGCAAAACTGAGCCCCAGAATCTTCATGATTCCCCTCCTTCCTCTAGTTGTAAATCCAATATTCAAAATAATTGACAATTTGCTACCTTTTCATGGTACCCCATCCAAAACTTTTGTCTGAGGTGGCTGCTCCACCTTGCCTAACATTAGGGCCATTCCTGGCATCTCTTCAGCTAAGTACAGGACCCCTTGTTAGAACCGCAAAAATCCAACAAGCAGTGAGCCATGAATAAACCATTCAGCCAGAAATGTTTGTGGGATTGTATCAGTGTCCTGAATCAACAAGCTGCTGCATCAGGAACTAAATATTTTGGATGAGGGGATACTGCCTGTATCACTCAGCCATCACGAAGATCATATTATGGTTGCCAATGATATTGTGCCAGGAGCTATCATCTCCAGATACGGTGCAAGCAATGGCACACAACTGAGTGGAGTAGAAGCAAAACAATAGCAGGAAATATGAGACCCACTTATGGATGACTCATCTGTTTTGTAGATTTGCAGCCAAAGATGTTGCAGCTGTTATAACTCAAGCTATGTTAGTACAATACTATATGTCTAATATCTGGCAGGCAACAGCAGCAACAAATATTTAGTGCTGTAATAATTGAACTGAATTGTAGGAGAGACAAGACTCACCACTCTTGCTTATAGCTAAACCACACATGTTTTTCAGCAGTTACGTATCTGCAGAATTAGGATGGGAATTTGTAAGCCTTGGGATGACATCTGCTCCAGAATTAGAAGGGCACAGGTGGTGTTCTTCAGCTTGGGGTGTATTTCAACAGCATCAATTCATCATCCATAATATGGCTGGGTTGAGTGCAATGGACCCTTGCAGGAAATTGGCTGGATACTGAGACAGGGCAACATAGCTTGCATATTTGCAACATAGCTTGCATATCAACAACCCTCATTTCAGTATGTTTATCATTCCGAGGCTCTACAAATCAAAAGCGTTTAGCTCTCGACGGAGCGGATATCATGTGAGTGATAAGCTGAGCAGAGTGAAATTAAGCCATGTTCACTGGTAGGACTGAGATTTGCCTGCCATTCTGTTCTGTTTTTAAGGGCGATCTTGGTCCTCTTTGCAGCTGAGTGGTCCTAAGATGCAGTCAATGGTTCTCAAAGGGGGTTTCTGTCCCTCAGACCACTCAAAAATTGCTGGTGGTCTCAGAGGATCACTCCCTGCCAGACACACACATATCAATGCACATTTTAACAACCTCTTTTCTTCAGAGGCAACATCCTCATAATCAAAGCCAGGGCTGCATTGTGGAAATCACAGGCCAAAGACCACATTAACATTTTTTGTGTGAATGTCTCAGGTCCTAGGCCAGGCCCTTGGTCAAAAGGAGCCTCAATCGCAATAATCTGAAAAAGCATCAAACACAGGGTCAAGTAGAGATATTCTTGAGTGTGCACTAGACTATTTGAATGGAGCGCACAGATTACCATTTATTTGAGAACCTGCAATGAAGACAATATAGGTCGACTTAATTTGATTATTGATGTGACATATAATATCCATTTTGATTTAGGAGTTAACCCGATTCCTGAGCACCTATGCATGCATGCTAAATAACATCTAAAGCAGAACAAGGTCCATATGTTCTTTCCCCTCTTGATCTGAATAAAAATTTGTGGGACACTGTTGAAGAGCTAGTGCTAGTAAGAAACTCTTCTGTTTACCAGACCTCAAATTACATGAGGGGGCAGAGGAAGCCCACTTCCCTTCTAAGCTATTGGGTGGTATCCAAGGTTAGTCATACTCAGAGAAGACCCACTGAAATCAGTGGACTAACTTAAGTCCATTCATTTCAACAGATCTGCTTTGAGGGTGACTTAATTGGATACCACCCAAGGCTTTTAGAAGGCTATGAGGCACAATTTGGTTAAAACGGGGGGGGGGGGGGAGTCAGAGGATGTTCATTTTATGAAAAGTGCCCCCCCATCTTCCCCCCTCATACTTTTAGCCCTTCTATCTCCATAAGCATTCAGCCACCATCTTTTGTTATTACATGTAACCTGCTTTCAGGTAAGGTATAGCCCACAGTTAAAACAAAGAAATAGAGATGCCATTACAAAGTTCATTAGAAAAGGCAAACACAAAAGGCAAGCGTGGATTGACATGGAGCAGCACACTCAAACGAGTGCAGTGAATGAGTCTTGAACTCTACACATTGAAGTCTAGAGTAGTAGTAAGGCCAGTTCAGGTTGCTGGGCAATGTTGGAGCCCAGCTGGAGACCATCTCGGTGTCCTGTTCCTGTTCCTCAGGCCATAGTAGCCCACCTCAGTTCCACCTCAAGAAACCCCTCAGAGGCTTCCATCTGGGTCCACGATAGTTCAATCGTGCTGCCTTGGGTTCTCTCCAGTTTAAAAACTGGCATGGATGTTGAGGAGAAAAACAAAGCGGGATAGGAGATCTGTCCCTTCCTCTCCCTCCATGCACACTCCCACTGCTGACTGAGGAATGGAGGAAAGGAAATGCAGACAATGGATGAGAGCGATCGCATAACCTGCTCACCAGTTGCTCCCTCACATCCTAGGGCTCCCTCCCTATCTCCATCAGCAGTCAGAACAAGGGCAGCATTCCATCCGATTGAGCACAGTCTGCATCTCTCCCAGAGTCCAAGCTAATAACAGCCTACCAGACAGGCTCCTTCCCTCACTCCACACACACACCCCGCCAGTCGATGAAAACCTTGCCAGGCATCTGCACCCCACTCCCTCCCTCCTTCCTTGGCTGCTCCTGGGTCGGCCTGCCTCTGAGAGAAAAAATGGGAGAAGCAAGCAGCAGCTTGGGAGGAAGCTGCAGAGTTCCCCCTGGTGGATTGACGAGGAAAAGGTTCTGAATGAGAGCGAGGTGTAATTTTGCTGGGCCAGAGGGAGGCAATTTCAGCTTGATGACAACTGCTTTAACAGTTGGAGTGAACATGGACATGGTGAGGTTGACGGGGCAGAAAATCGGGAGGGAGAAGGAAAGGGGGCAGCGATTTTTAACTCTTTTGCTTAGTGCATGTGCAGAGCTCCCCAACCTATCCTCACAACACTGACACAAAAACTCTGCAAATGCATTAAGCAAAAGAGTTAAAAATCGCTGCCCCCTTTCTTTCTCCCTCTCCCTTCTCTTCCCGATTCTCTCCCCCGCCGACCTCACCATGTCTATGACACAGCGTCTGACGCTGAATGCAACTGACCTGTAGAAAGGACTCTTAACTATGAAAACCCTTTAATAAAACTAACTTTTAAAAAAACAACAGTTTGGATGATGTCAACACCAAGCAACTTCTCCGAAAATGCCAGTTGCATAGATTTTCAGTTCTGACTTTTTTTCCGGTCTCATCATTGTAATTGTTGATTAGCAACAAGGGTTTGGTAATAATTCAGCAACACTTGAAACAAAAAACCAAAACACTGTGATTTGTATTGGGTGCATGATACACTACAAAATAGTTGTAACTGTGGATATTACACTCAGTGTCTGCACAGTCAAGAATGGTATCCCTACTGAGCTGGGATAGCAGAGTCTTGGATTAGACAGGGACCTCCAAAATCATCCAGCCCAGCCCCCTGCTGAAATCCTCTGCCACAGCATCCCTGATAGGTTTTTTTTTTTTTTAAACATTTTTTTATTGCTTTTTTAAAGGTATAGAAATACAGAAAAAAGAATAAAGAGAGGTTATAAGAAAGAGACATATAAATAACAAATTTCCATATTCTTTTTCCATCTAACCTATAGGACTTCCTCACATCCTCCGAACCCTGCGTTCTCAGTCTTATAAAGCATCAGCAATTTGTTAACTTATTTCAAAACTTATTGTAACTTCCATTTTATCATGTTCCCTATTTTCAATTTTACTGTCGCTCAATTCTTATATGTTTTATATTAAACACAATAAAGTTATTTCATTATTTTACCTCTAAATTCTTGTGTCTTAATTTTCATTCCGATAACTTACATTTGCTGAAGCTAGAATTTCCTGAAAGGTGCATTTTTTTTTTAACATTCATACAACTTATAGTGTTTTTTCAAATAGTCCTTAAACTTTTCCCAATCCTCCTCAGTTGTTTCTTCTCCCACGTCTCGGATTCTGCCAGTCATTTCAGCCAGTTCCATATAGTCCATCAACTGCGATTGCCATTCCTCCAGCGTGGGTAAATCTTGTATCTTCCAGTATTTTGCAATCAGGATCCTTGCTGCTGTGGTAGCATACATAAAAAAGGTTCTGTCCTTCTTAAGCACTCTCTGGTCCACCATGCCCAGAAGGAAGGCCTCTGGTTTTTTAGGTAAGGTAAATCTCAATACCTTTTTTAGTTCATTATGGATCATTTCCCAGAAGGCCTTCACTTTCGGGCAGGTCCACCAGAGATGGAAGAATGTCCCTACCGCCTCTCCACATTTCCAACATTTGTTGTCAGACAGATGATATATCTTGGCTAACTTGACTGGGGTCATGTACCACCGGTATACCATTTTCATAATATTTTCCTTCAAGGCAGTACATGCCGTGAATTTCAAACCGGTGTTCCATAACCTTTCCCAGTCTGCAAACATAATGTTATGCCCCACATCCTGAGCCCATTTTATCATTGCGGATTTGACTGTCTCATCCTGTGTATTCCACTTAAGCAGCAAGTTATACATTCTCGAAAGTAGTTTACTTTTTGGCTCTAACAATTCAGTCTCTAGTTTCGATTTTTCCACCTGGAATCCAACTTTTTTATCTATTTTAAATACCTCTTGAATTTGCGCATAGTGCAACCAATCTCGTACCTTAGTTTTCAATTTCTCCAAACTTAGCAACCTCCAATTGTCTCCAGTTTTTTCAATTATTTCCCAATATTTAGGCCAATGGGCCTCCATGTTGGGTCTCTTACGTGCCTTGGCCTCCACCGGTGAGAGCCACCTCGGAGTTTTACTCTCCAATAAGTCTTTGTATTTTATCCAGACCCTCCAAATTGCTCTTCTGACAATATGGTTTTTAAACAATTTGTGCACTTTGGCCTTGTCATACCACAAATATGCATGCCACCCAAACGCATTGTCAAACCCTTCCAGATCCAGGACATCAGTGTTCTCCAATAAAATCCAATCTTTCAACCAGCAGAAGGCTGCAGATTCATAATATAGCCTCAAGTCTGGCAGGGCAAATCCCCCTCTTTCTTTCACATCGGTTAATATTTTAAACTTTATTCGGGGCTTTTTGCCCTGCCAAACAAACTTAGAAATATCCTTCTGCCACTTTCCAAAACATTCCACCTTGTCCACGATCTGTAGGGCCTGAAACAAAAATAACATTTTCGGCAATACATTCATCTTTACAGCAGCTATTCGGCCTAACAAGGAAAGTTTCAATCTTGACCATATATCCAAGTCTCTTTTGATTTCTGACCAGCATTTCTCATAATTATCTTTAAACAAATTCAAATTTTTGGAGGTCAAGTGCACCCCTAGGTATTTTACTTTTTTAACCACATTCAGCTCCGTTTCTTTAGAGAACTCATCTGTTTCTGTAACTGTCAAATTTTTTGCTAAAACCTTGGTTTTTTGCTTATTTAACTTAAACCCCGCCACCCGACCAAAATCAGAAATTAATTCTAACACTCTTTTAGTGCTGGAGACTGGTTCCTGAAGTGTTAATACCAAGTCATCTGCAAATGCTTTCAATTTATATTGTTTCACTCCGACCTCAATTCCCTGGACCAACCGGTCCTTTCTAATCATATTTAGCAACACCTCCAGGACTGAAATAAACAATAGGGGGGATAGGGGGCACCCCTGGCGTGTCCCTTTTTCAATTTTAAACTCCTCTGTCACCACATTGTTTACTATCAATTTAGCTTTTTGTTCTGTGTAGATTGCTTCTATACCATTTTCGAACCCCCGCCCCACTCCCATCCCTTCCAAATTTTTCTTCATAAACATCCAAGAAATATTATCAAAGGCCTTCTCTGCATCAACAAAAATCAAAACCGCTCTGGTATTCAGATTTGTTTGTAGAAGTTCCAAAATGTCAATAATGTTTCTTGTGTTGTCAAACAAATGCCTACCAGGGAGAAAGCCAGCCTGGTCTTTGTGAATCACTTCATTTAGTACTTTTTTAAGTCTATTTGCCAAAATATCTGCAAAAATTTTATAATCCACATTTAGGAGTGAGATGGGGCGGTAGTTCTTAAGTTGGGTCTTTTCAGTCTCTAATTTAGGTACCAATGTGATGAAAGCTTCTTTCCACGTTTCCGGTGCCCTCCCTCCCTCCATTATCTGGTTGCAAACCTCCATCAAAGGTTGTATCAAATAGTCCTTTAAAACTTTATAATATTTGGAGGTTAAGCCGTCCGGGCCTGGGGACTTGCCAAGTTGAAGATTTTGAATGGCACTTTCAATTTCTTGCTGTGTAATATTACAGTTCAGGTTTGTTCTCATTTCCAGGGGTATTTTTTGTAATCCATTAGTTTTTAGAAATTGATCCACCTCTGAGACTTTTTGCGGCCCTTGTGTATAAAGTTCTTTGAAGTACCTCTGGAAGCACTTTCTGATTTCCTCGGGTTTCTGAACCATTCTCCCTTCAATCTCTAGATTTGTAACCGTATTAAGCTTTTGTCTCTTTTTCAACTGCCATGCTAGCAGTTTCCCACACTTATTCGCCGATTCGAAGGATCTTTGTTTCATTTGTTTGATTTTCCATTCCACCTCTTGGTTTATCAGTTTTGAATATTGCGCCTGGAAGAATTTCACTTCTCTTAACACGTCCTTCGACTTAGGCCTAGATCTTAATTTTTTCTCACCTTCTCTTATTCTCTCCAATATCTTCTCCTTCTTTTCATTCCAGAGCCTTTTCTTAATCGTGTTTTGTTGTATTAGAAACCCTCTCATGACTGCCTTACTTGCGTCCCAGATTGTTCTTTTTTCCACAGTAGTATTCAAATTTATCTCAAAATAGTCCTTTAAAGTTTTTTGGGCCTTCTTAACAATCTCCTGATCTCTTAGAATAGTGTCATTCATTTTC
The DNA here is from genome assembly GCF_964106915.1 of Podarcis gaigeae. Taxonomy (NCBI): domain Eukaryota; kingdom Metazoa; phylum Chordata; class Lepidosauria; order Squamata; family Lacertidae; genus Podarcis; species Podarcis gaigeae. The sequence continues at coordinate 64,788,492 of NC_139679.1, read as the reverse complement.
CATCTAAAGGATCCGGTTGTATTTAGTCTCAATTCCACTTTCAAAGCATTATGGTCGGAGCAGGTTTTTGGGCAGATTTCCACTTTTCTAGTCTTAGGTGCCAGTCCTCTAGTTGTCCAGATTTGGTCGATTCGTGTCCATGTCAGATGAGCTTCAGAAAAGAAAGTCCCTTCTTTCCCTAGGGGGTTCTTAACCCTCCAAATGTCCACTAAGTCCATATTGTCTGTCATTTCAAAAAAAGTTTTGGGTAGTCTGCCGTCTTTCGATATGTTGGCACTTTGTGACTTATCCATATTTACAGACGCAACCCCATTCATATCACCCAGCATAATGATGTTACTATAGTCCAAATAATCCAGCATAGTCTCATGCAGCTTCCTGAAGAATTCCGACTTTCCCTCATTTGGAGCATATATTCCTAATATCAAAATTTTTTCTCCTTGCGTCTGTATTTCAATCGCCAAAATTCGGCCATATTCATCTTTAAATAAAAATTTCGGTGACAGGCTCTCCTTTGCGTAAATCACCACTCCTCTCTTCTTAACTTTGTCTGAAGAAATAAATTCTTGGCCTAGTCTTTTGTTAATTAACACTTTTCTATGGAGCCTTGTCACATGTGTTTCCTGTAGGCAAATAACGTCCAGTTGTTCCTTTTTCAAAATGTGAAAGACTTTCCTTCTTTTTTCCGGGGAGTTTCCGCCATTTATATTCCAACTAAGAAGCTGTAGAGACATCCTGAATCAATTGACGGGTTCTACAATGGGGTATCTAAGCTTCCTCCCGATCCCGGGGGAGGTAATGCTGGTCCTGGTCCTGGTGGTATAACTCTTGGAGATGGTCCCGGTGGTGGTGGAGGCCAAGAAGCTGCAGCTCCTTTTTGCAGGTCCTCCTCGTGGTCGTGTAGGAACTTCTGCTGGTCTTCAGGTGATTTAATCTTTATTTTCCTTCCTTTGTAAGTAAATGAAAGTCCTTGTGGAAACTCCCACCTGTAAGGAATTCCGTTGTGTCTCAACAATTTGGTCAAATCTATATAGGTAGTCCTAAGTTCCAAGAGATATTTAGGTATATCTCTGTAAATTTCGGCCCTTTTACCTTCTACCTCCAAAGATTTCTTAAAATGTAGGCCTAGTATCTTATCCCTTTCTTCTCTTGATCTCAGAGCAACCAAACAATCTCTGGGCTTGTCTTTCTTTACTGATTTTCCCAGTCTAAAGGCTGTCACAATTTTAAAGTCCTTTTCTTCCTCAATTCCCCAGAATTTGGAGAACAAAAGTGACAAAAATCCCTCTAGATTATTTTGTTCCAATTCCGGGATAGCCCTTATCCTGAGATTACTATCTTTACTTTTCAATTCAACCAATGCCAGGTAGGCTTGTTGTTCCCCTACCTGCCTTCTCAAAGGTCTTACCTCTCCTTTAATTTCCTCCACCTTTAAGTTCGCCTGTTCTGCTTTTTGATTGGCTTCCACAGCTAATTTAAAGTTTTCTGCCGTAGCCCCTTGCAATTTCTCAATTGCCTGAGTGTGCTGCGAAACCTGTTCAGTTAATTTGCCAATAGAGGATGTAGCTTGGTCAATCTTTGATGTTTGATTGTCCACTTTTTGGTTTAAGACTGCCAATTGTTCCAAAATTTGTTTTAAAACTGTTTCAGATCCTCCAGTTGCCATGTCTTCTGCAGCAGGCTGCACTAGTTCCACCTCCTGTGCTGTCAGCACAGTTGGGACAGATGATCTGCGGTGATGAGTTAGAGTTGTTTGCAGCAGTTGCCCAGATTTTTTCTCTTTTTCTTTATCTTTAGCTTTAGCTGCTCTTGTTCTCCCTGTGCCGCTCATTCCACACCTGCCTCTGTTCAAGGTCAAATGGTTTTTTGTCCCATGGGAAAAACAAGTCCCAAATATAAATAAAAAAACCACAAAAGGTTTCAATAAAGCTCAGTTCCCATGCAACTATATTTCCACAGTCCTATAGGGGGAGTATTTCAAAGTTTCAAAAAAGAAAGGAACTATTTTCCGCCATTGAAGTTCCTCAATTCCCCATATTGAGTTTTGTAATTCCCAAACACAAAAGGAAGGTTTCCAAAACTTCTAATCTCTTAAGATCCAGCCATAAAGTATCGATACCGGTCCATGCAACAATGTTTAATGTTAGTATCTCAGTCTATGCGACAATTTCGATCTCTGCAACAGTGTCGTCAGTTTGACAGCAGTTTGACAGTTCTTTTTCTATGCACTGGCAGCCCGGTGACGGGGTTATCTCTTTCAGCCCCGTTTAGCCCAGAAATTGGAGGTTAGTTCTAAAGAATAAAAGTCTATACAACCCACAGTTCTTTCCTTTTTATCTTCAAAATACAGAGTCTCTCAATGCACCCTTTCTTCCACTTTTAAAATCCCTTTTTAAATACTTCAGCTCGTTTCCGAGCCCTTGCTTTGATCTAATTAGCAGAGTCGGGAGGCGGACTTCCTGTTACTCGCCTCCCGCTTTCGGTCGAATTTCTTCAGTTTAATTGTAAAATTTAGGACCCTTACTCACGGGTATGTTGCTCCAATTCCGATAATTTCAAGAAGAAAGGTCAGCGCTCATCAGCAGCAGCAGCGCGGCTTTGCTTCCACGAAAAGAGCGATGAACTCACAGCGCCGCTCCCCCTTTCACGTTCCGGAGCCTCTTACGAGGCTCCTTCCCCGCTTCTGGGGGGGCTCCAGGCGCCCGCCGAGTCCCACGGCCGCAGGCTCACTCTGCCTGCGGTTTTTCTTGATGGGTCTCCGCTTTGCCGTAGCGGACGACCCTTTTTCGCGGAGCCCCTCTTCACAGCGCAAAGAGGACCGCCATTGCTGTTTCGCGCCGCCTCCGGAAGTCCCCGCAAACCTTTTAAGCACACCGAGTTGCACATCCTTGGCTAGGACCTCCCTGCTTCCCTCTGCCCCAACTGCTTCTGAAAAATAGGATATACGCGCGACATTCCTTCCTTCCTGCTTTCTGTAGCAGCAAAAAAAACAACAACACAAAAAACCCTGCCTGCTCTGCACTGATGCTCTGCGTAACATCCTAGCACTGCTTTGAGTAATCCCAGCATCATAATCCTTAGCAGAAGGGAGAAGGATAATTTGCATATGCATCTGCAGGTTTTGTTGGAAATGGCTAAAATACGGTATACTAGTACAGCCATGGCACGTCGCTCCCGAGCCTCTCCTCTCCTACCTACTCACAGAGATCCCCTTTTTAGAAAAACACAAATCAGGGTTTCCAGTAGTTTCTTGATTCTCCATCAGGAAGGTGTCACAGTGCTGTATATATTGTTTAATATACCTCCCCAAGGAAATTTCCCACTCCTCGCTGTTGAAATAACACTCCCAGGTCCAGCGTATTTAATCTGGAGCGCAGCAGAAGGCAATACAGGATTAATTGCTTCTGCAAGAGAAGCCTCTGTCTCCTGTTCCATGGGAACTGCAAAAGAAACCTGTGACTTTTTAGGAGTTTTTTGGGTTTTTTAATGAAATGCACGTTGATTGGTACTGAACCGCCCTCCTCTGCTGTGGGTATGGCCTTTGAGCTCCTCCAAAGGCAAAAAGTAAGCGAGATCGCACATCTTTGAATTCTCCACCCACCCAGTGGCAAATTTTAATCTCATATCGGCACTCAAGAGATTGATTTCAATCCTCTTTTATTATCCACCTCAATAACAATTCCTCGCTCCCTCCTGGATGCGTCAAGTGATGGAGGATAATGCCTTCTGCTTCCAGGCTAGATTTCGCATTATTAGTTAATAATCCCAATGGAGTTTTGTAAACAAAAGCCGGGGTTGCCCAGCCACTAATAAATGCTGCTTTCTCTAGTGTGCAGCCAACAAACCTGTTTCAGGAGAACCGCTAAACAGATATTTTTTTTAAGGATTTATAAAACTGTCTCCATTCCTGAGGCTGAAAGTGTTGGAGAGGTTGTGGGTGTGTTTTATCCAGTGCTTCCACAGAGCATGGAATAGCCAAAGGAGACTGAGCCATTCCTAGCCATGGCATGACTTCAGGGCCGGCTCTAACGTTAGGCAGGGTGAGGCGACTGCCGATTTTCATTTGGCTGCTGGCTTTTCAACTACCTGCTCTTACTTGTTGTTTTATGATTGTTCTGCATTTCTGCATCTTGCCGTACTGTGCATGTTTACATTAAATAACTAACAGGGACTGCAAATAAAACATTGTCGGGGCGGAAGACGCACCGCTCTCTTCGCACACTCCCATCCATCTGACGGGCCCCAGCTGCTGCTTGCTCTGCTCCTAATGCCCAAATGTGCAGCTATCTATTTAAATGGCAGATTTCACCCACTTGGAAAACAACTCGTGAGATGAGTAACTATTTCCCATTTATAATCCTGAAGAGCTATTAATAGCAGGCAAATAAAGTGCTTCCTGCCAGTTTGGTGCCTACCCATTATACGTCTGAGAGATGTCGGAGCAGCGCATACCTTTTTAATGCTCAGCGGAGCAAATATTTATTATAATCGCTAATTATAGAAAAGGCAGAAGCAAGCAACAGAGGTATGGCACTGCAGATGCTCCAGTTTGGTTTTAACTAGGAGATAATAAAATAATCACATAGAGGAATATTGCAGGGGCGGCTTTATTTTTATAAAAAGACACTTTTTGGATTTGTATGTCATTTGGATACCATGATCCCCCATACGCGTTTTTAAAATATTTGCAGGGATTTTTAAGCATCTTAATAACCAGTCCTGAGAAAGACCTCTGTGTGGTTAAATAACCCGATTATACACAACGAAAATTACCTGGAGGGGAGAAAAGCTTTTTTACTGCGTTGATACTTGCTCTGCTATGTATATGTACATGTTTTTACAGGAACTTGGAATCAATTGTGTTGGTTTCACAGCATCCCTGATAGGTAACCATCCAACCTTTATTGAAAAACCTCTGTTTCAGTGCATGCATTCCTGATTTAAGAGGTGCAAGAGGCACCACAAGTCTAACTTCCTCTCACATTGGATCTATGGCAGTTTAAACTAGGAACTTTGCAGTTCACAGTCACCTGATTTGCTGTGCACAAATCTGAACCATGAATCTGTATAATACCGAGTATGACAAATACAAGATGGGTGACACCTGGCTTGAGAGCAGTACATGTGAAAAGGATCTAGAAGTCTTGGTTGACCACAAACTTGACATGAGCCAACAGTGTGACGCGGCAGCTAAAAAAGCCAATGCAATTCTGGGCTGCATCAATAGGAGTATAGCATCTAGATCAAGGGAAGTAATAGTGCCACTGTATTCTGCTCTGGTCAGACCTCACCTGGAGTACTGTGTCCAGTTCTGGGCACCACAGTTCAAGAAGGACACTGACAAACTGGAACGTGTCCAGAGGAGGGCAACCAAAATGGTCAAAGGCCTGGAAACGATGCCTTATGAGGAACAGCTAAGGGAGCTGGGCATGTTTAGCCTGGAGAAGAGGAGGTTAAGGGGTGATATGATAGCCATGTTCAAATATATAAAAGGATGTCACATAGAGGAGGGAGAAAGGTTGTTTTCTGCTGCTCCAGAGAAGCGGACACGGAGCAATGGTTCCAAACTACAAGAAAGAAGATTCCACCTAAACATTAGGAAGAACTTCCTGACAGTAAGAGCTGTTTGACAGTGGAATTTGCTGCCAAGGAGTGTGGTGGAGTCTCCTTCTTTGGAGGTCTTTAAGCAGAGGCTTGACAACCATATGTCAGGAGTGCTCTGATGGTGTTTCCTGCTTGGCAGGGGGTGGGACTCGATGGCCCTTGTGGTCTCTTCCAACTCTATGATTCTATGATTCTATGACCGCAGTGGTTCATTTCTTCCAGCCTTGTCTGCTGTGATTGATAGTGACTTTCTAGATCTCTCATGATTTGCTATCCTTTTAGCTGGTGATGCCAGAGCTTGAATAAGCCATGGCTCCTCCCTAATCTCAGAAGGGGAGTAAGACAACAATGCCCATTTACACCACAAAGAACTCATAACCCACCTACTTTCAGCAGCCAGAAACACCATAACCAGACACTGGAGAGACCTGTCAGGAGTAAGCATGGACCAATGGTACCAAATAGTATGGGAAACAGCCCTACTAGAAAAATTAACTAATAAACTGAAACTGACACGGGGACAAACAGAAGAAGACACCTTCACCCCGGTATGGCTCCCCTTTATCACATACACAGCCCAACAGGACAATGACAATAATCCACCAACAGCATACAAATCAATATGGCTAACTTGATCCAAAACACCCACCCACCTCACTCAGACACGAAAACAAAGATCACCACAGCCAATCACAAACAAACAATCACATCCTAGGCCAACCCCAACCTCTCTCACCACCAAAGGAACACAAGTGAACAACACAAGCACGCTGACACCAAACTACCGTATTTTTCGCTCTATAACACACACCTGACCATAACACGCACATCGTTTTTAGAGGAGGAAAACAAGGGAAAAAACATTCTGAATGAAACAGTGGATGTATCATTTTTGTGCTTCATGCTGTGGCCACAGAAATGTGATCTGATGGTGAATTTGGGCTGACCCAATGCAAAAATCCTGAGAATCCCTGTGCATCCATGGTTTGTAACCACGTTTTTGCACCATTGCAGCCCCAGGCAACAGTGGGTGCGTGATTTTTTTGGTGCAGGCTGTAGCCATGGACATGCTATGTGATCTGATGGTGAATTTGGGGTGACCCAATGCAAAGATCCTGAGGATCCATGCTTTGTAACCACATTTTAAGTGGGGAGCGAAGGAAAAACAAAGAAGGGACATTAGAGGGGTGTGCAGAGAAGCAGCTGGCTAAGAATGCAGGAGAGGGATTTAACGGGAGGGAGGAGAGAAAGGCAAAAGTTTCCCCCCACCCAAGCCAGCCATCTCTCTCTCTCTCTCTCTCTCTCTCTCTCTCTCTCTCTCTCACTCCCTCCCTCCCCCTCTCTCTCTCCCTCCCCCCTCTCTCTCTCCCTCCCCCTCCCCCCCTCTCTCTCCCTTCCCCCCTCTCTCTCCCTCTCCCCCAGCAGCACCGGAGCTTGCCTGGAGGGGAGGGGCTTTCCCTGCTCTTTGTTCCGTTTCAGCAAACACAGCAAACAGAGGAGGGTGGGCAGTAAGACCCTGAGGCAGAATGCAGGAAAGCAGCCGCTTCCTCTTTTCAGGTTTCGCTTCTCCGTGCAGCGTGCAGCGCCGCGATTTGATTTTTGCATGATTTTTCGGCTCCAGGGACCACACATTCGCTCTATAACACGCACAGACATTTCCCCTTCCTTTTTAGAAGAAAAAATCTGCGTGTTATAGAAGGAAAAATACGGTACATACATTAAGCATAATAGAAACACCGCTACCCCACCCCACCCCCATCCATCTCCCCTCCTTCCACCCTCCTTTCTTTTTTTTTCTTTTTCTTTTTTCTTCTCCCCCTAATGCCTCAACAAATGAAATGGATTTGTAAAAATGTTACACGGGGAAAAAAAATACGAGGCATTACACTTACACTGTAAAACAAGAAAACCCTTAATAAAATATATTAAAAAAAAAAAAGAAGGGGAGTAAGGCAGCAGTTTTGCCTTTTCGTCCAAGATGGCCACAAGATGTCAGTAAACAGCTAAAAATGCACCTAACGAAGTGGGCTTCAGTCCATAAAATCTCACGCGGTAATAAAAGTGCTCATCTTGGAGCCACAAGACTCTATGTTGTTTTTACATTAGCACGTGATGCACTTGTTCTGATAAATGGACATAAAGTTTTATGTGCTCTGATTGGCTCTGTTAAGGTCACAGACCACATTGCCTACATCAGTGTTCCAAGATGCAATTTGAAAATTGTTTCTGTTATAATGTATGGGGGGGGGGGAGAGAATCCCACACAAAGAGGGCAGCCAACATCTGAAAAGCAAATAAGTTCTGTATTATGGTGATCTTCTCTTTTAGATGTGAACTCAGGTCCTCTCTTCACTATACAGTCATACCTCGGGAAGAATACGCTTCAGGTTGAGCATTTTCGGGTTGTGCTCTGCGGCAACCCGGAAGTAATGGAATGCGTTACTTCCAGCTTTCGCTTCTCGCGCATGTGCAGACGCTAAAAATCAAGTCACGTGCATGCGCGGAAGTGGTGAAACATGACTCGCGCACATGCAGAATTGCAGTCACGTGTTACGTTCGCTTCAGGATGTGAACGGGGCTCCAGAACGGATCCTGTTCACAGCCAGAGATACCACTGTACCTTTAAAGTGGTATCCTATCACTTTAAACAGCCTTGGCTTTTCCAAAAATAATGCTGGGAACCATAGGGCACTGAGAATTGTTAAAAAGGTAAAGGTACCCCTGCCCGTACGGGCCAGTCTTGCCAGACTCTGGGGTTGGTGCGCCCATCTCACTCAAGAGGCCGGGGGCCAGCGCTGTCCGGAGACACTTCCGGGTCACGTGGCCAGCGTGACATCGCTGCTCTGGCCAGAGCCAGAGCCAGAGCCGCACACGGAAACGCCGTTTACCTTCCCGCTAGTAAGCGGTCCCTATTTATCTACTTGCACCCAGGGGTGCTTTCGAACTGCTAGGTTGGCAGGCGCTGGGACCGAACGACGGGAGCGTACCCCGCCGCAGGGATTCGAACCGCCGACCTTTCGATCGGCAAGCCCTAGGCGCTGAGGTTTTACCCACAGCGCCACCTGCGTCCCAAAAAACTTGGGCTCGTCCGGGATTTGAACCCGGGACCTCTCGCACCCAAAGCGAGAATCATACCCCTAGGAGACCTCTATTCCATTCACAGATCTACAGAATGGTTTAACAGTCAATCCCTCTTCCCAGGGAACTCTGGGAATTATGGTCCAATTTCTGGCATATCTAGTGAAGACTCCTGTTTGAAAGCCTCAAGAGCCGCTACCAGTGCAGTCAGTATTGACCTCGATCGGCCAGTGACTGCTTCCTATTAAACATAGGGATGCGAGTGGCACTGTGGTCTAAGCCACTGTGCCTCTTGGGCTTGCCAATTGGAAGCTTGGTGGTTTGAATCCCCGCGACGGGGTGAGCTCCCTCTTGCTCTGTCCCAGCTGCTGCCAACCTAGCAGTTCGAAAGCACGCCAGTAGATAAATAGGTACTGCTGTAGTGGGAAGGTAAACGGCATTTCCATGCACTCTGACTTCCATCACAATGTTGCACCAGAAGCGGTTTAGTCCTGCTGGCCCCATGACCTGGAAAGCTGTCTGTGAACAAATGCCGGCTCCCTCGACCTGAAAGCGAGATGAGCGTCCCATAGTCACCTTTGACTGGACTTAACCGTCCGGGGGTCCTTCACCTTTACTTTTACCTATTAAACACAATAACCTCAGTTCTTTGTCTTTGTGTATACTTCATGTACAGTTTGTTAAATCAAGCCTAAAGGCAAATGAAAGGTAACTCAGAACAGAAGGGACATAGAAGTTGAGGAAAGGAGGAGCAGAATAGAAAGAGAACACTAGTGGAGCAAAAAACTGGAGCTGGAGTAAACGGCAACATGTACACAGCCTGTAGCTGCATTCCTAGCTGCCACTGAAAATTCCTCCTCTTGAAACCCAATGATTATAATAGCATATGAAGGAGAAAATGCTAATGCCTTTTCAGGCTGACATGGTGCCTGGCACAGCAAATCCTCCTTTCCCCAACATGTGGAAGACAAAGGCAGGAGGTGTGCAGCCAGGCATTCCACCCCAGTTGTGCCTTGATTTTATGGGACGAATTTCACATCTCAAGTGCAAAGTGCAAAGGCCATCTTCTCAGACTTCGAGTAACGGCAGTGCATTGTGTTACATTGTCCCAGATTTCCTTCTGATGCACTGTGCGAATCACCAGACTCATTCAGATGCCTTGATCATGAATGGTCCTCACACAGAGAATGGAAACTCTGAAGGCAAATATGCTCTTGCCACTGCGTTTTATGCAGCCTTCAACATAAGGATCAGGAAAACTAACAAAGGAAAGACAAAAGTTAACAGAAGGCAGGTGTAGGTTGTTTGAGGCCTGGGTGTGTTGAAGGGTGTGGAATTTGTGTGAGTGGAAGTGTGTTGAGTGAGTGGAATCTATTTGATGGGTTTTGAGGTTTTATCAGGGCGCTGGGATAGTATAGGGGAGCTGGAGAAAGAGAATGCTTGCAATTGTCAAGAGCAGGTTTCATTGTTTACTAGCATTTTGAGAGTTAATTTCATTGGCCCCTATTATGTTCTAATGAATTACTGGATGCTTTTTTATAGAATCATAGAACTGTAAGGTACCAAAAGGGTCGTCTAGTTGGACTCCCTGCCATGCAGGAATCTTTTGCCCAAAGTGGGTCTCAAACCCATGACCCTGGGATTAAAAATCTCATGCTGTATGGACTGAGCTACCACTTCAGTCTGTTTGATAAAACTCATTCACTGCAGGTTTTTAAGCAGAGGTCGGGTGCTCATCTGTCATGGATGCTTTTGAGATTCCTGCATGACCCTCAGGGTCCCTTCCAACTTTACAAATCTATGATTCTATGACAGAGCATCTCTTTTACGTGAAGAATGTCCTTGGTTCAATCTCCAGAAGACGGCTAGCCAGCCAGCTAGATGGACCCATGGTCTGACTCCCATGCCGCTATCTGCTTTATCATTCCATATACAGTAATGTAAAGGTAAAGGGACCCCTGACCATTAGGTCCAGTCATGACCGACTCTGGGGTTGCGGCACTCATCTCGCTTTATTGGCCGAGGGAGCCGGCGTACAGCTTCCAGGTCATGTGGCCAGCATGGCTAAGCCACTTCCGGCGAACCAGAGCAGCACACGGAAACGCCGTTTACCTTCCCACCAGAGCGGTACCTATTTATCTACCTGCACTTTGACGTGCTTTCGAACTGCTGGGTTGGCAGGAGCAGGAACTGAGCAACGGGAGCTCACCCCGTCACGGGGATTCAAACCGCCGACCTTCTGATTGGCAAGTCCTAGGCTCTGAGGTTTAACCCACAGCGCAACCAGTGTCCCTTCCACATACAGTAGTGTGTTATTTAATTTTGCTGCTGGGTTTCCTTTGATTTGCAACCTTTTTGGATGAAACACAGCCGGTGAGATTGAGCTTACTGATTGGTTGAGTGATATATGGGTTCAAAAGGAGTGTAGACAAGTTCACAGAGGAGAAATATATTCATGCCTTTTAATCATGTATAAAACTTCTGTGTACAAAAGCAGGTGGCATTGCATAACCATTAGTTGGAGAGCAACAGAAGGAAAGAGATGTTGCCCTTGTGTCCTGGAGGCAGGACACTCTGAGAAATGGGATGCTGGATTAGACAAGCCTTAGTGGAGTAGAGCCCCGCTAGATCAGGCCAAGGGCCCATCTAGTTCAGCATTCTGTTCTCACTGTTGCCAACTAGATGCCCCTAGGAAGCCTGCAAGCAGGACCTGAGCATGACAGTGCTCTTGGAATTCTCAGCAACTGGTGTTCAGGGGCAGACTGCCTTCAGCAGCCAAGGGAGGAGGGCAGGGAGGGGCAACAAGACAAAGAATACTGCATGCGGCTGCAGCTTAAGTTGACAGAGTATGTACAACTTGTGGACATAAAATATAGAATAAGAGAACAAGAAGAATATACGTTTAAAGAAGATTGGAAAATGTTTATTCACCATATGGGAAATAATGGTGTACAGCTGAAAGCGCTGGCAGCATTAAGATTAAGTCAACAGCGTAAATAGGTTTTGATGGATGCAATAATGGAATACTGAATGGTATAGTTTTTGTAAAATATGCAGGGATTAATGATATGTTAGATGAACCATGGGAAGAGATGAAGGGAAGTGACTGATATCTTAAGGATGTAAAATGAGCATTTTAAATTGTAAAACAGAATATTTAATAAAAATTGTGTGTGTACTTTTGTCCATTTACTGTACTGTATTTATGTTTCCTGCTTTGAACTATAAAATGGTGATTTTCTTGAATCAAAATGAGAGTACCCCTAAACATTTTTTAAAGGAAAAAAGCACTCTGCGTGTGTGTGTGTGTGTGTGTGCGTGTGTGCGTGCGCATGTGCTGCATGTGGCTGCTTATTTTGCAGCATTAAAGCCAGGGTTTAAACAGGCAGCAAGCAGTTGTGTGTTCCGAGCAGTTGCAATGCTTAGTATCAGGGTGGGAGTGAGGTGCTGAGTAGAATATGACTGGATGAAGTGAACATACAGCAATACAGGATGAGCACCCTCCATTCCCCACACTGGGTGGATACCCAACCCCCATAGTTCTGAACTTCAAGGTGAAACTGCCACTATACGAGGTGTAATCTCTCAGCTGGTTAATACGCACATGCCTGCACAAACACACATATATAGCACTAAACTCTAAGCTGCTCTTGGAGTACAAAAGATCCTTTGCTGTTAGCACTGGGCAAGCTACGACTGTGGCTGGCTTTCTCGCTGTCTCGCCTCTGGCTGCACCTTTAACATGTGTGGGCACAACCTTAAAGAATCTGCAGAACACAAGTACCTGCTGAGTCCCACGTTGGAAGAGAGGGCACACTAAGGACCTATGAAGAGCCTGCTGGATCAGGCCAGTGTCCCCTCTACTGGCCTCCCAGATGCCTGGGGGAAACCTGCAAGCAGGATTTGAAAACAAGAGCACTCTCCACTCCCTTGGTTCCTACTTTCAATAGAAGGGCCGAAAACTATGAACCTATCCTTCCCTAGGAGTAGGGATGAGGGGTAAATTCATTTTAATTCACATTTAAAGCCAAATTTATTCAATGCGCACTTTCTGAAATAATGTGAAAAAGAGCCATCCTTTTGAAATTCACACTGATCCGAATTTCGTGATGCAGTTGCTTACAAAAAGGCATACATTGGGTAGAAGTGTGCATAAAAATGAATATATTAGCAACAATAACATACAGAAATGCATTATGTTAGGAGAAACTGCTTGCAAAATTGTGTACATTCGTCAAAACTTCATATAGAAAAGGGTTTATTGGGAGACATTTGCGCTAAAATGCAGGAGGATTTTTAAAAAAATGAAATTTGCAGGGTGCTGCAGAAATGTGGAAAACCAAATTTAAGTTTGGAAAAATGAAAACTGAAAGAACCAAAATTGGTAGATTCTTCCCTCCCTCCCTGGGAGTAAGACACTCTTACTTCTGTGGCACAGGGTGGCAGTGGAAGCATCTCAAGCCTTTTGCCTAGAGCTAGGCCACTTTAGAAGTGGCAAGGACTAGCATGCAGGAGTGATTCTTTTAATGCCTTTTAAAAAATGGAGTTATGAAGGAGGCAAGGGTCACCAATTTCAAAAAGGCGGAGGAGGAAGAAAAAGAGAAAGAGGGAAGGGAGTCATTGGAACGATTAGAACTCAAGCAAAACTTGGTCTATTAATGTGTCAGGAACCGTTTACCAGCCCTGAGTAAATAGCAATAATAATGTCATAATGTAAATAATGTCATAAGCTGCTGTGACTGTTTTAAAGATGTTGACTCTTTTTCATTCTTTCAAAATGTTACAGCAAAACATTTCCTTTCATTCCTTGTTTACCCGCACCATAAATACATGCAAAACACACAAGTTTTCATTCCTCCTTGTTTTCTAACAAGTTCCCTCTTGTTTGTTTGTTTCTTAAGCCAGCCGAAAATGTTCTTGTTCCCATGCTTTCTAATTTGTTGAGATTTTGTTGCATCTCATCCTCTGCCCCTTCAACAGTCAAATGATGATTGAGCAGCTCTTGCAGACATGACTCCACCTGCTTCAAATTTTTGCCTCAAAAGCTATTATTATTATTAATATTATTATTATGACTATTACCATCTAGTTTTATTTCAGAGTCAACCAACATGGCACCCTCCAGAGGTGCTGGATCACAACTCCCAGCAACCCTGACCATTGGCCATGCTAGCTGGGGCTCTTGGGAGTTGTAGTCCAAAACCTCTGGAGGGCACCACTTTGGCTATCCCTGTTCTGTGTATCTCGTGCTTTACAGAGAACAGGTCTGGCAAGTCCTTACCCCAAGGGAGCCAATTTTTTAAAAGACATGAGGGAAAGAGTAGATGAACTAGAGGCGGGGGAAAGATGCTATTATTTCAGGTAAACATACATAGTTACAATAGGTTAGGTGTGAGGAAACTAAGGTCTTCCACCTGTTGTTGGACTACAACTGCTGTCAGTAAGGCCTATGACAGGCATAGGCAAATTCGGCCCTCCAGAGGTTTTGGGACTACAACTCCCATCATTCCTAGCTAACAGGACCAGTGGTCAGGGATGATGGGAGTTGTAGTCCCAAAACATCTGGAGGGCCGAGTTTGTCTATGCCTGGTCTATGAGTAGTCAGGGATGATGGGAATTGTAGTACAGCAGCACTTGGAGGGTCACAGGTCCCTCATCTCTTCAGCAGAGTATTAGCACCTGGGAGTTGTTCCAGAGGAGAGATGTTCATATGATTAAATCATGTCTGACATTTTTTTAAAAAAACCCTCTTTATATCTTGCTCTTCTTTCCTATTAAACAAACAAAACCATACTGAACATGGTTGTTGAAGGACAATACCACTGATAGGCTGCTAAGGAACACACCTGTTTGAAGAAGATGTCCCACCAGCATTGCGGCTAAAGAAAAATCCAAACTCTGGTATGGATAACTGGGAATAGCTTGTTTGTGTGCAAGAATGTGTGTCATTGTTTAATTATACATGCCCTATAAAAATCTCTGGGGGGAGCTCTTCACAAACAGAGGCATGCCAGTAACAGAATCCTTCAGATATGCTGAAAACGGACTCCTTCTGTTGCATTTCCATCCATTTATCTGCAAACACAAAAAGAAGTGAGGACTTCCCCTTCTCCTCTGATGCCATTTAAAAATACATAGGCATATTTATTAGTAGTAGGGTCTCTTAAAACCCATGGGGATTTTCACATAAAGGCATTTCACTTGGGTTGTAAGAAGAGCCTTGATCATTCTAACCCTCAAACTACAATCACTGAACATATTGAAGTCAGATGAGTTGATGCATTCTGCCCTGTCCTGATCTCTTCTGTGCACTGAACATTCTGTGGAAGGCATGAATGGACTTTTACATGCATGCAACTATATGCAACTTCTTCCACTTATCAGGAGCTTTGCACCATCACGGTTCCAAATTGCACTTACAAAGCAAAGGATTGTGTCCATGTGCAGCTCCATTCACACCTTTGGTTAGATGCATGGGAAGGGGGCCAGGAAACACAGGCAGTTGCCTTTTACTGTGCCAACCCCTTGGTCCATCTAGCTCAGTATCATCTATTCTGTTCAGGGTTCAGACAGGCAACATTCCCAGTCCTACCTGAAGATGCCAGGGATTGAACCTGCGACCTTCTACATGCAAAGCAGATGCTCTGCCACTGAGCCACGGCCTTTCGAACCCAAACTCCCTTCACTCCTAACCTTTATACAGTCGGAAGCAAAGAGCAGAACTCAGGTCTTGCTCTCATAGGGGGGAAAAACAACATGTTTTGGGTGTGTCATTGGGTTGAATGCCACACCCGTAATATTAAATACTGATTAAATCACCACAATGATTAAATACAGGTTTTAAAAGATCAACTGGGTAGTTGTTTCTCCGGTCCAAATTTCACCCGTGCAGAGCAACTTTTCTTGTCTTAAACAAAAAAGTCAGCGGGACTCTGCTGCACACATTTGTATATACCGGTAATATGTCATTATGCCCTCAGACATTATGCCCTCAGCCGCCATGCTGTGATATACCAGGATGTTACTTTCAAAACTCATTTTTTACAAAGCTCATTTCCTTTCTGTCTTCTTGTACCAGCAGTTTTGCAGGCTTCTGCAGCATCTGCTAATTTAATTTATGGTTCGAGAATAATAGATGTGTAAGAAGTGTGCATGCACATGAAAGCTCATACCAAGAACTAACTTAGTTGGTCTTTAAGGTGCTACTGGAAGGAATTTTTTTAGATGTGTAAGAGTCTGTATTACTTTGCAGTGCATTTTATTGTGTTTTTAATATTTTGTTGGGAGCAGCCCAGAATGACTGGAGAAACCCAGTAAGATGGGCAGGATATAAATAATAAAGTAAAGAAAAGTAAACTCATCATCATCATCATCATCACAAGTGGTCATGGTTTGCCATGAATGCAGATTTCTCCCCTCATCACCCCGTGGGAACAAGATCCTTGACTTAGCATTATGTTGCAACTGAGGGTCATGGTTTGTTTTACTGAAATAAATCAATGACTGGTAAGCCAAGAACAATTGTTGGAAGTTGTGATAAATATGAAAATTGTCAGATAGGCTGATGGAAGTCTAAAAGAATGTATAAGTTAAATTGGATGTTTAATTATAAACGGAATGGTTATTGGAAATTTGAATAAAAATTAATTAAAAAAAAACAATTATTGGCTTCATGCAATGGTTTGTTTGGAATGAAAAAAAAAAACACCATCTCTAGTTCAGACATAGCGCCAAGCAAAGCATCATGGTTTGTTGCTCCTGCTCTCTAGCAGGGAGGATTAAAGCAGGAACAATCTGCATGATAAACTATTAACCATGGTTTACCATTGTTTGTGAATGCAGCAGACTGACTGAGTTTGTACTCTAATATGCAAATTTACTTGAAAACAACCCCCACTGTTTTCAAGAGGACTTATTCGCCAGTAAAGATATGAAGGAGTGCAGCCTTTAATGCACAAGAGGGCTGTGGAATGTAGCCTATAAAGAACTTTTGAAGAATCACCTGTGAAGAACCTCTGGTTTCCAGAGGTTCAAAGAGCAGCACAAGGCTCTTTGCAAAAGAGCTTTCAAACAGCCCTCCCACTCTGCTGTGCCTGTGCATGCAAGGGACCAGGTGCATATAGCCAAACTGAGCAGCTATAAACGGTCTGGTACATAGAAGAAAATATATTTGGGATGTCCGAGTACATAACTAAGTCTCACATTAAGATTAAGTAGAGAGGGAGAAATATAAAAAGTTAGATAATGGATTTTTTTTAAAAGACTCTTTAAAAAGACTACCCCAGACAGTGTTGTAATGAGGCTTCACATCTGTGTGCAGTTGCATGGACCACTCATGAGTTTACAGATGCTGATCACTGGAATGTTGGAAGATTCAGGATGGATAAAATAAAGTCTTTTTTCATGCAGCACATGGTCAAACGACAAAACTCTCTCCCACAGGAGGCAATGATGCAAGTGACAAGAGGTCATGTGAGCAGGGGTGCTTCACCACATGGGACCAGTGTACATGCCCAGACACCACCAGAGTAATAAATAAATAAAGACCTGCCATGGTATACGCCTTCTGTGCAAGATTTTTCCTACATGGATGCAGGAAATGTGTCTGGTGTGAAGCAACCCTGAATGTTTCCATCTGGAAGATCTCATTTTTGGGTGGGGAGTGTGAGTCTCAGAGAGCAAACCCAGCTCTGAGGGTTTTCTTTGATCTGGATTAAGTCTATGCACACCAAGTCGATGCCTGTATGCCAGGTTGAGGATTAGTGGCAGTATTTCAGCTTTCATCCAGGTAGATTAATTCTGATCTTGCCGGTCTCAGCTTTTATTTAAAACATTTGAAATCATACATTTGAGGTTAACTGTATTTATCTTTGGGAAGGTTTTTTTTAAGGTTTTGGCTGGAGTAGGACCAAAACATTGGGTTGCAGCCAATGGCAGTCGTACATAGAGTCATGTTCATTAACTCCAATGGGCCTACTCCAAGTAGGACTAGCATTGAATATACCCCATTATATTATTTGGCTGTCTTCCTAAACAGACTTGTTTCTCTCCAGCCTGCACAGATGCCAGCATGGCTTCCTGTCAGTACCATTTTTCAGCCTAAGCAATATCGGGGTGTGCATTAGCTCTGTGTGGGCTCCAAATTATGAGGCAAATTGGTGAAGGTTCTCCAGTTCTGAAGTCAGAGTACACTAATAAGAAGATCAGGAACAGCTTACCGTATTTTTCGCTCTATAACACGCACCGGACCATAACACGCACGTAGTTTTTAGAGGAGGAAAACCAGAAAAAAATATTCTAAACGAAATAGTGGATATATGATTTTTGTGGTTCATGCTGTGGCCACAGACATGTGATCTGACAGTGAGTTTGGAGTAGCCCAATGCAAAAATCCTGAGGATCCATGTGGATCCATGCTTTGTAACCACAGAGGAGGGAAGGAAGGGGAACCATGGATCCTCTGCTCACGACTGCAGCAGATCCCCCCCCCCCCCCGCCACCTGCAGGCATTCGCTCCATAACACACACAGACATTTCCCCTTACTTTCTAGGAGGAAAAAAGTGAGTGTTATGGTGCAAAAAATACGGTAAGCTCATGCGTAGCTCTGTGGCTTCAGTTGTCCAAGAATTTTCACTGCCACCTGCTTTTGAGTCCTCTGCTCTGAAAATAAACCAGTAAGTATGGGGAAATGGTTGGTGTATGAGCAAGGGAAGAGAGGGAATCCTTCATTTTGATAGACAGCTCTCAATCACAGTGTTTTATTTTCTTCAGGGCACTTCAATTACAGAGATTTGGGGAAGGTATTAAAAACGGTTTTTGTTTTTCATGCAGATCCATGCCTTCTCAAGCAGAGGGCCTTCTCGTTACTATTGCCCTCCCATCAGATGTCAAGGAAATAAACAACTATTTGACTTTTAGAAGACATCTGCGGGCAGCCGTGTTTAGGGAAGTTTTTAACGTTTGGTGTTTTATCGTGTTTTTAATATTCTGGTGGGAGCCGCCCAGAGTTGGCGGGGTATAAATTATTATTATTATTATTATTATTATTATTATTATTATTATTATTATTATCCTATGAAAGTCAATTGAGAGGTTTTCATTGTATCCCAGAAACCCATGGGGTGGCAAAACCCCAGCCTTCAGCAATGACCATGGGGGGGGGGGGAAGTGTCATTGCTGGGAGGGTGACATCTCAGTCTGAGGATTTATGCTGTTTTCCATGAGCCCCTTCCCTTAGGTAAGTAAGGGATTGATCCCTATGCAAGGAAGACATCAATACATCCCAGGGATCCCAGAAATCTGTAAGGAGGAGCCAGAACTCCACTCCCTACCAATGACCATTGGGGTAATAAAATCCTTCTTGTGGAGAGTGACATTTCACTTATCCAGGTCTTTCTTAGGGATCCATGCTTCCCCGCCCCCCAAGCAACACTACCTCAGGCTATGATTCTCGCTGTACTCTCCCCCAAAACAGTAAAGTCTTTTCTTGCAGGAGAGTGAAAGCTACAGCTCTTATCCCAAAATTTTGCAAGCTTCATTCCCTCAGGAGGAGTAACAATGCCTGGAAATTGCATCTCATTCTGACAAGTAATGAAGTTATAGACTTTTTCTTTGTCTGTTTGTTTTTAAATCTCTTCTATGTCTGTCAATAATATCATGTCTGTTTTTATATTCCCTCATTTTACTGAGGGTGGTGGTGGAAAGAGCTCCATTTTAAATTATCTAATTCAGCCTTGAATGATGACTCAAATGCGAAAGACACAGAGCAGCTCTGAAACATCAGGCTGCTTCTCAAAGCTACAGATACAAGTTGAATCTTGTAAATGGTACACACATCTAAGCAATATACATACATACAACTGGTAATACACTATCTCACTCTAGAGATGTCAAACTTTTAAACTTGTAAAATGACAGGCGCCTGTTATGCCTGCATTTAACAGGTGAAGGTTTCCCTGGCACAAACGGCTTCACCCATTTCCTACATTTCCACTATTAAAAGCCCAGAAATGGTCCTGGTTTTTTGTTGTTGTTTTGTTTTTTTTAAAAAAAACAGTTGTCAGCTACATAGAAGTCTAGCATTTCCTGGGAATCTCATAACTAGCAACTGAAGAGTTCTGCTTCCTCCTACTTTTGAAATGTCCTCCAGTATACAGCTATGCCACACACAAACCTCTGAAATATTAGTGAGATGTCATACACCTGAGACAAAAGAACATTCAAACATAATTTTAATTATCACTTTTTAGACATGAAAAGCCTGAACAAATCAGGAAACAAGTCGAGCCTGCTTTGGGGTGTGTGTGTGTGTGTGTGTGTGTGTGTTTGTAGAGCTCTCTTAAAGTCTGTACTGTTTCTAGAGTTGTACACCTGCACA
The DNA here is from genome assembly GCF_964106915.1 of Podarcis gaigeae. NCBI lineage: Eukaryota > Metazoa > Chordata > Lepidosauria > Squamata > Lacertidae > Podarcis > Podarcis gaigeae. The sequence continues at coordinate 64,768,432 of NC_139679.1, read as the reverse complement.
TCAACACGGTCATTTCATTTCCAGTTGCAATGAACCCTCACCATGTCGCTGATCTCTGCTACAGAGTGCCATGTTGACTTCACAGATGGGGCTCCTTAGAAAGTAGCCTTTCTGCAATTATCTGTATTTTTCTCTCTATAACACTCACATTTTTTTCTCCTAAAAAGTAAGGGGAAATGTCTGTGCGTGTTATTGAGCGAATGTGTGGTCCCTGGAGCCGACTGGACCGAGTACAGGGGCAAAAATCAGGTAAAAATCAGATCGCAGAGGAGGGAAGGCTAAAAAGAGGAGGTTGCTGCTTTCCTGCAGTCTGCCTCAGGGTCTTACTGCCCACTGTTTTCGCTAGGAGCGCAGCCGACAGCCACCACCTCCTCCTCTCCGTACTCTGCTGTTGCTGCTGCTGCGTCCAGCATCACAGGCAGCTGGAAAATGCAGGTGGGAGAGAGAGAGGGGGGGGGGGAGGGAGAGGGAGGGAGGGAGGGCAGGCTTGGGCGGGTGGGGGAAAACTTTTGCCTTCCTTTCCTCCCTCCCATTAAACCCCTCTCCTGCATTGTTAGCCAACTGCTTTCTCCGCACACCCCTCTCGTGCTCCTTGTCCTTTCTGTGTTTTTCCTTCCCTCCCCACTTAAAACGTGGTTACAAAGCACGGATCCACATGGATCCTCAGGATCTTTGCATTGGGTCACCTCAAATTCACCATCAGATCACATAGCATGTCCATGGCTACAGCCTGCCCCCCAAAAATCACACACCCACTGTTGCCTGGGGCTGCAATGGTGCAAAAACGTGGTTACAAAGCACAGAGCCACATGGATTCTCAGGATTTTTGCATTGGGCTACCCCAAACTCACCGTCAAATCACATGTCTGTGGCCACAGCATGAAGCACAAAAATGATACATCCACTGTTTCATTCAGATTTTTTTCTTCTTGTTTTCCTCCTCTAAAAACTATGTGTGTGTTATGGTCAAGTGCGTGTTATCGAGCGAAAAATACGGTAACTTCTAGGGGGAGTTCCCTTCATACACAGAACTGTCCCTATTATTGAAAAGGGCAGTTTTAAGCTCTTGCCAATACCACTGAAAGAGCACCAGGACTCCTATATTTTCAAGGATCACTGAATGCATTCAGGCAATGTAACAATCATTGTGGAATCTACTGCAATGAACCTCAGGACTGCATGTTCCCCTCCCCATTTCTTTCCCTCGTGCATGAGTGGAGATGTAAAGTGTCCAATCAGGGTTCTATAACAGACCAGTTTCCCACTTCATCCGAATACAAGAAACTTTGTTTTGTACAAACCATGCTTAGTTTCAAAAACTCATTATTAATCCATAGTTTGATCCTGGTTTGATTTTCTGATTTCCTGGAAATACAAAAGGAAATGGAACTGAACATAGTGAACTGCACATGAACTAGTGGATATATAATGAAAGAGAGAAAATATGAAATACTGGCCTAACATGTGATCCTAGTGGAGGCTTTAAATGGACATGGGCAGAAGAATTTATTATTCAATATTAAGTAATGGTGGTGAGAATTAATGGAGGTACAGTAAATAACAAATAGGGAACCTACCTTGAACTTTTTTTGGGGGGGGGGAGTGAAGACGATGGATGTTAGCATGGACCGAATGTTTAAAATAATCATTTATTTGTTGTTTAATGTAATTGGTAGATAGAAAACTGAAAGTTTTCCTTTTGTATCTTTTGCTGATGTTTCTTTTTCATTCTTCTTTTTCTCACTCTCTTTTTCCTTCCTTCCTTCCTTCCTTCCTTCCTTCCTTCCTTCCTTCCTTTCTATTGTCACTTTCTTTCTTTTTTCTGTTTCTCTTCTTTGTTTCTTTTTCTTTCTTCCTTCTTTAGAGTCCTATGTTTGGGGCATTTGTTAAAGTCGAGAGATTGTATACTCATCAGCGAGGTAGATGGTTGGTGGAGGATCCTGAGGAATGTCAGTCTCCCAGGGTGAAAGGCGGGAATGAGAAAGGAAAGAACCCAGCTGGGAACTGGGAAGAGCTACTGTCCCCAGTGGGTAGTAAGGACCAATAATTACTTTTAAGAGAAGATTTTACTTATTTGATTTGTATTTTCTGTAGTTGTAATCTTACTATGTTATGAAAAATCTTAATAAAAGATTTCCAGCCATCAACTCTCCCTCCCTAATAACGGTTTGCACTGTGATAGGAATTTTATGGTTTTAGATATATGGCAACGTTCATAACCACATGTACATAGATCAGCACAGGAAAGCCAACCTGGAACCATTTTGATTCCTAAACTGAGCAAATGTTTCTCTGCATGGTCAAAATGGAAAAGTCTCCCCATTGTCTCTTTCCTCACAAATCCTGTCTTAAGGACACATTTAAGATACAAGGTGTGAGCCTGTGACCTGGCCCAGGAAATAAGTATTTTACCACTACAAAAGAATGGCCAGGCTCCCCAGGAAATCCAATCAAGTAACCTGCCAGACAGGAGATAAACAAGGACAAGAGAAAAACAACATTTAAATTTCTGTGATGTAGGTGGGATGTATCTGAGGGGTGGTCTTAGGTTACACCCCTTCTGTGATGTATGCATAATGTTTCTGGGGGTGGGCTTGATCTACAGGGTGGCAATTTCAATAGTCTTTATAAGGCCTTGCAGGCCATTGTTCTAGGTCCTCTTCCTCTCCTGCGTGTGAGGGGAGCACCCTGTTGCAACAGATCAATAAAGATCAAGCTTACTAGCTGCTTTGCTTCTCAATATTCTCTGGTTGGCCTCTGTTATTTTCTCCTACCAATAGGGAACCTATGTAAGGACTCTATACGGGCTCTTGGATACCCCATAAGGGAAAAGGGCATATTTTTATTTACAACAGATGGCGACCACGCACGAAGGGACTTTTGGTTACCCGGATTCTGGAAGCGAGGAAGGACTGGTTATCCAGCGCGCACCAGGCAGTTTGCCAGGAGGAATAGCCAGTCTTCCATCGATCCCAGGGTCTGGAAATAACTGGAGGTTCAGCGGGGCTAACCAGAGGAAGCAACGCTTGATCAGGCCGGCCTTAAACAACCAGTCAAGAGATCGTGGGATCACCAGGAACAGCGCATGCGGAAGTGAGTATTAAGTAGGAAACACGGGTAGTGGGTTGGGTTCTCTAAACCACAGCAACCAAAATTCTTTAACTCTTCCTTTTCCTTTCAAATCTAAACTTTCTATTTTTTTCCTCATCTAAAAATTGTCTTCTCCTCCTTTCTGTCCCCTTGATCTCAACACCAGCCCTAGCCCTTCGGAGTATGCCCAGGCAAAAGTTGTGTGTGACTTCTTTCATTTCCCTTCTACAGTCTATATGCTGACCTATTCCTTCGGAGTTTTGCCCAGAAAAAAGGTCGTGCTTTTTCTTCTGTACTGAAAACTATAACTCCCAGGTGCAGCCGCACCTCTGCCATGGCGATCTTTGTTAGAGATGACCTGTGAGCAGAGAAAGCAAGGGCACCTGATTCCTTTCCTTCTTTGTCATTTCTGAGTCCCAATCTGGCAGTGCGCTACGCAAGCGTCCAGTAGGGAACTCTCAGGTTAGATTGTAAGAGGCAGGAGGTTGCTGTGGGCTCCCTGGCTGAGAAATGACCAAAGGGGGGGGGTTGAGATCGCTGACCGCACTGTTAGCTTAGTAGCCAGGAAAGGCCAACAGCTGTACCAGCCTAGTAAGTCAGGCCAGACGAACGGCGGTGTGTCACAGTACTAATTCTCGGAGTTGTCCAAATTGAGTCTACTGTGGGTTATTTATTGTGTTTCCTGAAAAGTGGGGATAAAACCCCGACTGCAGTATAAAAGTAAAAGCTAGCGCTATTAAAAATATTAAAATGGGTGCACCTCAATCAAAAGAAATGAACCTGCAGACTCCTGATGGGAAAGAAGCCCAGTTGGTGCTTATTTCTGGCCTGGACTCTGACAGTCCCCTTCAATTTGTGTTTAAGAAACATTTTTCCAGTGTTTAAATTGTACTTAGGTAACATCCAGCAGCTGCTTATCTTAAATGTGCCATCTAAAATAAAAATGCAAGCTTGCTCCAAAATTTTAAATCTAAGAAAGCCATGTTGGGCCTTATCAATCTTAAACAAGACAAAAATGAGAATGAAGTGTTTGTTATTTGTTATGTTTTATATATATATATAAATGTTTGTTATTTGAGAGAGGCTCAAAAGAGTCTTCCTCCTTGTATGTACTTCATTAAGCATATGCCTATGAAAGTATGGTCTTCCTTCTAAGAAAAATATCTGAGTCCAGTTTTAACTTTGATTTGGTTGGACAGAAGAGTTATTGTAAGGCTCCTGATATCAGTCTCTATAAGACTTCCTGGCCTCTTTTCTTAGAAAATGCCCCCCCTTGTTTCATTCTGTCTCTTTCAGGGGTTTTTTCTTCTTACTTCTGTGCCAGGTAAATTTACTCCCGAGTAAGCTTCCTTTAAAGGAAACTGCAAAGGGGGGGGGCATAGATTAGGCTTACTATTCCTCTGCAAATTCAGATTAGGCTTACTATTCCTCTGCAAATTCAGGAAAAATTGTCACTTTTGTATTCCTTTTAAATCAAATCTATGGCTGTTTTAACTATGCTTTATAAGAGATCCTCTCCCTATCTTAGGAAAAATCATTTGTTTATCTTAGGAAAAATCATTTGTCTAGGAACTTGCACTCTAAGGAACTTGCACGTCTAAGGAAGTAAACTCAAACTAATCTCAAGATCTGCTAAAAGGGTTCTGTATAAAGTTGGGTACTTTTATTTTCCTCTTCCTTAGTACATGATAGGCGCATGGCTTGTGATAGGCGCATGGCTTGTGGTCTCTTCCCCAGTTGTGTCTGTGTACATAAGTATGTGCGTGTTTCTGGTAGTACAAATCTTGCTATGAACCCTGTATTTTAGGGTTGGACTAGATGACCCCAGGTCCCTTTCAACTTTCCCAATTTTTGGCTGATGAGTTGAAATTTAGCCCAGATTTGCTCTTTGTTTTTTAAAGGTGAAAGGTGAAAGCCGTGATGTTTTAATTTTCAAAATTTTTATTAGGTTTTTTTAATAAAAGAGATACAAAAATGAAAAACAGCATTGTTTGTGTCTTTACAAAATTTCATAACATCTTTGGACTTCCTCGCGTCATCCGCTCGCACTTACATTGTTCATAAAATTTTTCAAGCAAATTACCATCTTATTTGTAATCTTATAACCAATCATTACAATATAGTCTAATAATACTCATCTAATTTAGTGATGGCCAATTGTTTATAATCAAGCATCCTTCTTAGCATTCCATCAAATTACAATAATTTTGTAAATAAATCTTAAATTTCTTCCAGTCTTCTTCAATCCTTTCTTCTCCCAGGTCTCGAATTCTGCCAGTCATTTCCGCCAGCTGCATATAGTCCATCAGCTGCATCTGCCATTCTTCCAGCGTGGGTAGATCTTGAGTTTTCCAGTTCTTTGCGATGAGTATCCTTGCTGCCGTTGTTGCATACATAAAGAAAGTTCTGTCCTTCTTTGACACCTTCTGGCCGACAATACCCAGAAGGAAGGCCTCTGGTTTCTTAGTGAAAGTATACTTAAATACCTTTTTCAGTTCATTATATATCATTTCCCAGAAGGCCTTCACTTTAGGGCAAGTCCACCAGAGGTGAAAGAATGTTCCTTCATTTTCTTTACATTTCCAACATTTATTGTCAGACGAGTGGTATATTTTGACAAGCTTAACTGGGGTCATGTACCATCTGTATATCATTTTCATTATATTTTCTTTCAAAGCATTACATGCAGTAAAGTTTAGCCCAGTGGTCCACAACCTTTCCCATTCCTCAAACATAATGTTATGCCCACTGTCCTGTGCCCACTTTATCATAGCCGATTTAACCATTTCGTCTTGTGTGTTCCATTTCAACAGCAAGTTATACATTCTTGAAAGTACCTTAGTCTTAGGTTCTAACAGTTCAGTTTCCAACTTCGATTTCTCCACCTGGAACCCTAGCTTTTTGTCATTTTTAAAAACTTCTTTAATCTGAGCGTAATGTAACCAGTCTCGCACTTTATCCTTCATTTTTTCCATACTCTGCAATTTCCAGTTATTTCCATCTTTTTCTAATATTTCCCAATATTTTGGCCAATTGGCTTCCATATTGGGTCTTTTTCGGGCCTTAGCTTCCAGAGGTGAAAGCCACCTTGGGGTTTTATTTTCCAATAAGTCTTTATATTTTGTCCAGACATTAAACACTGCTTTTCTGACAATATGGTTCTTAAAGGCCTTATTGATCTTAACTTTGTCATACCATAAGTATGCATGCCAACCAAAATTATTATTAAACCCTTCCAGATCCAACACATCAGTGTCTTCGAGAAGTAGCCAGTCTTTTAGCCAGCAGAAAGCTGCGGCTTCATAATACAACCTTAAGTCTGGCAGGGCAAAGCCCCCTCTTTCCTTTGCGTCAGTCAGTATCTTAAACTTAATTCTGGGCTTTTTGCCCTGCCAGACAAATTTAGAAATATCTCTCTGCCACTTCCGGAAGCATTCCGTCTTGTCTATAATCTGTAGTGTTTGAAACAAAAACAACATTTTTGGCAATACATTCATCTTAATAGCAGCAATTCGGCCTAACAAAGAAAGCTTCAATTTTGTCCAACTGTCCAAGTCTCTCTTAATTTCAGACCAGCATTTTTCATAATTTTCCTTAAATAGACTCAGATTTTTTGCTGTTATGTTCACCCCTAGGTACTTTACCTTTTTCACCAATGATAATTCTGTTTCTCTCTGAAACTGTTCTGATTCAATATCTGTCAAATTTTTCCCCAACACCTTAGTTTTCTGTTTGTTTAACTTAAATCCCGCCACCCGACCAAAATTGTCAATCAATTGTAAAACTCTTTTCGTACTAGATTCCGGCTCCTGCAGTGTCAAAACTAGGTCATCTGCAAAAGCTTTAAGTTTATATTGTTTCGCTCCGACCTGGATCCCTTGCACCAACCGGTCCCCTCTGATCAAGTTTAAGAGCACCTCCAGGACTGAGATAAATAACAAAGGGGAAATCGGGCAGCCTTGTCGTGTTCCTTTTTCAATTTTGAACTCTTCTGTTACCACATTATTAACAATCAATTTTGCTTTTTGTTCTGAATATATTGCGTCAATCCCATTTTCAAAACCCCTCCCCACTCCCATTTCTTTTAAATTTCCCTTCATAAATTTCCAAGAGATGTTGTCAAAGGCCTTCTCCGCATCTATAAAAATTAGCACTGCTTTAGTGTTTATGTCAGTTTGCAAAAGTTCCAGGACATCAATAATGTTCCTTGTGTTAGCAAACATGTGTCTGCCTGGGAGAAAGCCTGCCTGGTCTTTATGAATTACTTGACTTAAAACTCTTTTAAGTCTGTTTGCCAAAACATCAGCAAATATTTTGTAATCCACATTTAAAAGGGAGATGGGGCGGTAGTTCTTGAGCTGTGTCTTTTCAGTTTCTGATTTTGGTATCAATGTGATGAACGGAAAGCCGTGATGTTTTAAGGGCGTGGCAGATTGTTCCGCGAATGGCCAGAGGAATATTAGCCCTTTCCTGTACATAAAGGAAGGAGTCCCTTTGTTTGGGCTGCAATTGCTAGCTTTGGTGAATACTTGAATTGCTGAGTTTCTCTTTTTTGTTTTAAAAATCTAACCCTATTTTTAAAATCTACTCCATACCCTTCCCTTCCCTTATTCAAATGGTAATTTAGCCAAAGGATTCAACATTTTCAATAGTATATAAGGTTTGCTGAGACATGAACTCTGCACATGCACAGAGGCTAAAAAAAAGAGAGAGAGAAAGAGAGAGGAAGGAAGGAGGGGGAAAGAAGGGGGGAGAGGAGGTTTGCAGAGCGTGTGCTTGCAGGGAGAAACCTATCCAAATTTCCTTATGTAAAACTTGGAACCATTGAGGGAAATCACCCTTAATGTGTCTTTTGCTCCAAGGGCTACTTAATCAAGAGGTTGTCAAGTTTCAAATCTAACATGCCAAATTCTTTTCACAGGTAAATATCAAAGCACTCCCACTGTGAGTTCATCTCTTGAGTAGTTTGCCACCCCAATGGGATTTAAATTTTATAACAGTTTTTTTGTGTGTGTGTGTGTGTGTATGCCTATGCATTTTAGGAACAGCATTTCCTGACTGACTTCTCACATGAAATAATTTTCCCTTTTAACAGGATATGTGAACCCCATTAACAAAGTGTTTGTCCCTTCTTTTCTCCCACAGCACAAATGATAATGAGGGGATGCAAACAGTGATTTAAATACTCTATAAAAAGTAATTGCATTTGTATTTCTTTTTGTCTTTCTTCCCTTAAAGCCAAACAGTCACTCTCTTTCTGTTCAGCAAAACAAGTCTGAATCCCTGCTATATTAGTTGATTTCCCTCTATCTCTTTGTGGCTTTGACATTTTTTAGGTTACAAATAATCTGTTTTTCATTTATTAATCAGTTTTTCATTGGGTTGTTAGAATGCCAAAACAGGTTACTTCAGGTTACTTCAGGTTTAAAAAATAAAATAAAAAATTTGTGTGTCTTAGCATTTATTTATTTTGGGTTCCTCATAGGTCATTGTGTGTGTGTGTGTTTTACTTTGGGGACATGTCCATCACATGTTGAAAGTCATTTTCATCAAGTTCTACTTATCAGATAGCACATGCTGAATTTTAAGCCTTTTTCCATTATTTTCCCATTATTATTTTTTAGTCCAGTAGTAATCTGTGTGGTTTTGATAATATCTTTGTATTATTTAATAATAATTATTTTCTGAATCTGATGTCTTTGTGTCAAAATCTGTTTTCATCTGACTGGTAATCTAATTTTTTGCTTTCTTTTTTATTTTTTAACCTTTGTTGTATTTTTTACAGTTCTCTTTCTTCTATGTGGAGTAATTTTTATTTAATAACATAAAAAAAAAAACTAAGTGAAGGAAAACAAACAAACTTAGCAGATAATAACAGTAATTATATGAAAATGTGATAATATTAAATTGAGTAAAATGCTTAACATGCTAAGATTTTATTATTTGCAGCTAATAACTCAAGGAGAGTTACTTGGGGAGGGGGCTTTTGATCCTTCCTTTTGTCTTTTAAGTCCCCCCAAAACCCTGCCCCCTTACAGGATATCACTTCTACAGATGTGCAATGATGAAAAAGCAGCAACAACCCCTCAACTCAGTTCTTCGCCATCACAAGACCTGCAACAACAGTTTTCAAAATGCCCACAGCTATCTCTTTCAAAGTATATAGACTGACGGAGGAGTGGGGCTGACAAAGGGGGGAGGAGTTGAATTGCAAGGACATTTTGCCACTTTTGAACCTTAAAAACTGTGCTCCAGGATTGAGAAGATCACAATTGTCTCAAGATATGCAACTGATATTTAATTAGTTTTTTTTGTATTATGTATTATTACGTAGGAATGTTGAAATGTGTCTGACAGTATGTTATTTCCACAAAGGGGGGGGGGGCTATTTTTGTGTGTAATTGTTTTTATGTTTAATGTCTTATTCCTTACACCCCAGTGGAGGATTCTCATACATTTTATGCGTTCTAATAGACCAGGCTATTGTATAGTCCAAGGTTTAGATTGTCCTACCTGGCACTATGCCAACCTTCCCTACCCATTTTAAAATGTGCTAAAACTCGCTTTACCAAGGAGAAGCTTCTAAGATACATGAAGGTGTATATGCTTTGGTTTAGCAGGAATGATCCCTTATAGAGTTAAATTGACTTATTTGGACAAGTGCCCTTTTTAAGAATGGTTTTCTTTTAACAAGATTGGTTTGAAGAGTTGAGAACCATGAGGCAATACAAATTCAAATTGGACTCAGTTTGAATTGGGCAAGTGTATCCAGGCTGCAATTAGCTTTTTGGTCCTTCAAGTGCAAGTGAGCAACTTCCCATGAGTGCAAGACCAACGCCAATAAAATAAAATCCCATAGAAAGGCCAAGGCAAAGACATCTCTCTCATGATATGTCCAAACCTGTGGCAGCTACGGTGAGTGCCAGGCGACATGGTTAAATGAAAGCCCCGAGGGGATTCAACAGACAGGATGTGTTGCTGTAGCACTATGCCGGTGTGAGACCACAGAAGAGCTAGCTTGACACCTGAGAAACACACAAAAATGGTGAAGGACAAAACACCAACTGCATTTTTCAGTCAGTAGTGGACCTTCCTGCTAAATGTAAAGCATAGCCACTATTGAGAAAATGTTTCTCCCAAGAGCTAGAATGCCACAAGTAATTTAGTAACAGTATGCAACATATGTTATTTTTATATGATATATTTATACAAAGGCATCCATTTACAACATACGATGTTATTATTTGTGGGGCAAAAATTTTTAAGAAAAATTCTAGCCCCAAAGGGGGGATAATGTGATAGGAATTTTATGGTTTTAGATATATGGCAACGTTCATAACCACATGTACATAGATCAGCACAGGAAAGCCAACCTGGAACCATTTTGATTCCTAAACTGAGCAAATGTTTCTCTGCATGGTCAAAATGGAAAAGTCTCCCCATTGTCTCTTTCCTCACAAATCCTGTCTTAAGGACACATTTAAGATACAAGGTGTGAGCCTGTGACCTGGCCCAGGAAATAAGTATTTTACCACTACAAAAGAATGGCCAGGCTCCCCAGGAAATCCAATCAAGTAACCTGCCAGACAGGAGATAAACAAGGACAAGAGAAAAACAACATTTAAATTTCTGTGATGTAGGTGGGATGTATCTGAGGGGTGGTCTTAGGTTACACCCCTTCTGTGATGTATGCATAATGTTTCTGGGGGTGGGCTTGATCTACAGGGTGGCAATTTCAATAGTCTTTATAAGGCCTTGCAGGCCATTGTTCTAGGTCCTCTTCCTCTCCTGCGTGTGAGGGGAGCACCCTGTTGCAACAGATCAATAAAGATCAAGCTTACTAGCTGCTTTGCTTCTCAATATTCTCTGGTTGGCCTCTGTTATTTTCTCCTACCAATAGGGAACCTATGTAAGGACTCTATATGGGCTCTTGGATACCCCATAAGGGAAAAGGGCATATTTTTATTTACAACAGCACCAACCACAGTTTTGGTATTCTAATGAAATGCTGTTTGTTACAAACTCTGAACAGAAGTTTCTTTTCATACATGTTGCAGGGGAAAGAAGGATTCCTCAGATCTGAAGCTTGTTGCAGCACGTTCTTCTCACAACAAACCACAGTTCATTGTCATTGGATAAAGGTACGTATAACTGAGCACGGATAACTTATAAAACCATACTGACGTAAACATTTATTTTGAGAAACTGCCTGCGTGTCACTGATGATGAACATAGTGCATAGATTTGGGTGCAGGCATTTGCTTGTTGCAGAGAATGCATATTTATCCAAGAACCTGGGGTGAACTAGATGTTAGCAACCACACCTGAGTTTAAGAAATAATAATGCACAGGTAGTTAAAGGAGCAAGACAACCGAGAGATTGTCAGAATGCAACTTGGGATATGGAAATATAGAAAAAGGACCATTTGAGGGAGGGAATTAACACTGTCATCCACCTGGTTGATGTAGCAATGTTTAGCTTAGTGACGGAGGATATTTAGTTGACTGACAGAGGATAAGGGGGAAAGATTAAACTGGTCTCATTTTCAAAAGTTTCATGTAAATATATCCCCTTAACTGATGTCTGGCTCAGACAGCTTTGACAGCGCCAATCACTTGCCTGGATTGGTGGTGAGATTGGATTTGGTACCTTCCACATTACATTCACACCCAACAGGTGTTCAGTAATGTCAGCACAGATGTTACAACCGTGTGCTAGGGGATGACATACAATTTTATGATTGTCTCATAAGGTTGACTTACTGCCTCAAAGAGCTAACCTTGAAAGTTCCTTTTCCTCATTTTTTCCCCTTACACCAACCTTACAAGGTAGGCAATGCAGCAACTTGTATAAGAGATTCCCACAGGCTTCATTGCTGATGTGAATTCAGGCCTTCCCAATCTGGCAGTCTAGTTACTACACTACACTTACTCTGTCAGTTCTTTATCAGAAAGGCAGACAGTACAGTGCAATGGTTAGAGTGTTGGGTTATGAACGGGGAGAGTTGGGTTTATATCCCTACTCAGCCACGAAGCTTCGGCCTGTCACTGCCTCTCAGCCTAGCCTATCTTGTAGGGTTGTTGTGAAGACAAAATTGGCGCAGATAACCATGTATGCACTTCTTTGAACTTCTTGAAGAAAAGGCAAGGGAATAAATAAACAAATAGAAGCTTGATAGCCTGCTTCAAGTCACAGATATACTTTTGCTATGACTCTGCAATGGTGTGCTGTTGTTCCCAGTGAAGCCCTTGGACGCTTAGTCCAAGTTTTTCAACTGGAATGGAAATTCCAAATTGCCTCGTACCTCAACCACACCGTTTTCACACAGTGGATCCACGTGCAGAAGCCTGTTTCCACATGTGGGTAATCCTTGATGGATCAGAATGCTTGTATTTTGTCTCGGTCGGCTTCTGTGAAGGTTGGCCAGTTAATTATCATTTCACCGCTGATGCTTCTAAGATAAGTTTGCCACAAATCTCACCTTGTGCCTACTTGTTGCAAAACATGGAGACAGCTTGAGTAAACGTTACGACGTTCATTGAAGCCTCTGTCACATTCCCTCAGTATCATATAAAAATGCATTTACTCATAATCCCTTTATAATGTGTATCCCGTTAATGAATTGTTTTCTACCTGGAAAAGAAAATCCTTGGAACTGCTGACACTCTGCAAAAGGAAACCCACATAATTTCCTACTCCCACAGAGTACTCCCGCTGAATGGATGCTCTGTAGTTTAAAAAACGATATGTTCCCCATACTAGTCTATGTATTACATGCAGAGTATTAGTAGCCTGATTTGTGTGCAAAAAAAGTCTGCTTCAAAACTAGCTGCTACTGCCACTGCATATGCAAATATATTTCCTTAGATTTATTCTATAGCAGGAAACCTGGAGCAAGTTTTACTTAGCCTTCTCGGTGGTGGCACCCATCCCGTGGAACGCCCTCCCATCAGATGCCAAGGAAATAAACAACTACAGTATCTGACTTTTAGAAGACATCTGAAGGCAGCCCTGATTAGGGAAGTTTTTAATGTTTGATGTTTTATTCTGTTTTAATATTCTGTTGGGAGCTGCCCAGAGTTACTGGGGAAACCCAGCCAGATGGGCAGGGTATAAATAATAAATTGTTTTGTTTTTTTAAAAATGATATATTTGTAAAACATTGATGCACATTACTGCAGTTTCAAACCATGATTGCTTTGAAACTAACATGGGAGACATGCTTGCCAATAACCATGGGACAAATAAGACTCTCCAGGTAGTTAAATGAAGTGTGAAAAGACTAGTTACAGGTAGGTAGCTATGTTGGTCTGCCGTAGTCAAAACAAAATTTAAAAATTCCTTCCCGTAGCACCTTAGAGAGCAACTAAGTTTGTTATTGGTATGAGCTTGGTATCTGAAGAAGTGTGCATGCACACGAAAGCTCATACCAATAACAAACTTAGTTGGTCTCTAAGGTGCTACGGGAAGGAATTTTTTTATTGTGGAAAACTGGCATTGAAACGAGTAGAGCTCATGACTAAGTAAGCTAAGTAACCTAATTAGTTAGGTTGTCAAAAAATGGGGAAATTATTCGCAGATTACCACTGTACTGCTATGACTACTCACTCAACGCCCCATTTCTATGTAGCTGAGACTCCGTATATGTAGAGGTAACTTACCCACTTTGGAGGTAACCCTGTGCGTTGTCCTGATCCCATGATTTCTCCTGCCCATGTGCCCTGGACGAATGTTGTTGTGATGCTACACAATCACACAATCTGAGAGAGTCGCGTGGTTTCCACTTGCCTACTGCTACAACTACAACACCCTTACCGTGTGCAAATTGTAATGTACACAGTAATGACCCTGCCACAGCAGCAATGAATGGGGCCTAAATCCCACAGGATGGAGTGATGGCCACGCATTTGGCTTTAAAAGGTGATGAGGCAATTTTATGGATGATAAGGCTGTCATAGTAGTCCATGCGACCCCCGAGCCATAAGTAACTGTACAACCTTTAGAAGACACCTGAAGGCAGTTTTTAAAATGTTTAATGGCTGGCATATAAATAATAAAATTAATTATTATTATTATTAGGGATATCATTTTAATCAGAAAAATGTTGAAGGGTATGCTAGTCACAATGACTATGTTCTGTCTCCACTGTTGGAGGCAGTATGCCTCTGAATCTCAGTGGCTGGGAATCCTAAGTGGGGAGAGCACTGTTGCTCTCAGGTCCAGTCTGTGGGCGTGCTACAAGCATCCGGTTGGTAGGGCTGCCATATGTTCAGATTTTCTTGGAAATTACTGTGATTTCAAAGGTGGAATTGATGCCTGGAGGGAATTTCCAAAAGGTGGTGCTTTGTCCTGGATTGTATGAGAGTCAATTGAAAAATCGCAGGGCTGTTAGGTTCTTAGACTTCAGCATCTTAACTTCAGCATCCGTATTCTAAAACTGGAAAAATCTAAACTGCACTCCCACATAACATTGCCACCCATTCCTATTCTAATTCACACCATAATGATGCAGGAAAAGAGCCACCTCTAAGGGCCATTTTGCCAGATGGAGATTAATAGAGAACAGCGTATTTCAGTTTTGTATTCTCCGCTTCAATAGTCAGAAATACAAAAACGTATAAAGTTTAGCAGACGCATAATCTTGCCCTTCCGGCAATGTGAGGGATGCAGAGCCAGGATCTGATTCATAAGCTCAATAAAACAATATTAAAATATCTTTGAATCATAAAGAACACATTTCAGGGTATGTCACACTTCACAGCGTTGCATGAAGAATAAGTGGCCTTGAAGTTATTATCTCAATTCTCCTATTTGCTCAGGCACTGCAGGTTTGCATAAGGGTTACTGCCCCAATCTTGCACAACTGGAACTATAACAATACAGTAAGAGAATTTCTACCTGACAGCTGTTGGAGGACTCGTATGAAGCTGTTTGGCTGCCTCTCACAGAGCCTTATCACTTTCCAGCCAGGGGTGGGGATGGGAATCAGACAAAACACACGACTTGAACAGGAAGAAGTTCATACTATGGCAGTAGACAACTCACACAAGCTCCACTGTGTATTCTGGCACCTTTCCATCTCAATATTACCTTTCAGTTAAAGGCTCCTTTTCTCATACTGAATACACACATTATGCACTTAGATTTCATAGGACTGGTTGGACACTTAGCAATAGTGGGAGGAACCAGATGGGGTGAGGAACCACCAAGGGAAGAAGGCTTGAAGAAGACCGAGCAGAGGAGGTGTTGGAAGCTGAAGGGGTAACAGGGCTAAGTGAGCCGGGAGAGTCTGTGGCAGAGAGAAGCCCAGAACCAGAGGCAGAAGCTGGAGCAGGATAGCGGGAGGAGGGAGGCCATGAGGCAGAGATGAGTCAGGCTGCTGAAGAGTCGTGAGTGTCTCCCCCTCCTGCTGTGACAAGCGCTCCTCCCTGCCGACTCCAAGAACCAGAAGAGGCATGAAATGGGAGTAGCAAAGACAGGCTGCATGCAGGCGCAGTTTCAGGTTGCTTGCAAGTAGCCCCAAAGAGGAGGAGAAGACACAGAAAACTGGCGAGGGGGGGGGGCTTTTAGTCTCTGCAACTGATTTCAGGGAGTAGGACCTACAGGGCATGAGCTGCTGGGCTCATTATGCCTGAAACTTAGCCAAGTCTGTGAATACCGTGTTTTGCTCATAGAGTGTCAACTCCAGCTTTTAACTGTGTGTTTTTCTGACTGGCTCTGTGACAATAAATCATGGACAAAAGCCTTTGCCAGCCTGATGCTCTCCAGATGTTTTGGACCTCAACTCCCATCAGCCCCAGTCAGCACTGACCAGGGCTGGTGGGAGCTGTAGCCCTAATCATCTGGACAGCACCAGGTTGGTGAAGGCTGTGATACGGCATTCCACTCCTACAACACACTGACGTGCACTAACAAAGTTGTAGAGATCCTGTCTCCCCAATACAGAATGAAGCTGGCCAAGCTGGCAGGTACATTCCTGACAAAGGCACACACTCAATGCCAACATTCCAGCAACCTATACAGAGAGCTGAAGGAATAACACGTACTGCACTGTCCCGACCCCTGAAACCCTTTCTTTTTCCTTTCATTTTTGTTAAATTAGCATTTCATTGCTTTTCATACTTAGCAAATGTACGTGACATAAATAGCAAGGGGGGGAATGATAACAGCACCCCATCTCACGTGACAAAGCCCACAGCTTTCCCTAAAAGCTAATGAGAAAAATTTAGCAAAGAAAGAGGGGGGGAATGAAATGTCAACGTAGTTAAGGATAGGTACGTATGTCAATTTCAGTTTCTTTCCATTTCTCCCTTTCCTAATCTTAAATTCACTTCTCCATATTGCTACCTCAGTTTGCAAAGTGGTCATTTTCACTAGTACACACAATAATTGGCTAGAGAACAGCATTGCAAAATTCAGAGAAGTGCAAATTTTTAAGAATGGCAGTGTTTCAGTTTACATCTTGTTTTGGAAAGAGCAAATTAGGTAGGTTCACCTTTAAATGAAAACTGAGTCCAATTTCTCTCCAACAAGTTAGCATAAACCTTGTTTATCTTTCCCCCAATCAGGGTAGTGTACACTATACAAGGTAGTATAGAAAAGGCAAGGGAGGGCGTCTCCAAAGTGTCAGTATTTTCTGGGAGGTATTCAGACTTAAGGTTTGCACAATTAAAGTGGATTAAAGCTTTCTGTTGTCCTAGTACAACAAATCCATTTTAAAAAACAACAAAGGGCTTTTGTGGTTTGGAAAGTGATGAGGAAACACATTGGAATTGGGATGGATGAATGGCTACCGGGGAGACACAGAAACACCCCATAAGAAAGAGATGTTGAAGACACAACCCTGAACATAGGCATAGCCATAGGTATTCCTTTCTCCCATGCTTTTCTCTAGCCTTCCCCCAATATTCAAAGTACAGATGTGAGTCTTGTTCTACAGAGAAGAGTTGGTAGAATTCTGCACTGTCTCAGAATTCCAATGAGGGTGAATTTGTGGAAACCTCCTTCATGTTTAAAACTCCCTGAATGTAATAAACTAGGACACAAAAAACCTTTCTCCCTGGTAAGCTCTTTTACTGCATCTAGGGAATTCCAAACACACAGAGAGAACAGAATGAAATGGTGCAGTCCAGAATTTTAGTATCTCAGTTCACCACCACATCAAGGCAGACCAAGGCAATGGATCCAGTTTCTCTGTGACTTTCTCACAGACAAAACCACATTTCTGGAACAAGTCAGGAGTTGCACAGCCAGTACATACCGTCTCAAACAACACAGTGTGTAAATTATGCACTGTCCTGAGGTGGCATCAGTCCAAAAAAAGTTAGTCACACTTCAGTTCCATTGAAAACAAAGGAACACAGATTTCTCTAGACTGGTACCAGTGTGTTTTCCTTGCCTGGAATAAGATGTAAAACAGCCTCCCAAATTTGTGGTTTTAATTTGGGGACAGAGTTTTGGAAGGTTCAGTATTTAGGAAATTCCAAAGATCTCTAGATGCGGTGAAGAAGACACATGATCACTAAATATCCAGCAGTACTTTCATTGTTCTTAAAAAGGTTCCCTGGAGTAATTGCATGTTATTTAAGCACTACATTACCTAAGACTGGAAGAACAAATAACAGACTCATATTAAAAGAAAAGGTTATCATTCATCGCAAAATATTTAACATTATCCCAGTGAAGGTCTAATTGTGCTAATGTGCAATTTGACTACCAGAAGAGGAACATTTTATTGAAGCAATATTATTTTATATCTGTAATAAGACCAGCTGAGAGCCCCTGTCTTCAGCACACAGCATTGATTCAGATGGGGATGCCCAAAAGAATCTAGCATTGCTAGCTAAGGCATCACACTCTCCATTGGATCACCTTTCCTGCTTGAACTTTAGGAACTGCAGAACAACTTCCCTTTTTACATATTTTATCGGCCCTTATCTCTCTTTCTGTCCTCCCCTGCAAGTTCATACTTGATTCTGCAGGATGCAATCCTTCATCCGTTCTACACACACAAAAGGTGAATCTGGGGTCTGTTTTGGAGAAAACGCTTTAGGGTAGGAGGAGTTTGAGAGGGAAGCCAGTCAAAGCTGCACGCTGGGTGGCATAATCCACAGAAGGCAATTGTTACTGGATAAATTCCCAAGGCTATTAAATCATGATCTGAGAGCATCTCCTTTAGGCCCCAGAACCACTAACGCACCTTGACGTACCTTTTTAATGCACAGTTTACGTGAGCATGTTCTTATGAGTAGAAAGGGTTACAAAAACCAGGTAATCGTGACAGGGCCAACCCGTTGGCATTAAGTTGTGGACCTAGCAGGAGACACTCTCTCTCTCTCTCTCTCTCTCTCTCTCTCTCACACACACACACACACCATTCATGTTTCCCTGTTTCTATCTCACCTCCCCAACGAGTCCTGGTTTGTTTTGAGGTTTCTGCTGCCTGTCTTGTACGTGAGTGTCAGTTTTGCAAGTGGCAAAGGGAGGGAACTGTAGCAACATGCCCAGCTCTTCCTTTCTGCAAAGCACTAATAGCACCAGCTATTTTATTCTGAGGCCTTCATCTCAGTTTACTTCAAGAGGGGTCTGCCGTGATCACAATGCCAGACAGGAGATTGTGCAAGTGTGTGTACAACTACTGTAGCATACTGGGACATGGTGCTAGGCATGCCATCCGGCCAGAATTGCACAGGTGGAAGGAGAATGCTATTCTCTTGGCCTGTTGCTTGAAATGTGGGAGTGCAAAGCCTGAAGAGATTCCACCAGAGTCAATTTGTGCATGAAGATGCAGAGCTGCTGACACCTGCATTAGAACATTGAATGGGAATTGTGGCTTGTACTGTGCATGCATCTATATGGCATAGCCATGGTGATGGAAAAGGGGGCGGGATTAAGTGTGAATTTGCAAGATGAATGCCTCTTGAGATACCAAAGGACAGAAAAGGAAGGATTAAAAAGGAAACATTTTAAAAAAAATATTTAAAATGACATTTGTTAAAAAACCAGAAGCTTTTTCATTAGGTGTTTTAAGACAACAATTGCCGAAAGCAAAACAGACATTATTTATGTATGCTACAACAACGGCAAGAATCTTAATAGCTCAAAATTGGAAAACTGGAGAAGTACCATCGAAAGCACAATGGAAGGAAAAGTTGATGAATTATGCAGAGCTTGCAAAATTAACGGACAAACTACATGAAAAGGACAATAGGGACTTTGAAAAAGAATGGGAACCTTTTACAATATATTTGCAGAAACAACAAAAAGAAATGGTCTCGTTGGCAGGATTTAAATAAACATTTACAATTTTATTTACTGAGAACAAGAAGTATAACAATGTGATAACATAATATAGTATACAAACAGCAGAATTTATCATCTGATGTAACAAACCAGAAATGGTAGTTGAGGGAAGTCAACAGGGAAGGGGGGAAATTGGAAAATGTATGTTTAGCAATGTTACTGGATATTTGTTATGAGAAAAGAAATTTAATAAAAATTATATATGGGAAAGGAAAAGGAAGGATGCCCATTCTTGGAGAAAAGGAATTCCAAATGTCCAAAGGGATTCAGGCTGAGAGAAGAAAAAATATGTCAACTTTATGTGGCAGAAATAAGTTGTTTCTATATTACTAAAATGCAGAAGTTACTTTTCATTTTTGTTCAAATGTAACCATTTTAGCACTTGATTATGAAAAGAATCTTATGGAAACAGCATGCATTTAACCCATTTACTTATTCTGGATAATCCATTTCAATGTTATCTGAATGCTTCCATTTTCCTACATTTGAGTCCCATATTTTAAAATGGATTCCCCCCCCTCCTCCCCTTAACAAACATTACGTTTTGCACAAAATTGACTCCCTTGGTCCAGAAGCTGATTCCAGCTTCTCCTGTATGGAAACACCCCCAATGGATAAAAGCATCACACAGGTGTGTGGATTATAGTGTTATAGTAACCCTTTTCTGGTATGACAATAACTCATTTATGGCTTCCTGTTCAGCATGGCTGGGGGATTAGTGATGTATTGTCCCTAAACTTCCCTTTATCCATTCAGCTTGTTATTCCAAAAGCGGGAGAGACCTAAAGTAGTGGTTTCCTTTCATTGCTATTATTTTTTCTTGTTTTACATTTGAGGTTATCTTTCGTTATTTGTTCTTGTTTTCTTTTTCTAGCAAAATAGCAATGCTCTGGGGAACAGAAGCTGATGAGCAGATAAGTCGAAATCCTGCTAAGCAGAAGAACTTAATGGTGGAGACATCACTGCATCTGGAGGAGAACCATTCCTTATGCCAGCCAAAGCAGAAACTGGGGACAGGAAAAGCTCTGGAGTTTTGCTGCCCCAGATGCAGACAGGTGCAGCAGAGAGGCCCAAATTGGGCCCATTGGTAGCTGGACCAGCTTAGGATCCAGCAGGTGCTTGGACAGCCCATCTCCTCCTCTTCGTTGTTCCTCAAATGCCCCATTTTGGAGGTACACACCAACTACTGCCCATAGAGATCTTGCCAACAGTAGCTGCTGCCTGCATTTTAGGCACACATGGACATTCCACAGTGATGGAGCACAGCTAAGCAGAACTGGGGGGGGGGGGAGGGAGAGAGAGAGAGAGAGAGAGAGAGAGAGAGAGAGAGAGAGAGAGAGAGGCACCTCTGTTTCATCCAAACTCTTTCCAGAACAGCAGATCAGAGGTTTAGATTGCTCTGCCCATAAGGAATCCCCCCAGCTATACTGAACAGGAAGCAAGAAAACTGACTCAGCCTGTAAATGGAAAACTTTTGTTGGAAGACTCAATAGCCTTTAAAGGCCTCAGTAGCGCTAGGCACCAGGCAATTGGGCTTTATAGCAGCAGCAGCAACAACAACAACAACAAAGCCACAAATCAAACATACAGGACAACTGACATACGTATAATGATTTGCCAACAAGTTATCTGGAATTCTCCATAACCTTTGAGTGAAGAAAGGGTAATCCCAGAAAATGGAGCTAGTGTGGAAGAGACAGTGGGAGTATGGCAGTGCCACTGCTGTTGTTTATTCCCATCAGACACCACCTGCAGGCAATGTGATATGCAGAACAGGGACACAGGGTGTTCTCAGTAAACTGCATTGGCAGCTGTGACTCTCAGAGCTATTCCAAGGAAACAGCAATTGACAAAAAACACGATAATCAAGATGATAAGCTCATATATTGAACACAAATCAATGCCCAGGTGCTCTGGCAGGGACCTTGACACCCACACCTGTGCCCTGAGTCTAGGAGAAGTTCTTTCCCAGACACTCATGCCCCACAGTTATGACAAGCGGGGTTTTCCTACCCAGCATAAATTCTTGCTCTGCATCTGATAACTTTTGCTGCGGTTCCCCCCACCCCATTCCCATCCTGATCATATCAAACTGTTGCGCCACTCCTGAATGATTCATTTCTAATAAATGCTACTGGGCACTGGGGAAATATTGGAAGGTCTGTGATCCAAAAGGATTCACTGAACCTGCATGTAGGGACGTGGCTCAGCAAGGCTAGTAATGCTGCCACACAAAGGATGTGGCCTTGACAAGCAGCGTTAAGGAAAAGCTGAGAAAATAGCTGGGCTTGGCTACAGAGTGGGCTCTCGCTCGCAACAAATCCACTTTCAGGAAGAAGCAGGCATTTTATGGTTAGGAAAGTGCCCAGAGAAAAGCACTAAGAAGGGTGGAATGATGATCGACTGATAAGAAGCTGTAGAATCTTCCCTCAGATAAACCAGGGTGACAATATCTGAGAGTTAAAATGCAGCAGCAATTCATATCGTTTGGCAGCATTTGATATCAAATGCGCATTGTGCTGTTATAGCAACTACTCTATTCCAAACTTAAAAATGGAAAGCGTAATGCTGGTGGTCAACAACAACAGGTTTGAAGACTCAAAGCAAATGTAAAAATTGCAGTATAAGCACTGACAATTGGGAAACACTGGCTTCAGAGTGCTCCAATTGGAGCACAGCATTTACCAAAGGTGTCATGGACTTTGAAGATGCTCAAAATCAGGATGTAAGGGGAAACAAGCTTAGAGGAAGGCACGTTTGGCAAACCCTCACCATTATCAACACCCACCTGGAAACCTATGTCCCCACTGTGGAAGGATGTGTGGATGCAGAATTGGCCTCCACAGTCACTTAGGACTCACTGTTAAGACTGTGTTCATGGAAGACAATCTTACTAAGCTACGAGTGATTGCCAAAGAAAAGAAAGAAGAGTACTTGATATTGTCTGTAGTGATATTGGTAACACTCAAAGTTCCATTTCATTAGAAATTAGAGAAACTCTGACCCACTGGCATAATTTCCCACCCCCATCCCCATTTAGCTTGTGTGCATTTTCTGGCCACCTGCCTCAGATATATGGCATCAAGTGTGAAGCAGATAGAGGTGTGAGGCAGCTGGGTTGAAAGGGGCTTTGTAGGTATCCTTGAGATTGGCACAGTTTGCAAAGCCACATGAACAGTACTTTGCAAGCACCAACAATTAGCTAATTGGTGTGGCTTACATAGTGCTGTGTGTGGAAGATGCAGTGAGTTTACAGATTAGTAAGGCCTTATTCCCAAAGGTTTGCTTGCACCCTAGCCAAGGACACCACCACCTACAACATCCTTTGGTGTGACAACAACAATTAACATGTTTTCTTGTGAAAGAATGGCCCAGATTTTCCAAAATACAACATATTGCAGATTGTGATGGGAAACAGTGATCTCTCTCTATTTTTTTTTATAATATTTTTTATTAAGTTTGTAAAATACAGAAAAAAGAATAAAGAGCATGTTATAAAAGTAAAATAAGAAGATTACAAATTTTCTTGTTCTTTTTTCCAAATCTATTGGACTTCCCCACATCCTCCCAACCCTGCATTCTCTGTGAACATAACATCAGCAATTTGTTAACTTATTTCATTACTTATTGTATCCTTCGTTTTATCATGTTACCCAATTTCAAATGTATTATAACCCGAATCATGTACATTTTCATTTAAACACAATAAAGTTATTTCCTTATTCTATCTCAGACTTCTTGTGCCTTAATTTCCATTTCTTTAGTTTAACATTACTGAAGCTAGAGTTTCCTAAAAGGTGCATTTTTTTAACATTCATACAGCTTATAGTGTTTTTCCAGATAGTCCTTAAATTTTTTCCAGTCCTCCTCGATTGTTTCTTCTCCCAAGTCTCGGATTCTGCCAGTCATTTCGGCCAGTTCCATATAGTCCATCAACTGCGTGTGCCATTCCTCCAGTGTGGGTAAATCTTGTGTCTTCCAATGTTTTGCAATCAGGATCCTTGCTGCTGTAGTAGCATACATAAAAAAAGTTCTGTCCTTCTTAAGCACTCTCTGGTCCACCATGCCCAGGAGGAAGGCCTCTGGTTTCTTAGGTAAGGTAAATCTAAGTACCTTTTTTAGTTCATTATGAATCATTTCCCAAAAGGCCTTCACTTTCGGGCAGGTCCACCAGAGGTGAAAGAATGTCCCTTCCGCCTCTTTACATTTCCAACATTTATTATCAGACAGGTGATATATCTTAGCAAGCTTGACTGGGGTCATGTACCACCGGTATATCATTTTCATAATGTTTTCCTTCAAGGCACTACATGCCGTAAATTTCATTCCGGTGTTCCATAACCTTTCCCAGTCTTCAAACATAATGTTATGCCCCAAGTCCTGCGCCCACTTTATCATAGCGGATTTGACTGTCTCATCCTGAGTATTCCATTTAAGCAGCAGGTTATACATTCTCGAAAGTAGTTTACTTTTTGGTTCTAACAGTTCTGTCTCTAGTTTCGATTTTTCCACCTGGAATCCAACCTTCTTATCTACTTTAAAGACCTCTTGAATTTGTGCATAATGCAACCAATCTCGCACCTTGTTTTTTAATTTTTCCAAGCTCTGCAACCTCCAATTGTCTCCAATCTTTTCAATAATTTCCCCATATTTAGGCCAATTGGCTTCCATGTTAGGTCTCTTACGTGCCTTGGCCTAACAGTGATCTCTCTCTAAAGGAAGTACCGCACAGGGTGGTATTTTACTCAGAGTAGACCCACTGAAATTAATGGGTCTAATGATATCTTGACAAATTAAAAAGGGAGATGCATTTGTTACACAAGCAAAGAGGTTTGGTAATAAAGCCCCTGAATATTAATGCAACTCTTGGTTAGCAAAAGAGCGGCTCCTTCCAAGGTCCTTACTTTGTAAGGCACAAAATGCCAGATCTCAGCATCCTTTAACCAGATGTTCCTTTAAGTCTTCCGCTTGCAGAAGGACATGAGATCGCTTTCCCTCTGATTTGGCTTCAACCCTGTTGTCTTTTAAACTGCATTTCATCACCTCTGGGCAAGACAAAGAGATGGTTAAGTAAACTCTTGCTGCTGCTTTACATTTAAACGCTACAAAGAAAGCAAGACTCCCATGGAATAAATAAAATAAACGGACAAAAGGGTGTTTTGCTTTGGTTGATATAGCTTGATGATTGGTAATACTATAGGGCAGGACTACTAGGCTTGTATTGTTTGGCTGCTGGAAACAAAATGGCCTCGATGTATTCAAGTGAGGAGCAAACGGAAGGAGTGGTGCTGTGTTAGAGGCCACCCACTGAAACATCATTACGGATTTGACAGGAAAACGTGCTAATGAGCTTCCATACCAGCAATAAACTGCAAATGTATTTTCACTTACCAAATTTTCCTTGGTACGGAATCAGGAAATCCAGATTAAACTTTAAAAATAGGATGGGCTTCCATTTTGATGATGACAGTGGGAATGTTAAAGATACAGTGGTACCTCAGGTTACATACACTTCAGGTTACATACGCTTCAGATTACAGACTCTGCTAACCCAGAAATAGTGGTTCAGGTTAAGAAATTTGCTTCAGGATGAGAACTGAAATCATGCTCCAGCGGCGAGGCGGTAGCAGGAGGCCCCATTAGCTAAAGTGGTGCTTCAGGTTAAGAACAGTTTCAGGTTAAGAACGGACCTCCGGAACGAATTAAGTACTTAACCCGAGTACAGTGGTACCTCTGGTTAAGAACGAGATCCATTCTGTAGGCCCGGCCATATCCTGAAAATTTTATAACTGGAGGACTGCTTCTGCACACGCACGCGGTGCCGCAGAGTACTTCTGCACATGTGCGAAGTACTTCCGGTTTGCCGCATTCATAACCTGAAGATTATGTAACCTGAGAGTCCACTGTAGTAGGAAAGGTTATATTGAATAAGTATTATCCTGCCTTCATTCTCACTAGTAAGTGATGTAGCAGAGCAGATTCCCTTCAATACAGCTGGAAGCTACTCTGCAGATTCATTTGCATCTCTTAGTTATTTCCTGGTGTCCCCTTTAATCCCTCTTAAAGTAAAGTAACAAACAGTTTAACTCACATTTCAGTTCATGATTTGATCCCTGAAAGGCAGGCTTCTCTTAGTAGTTACACAAACAAACAGTGAGTTCATCACATATGGAGACTGGACTCATGTGCTGCTGGCTGAGGGCCAGCAGACAACAATATCAATTAAGAAAACAAAATGGCTGCAGGAGAGCAGCATGGCAGTAAGAGAGCAGCAAGCAAGAGATCAAGAAAGAGAAAATGGCTTCCTGACTCTGCTCTTTTATGGAGTCAGCCAGAGCCACGCCCATCTCCCAGGTCACATGCAGGGGGAGGAAGCTCCAGATCAGTGGAACAGATCAGTGGAACATCCACTGACTGGATGTCCTCCTGCTTGTGCCCACTCTAGGGAAATAAGGAATGTTGCATTTGACTCTACCAATGGATTACATCCCACAGTGACGACATTGTGTGGATTCTGCACAACACTTATGTGCACGAGCAGCATGCATTGCACAATAAGCCCCCACACCCCGGAAGACCCTTTGTGAGGGAGTTCATTGCAAGTTCGTACTTCCTTGCCAAGTTTTCTGACCAAAATCAAACTCTCTACAGAAGGGAAACACCTCCAGATGTAACAGTGTCCCTCTTTTTTTTTTGTTTCTCCTTTTAATTTCCTGGCATTTCAGCAAACTGAGAATGTAAGGCTCTTATAGCGCAAAATACATTTTGTGCTATGTAAGAAGAAAAAAATATTGGAAAGTTTAAGAGGTTTGCTGAAATGGAAAGCTCGCCATTGGAATATGTGCTGTTATTGCTGCAAAATGCAACCAGCTGGCATATTCCAAACAAATGTACATTCCAGAGGCCGTTGGATAAAGAAGAAGAAGAATTAGGCAAAGTATGTTAATTCCGCAAACTATTAAGAATGTGGAATATGACTCTACTAGGGACAAGGTCCAGTATAGGCTTAGGCAGTGGGACTCACTTCTGGGTAGAGGATGGTAAAGCCTGTCTGGAATGGATATATGGAAGAATGTTGCAGTCAGTGAGTACTGAGACGGGACTATGGAGAGACTCTGGCTTAGTGGTTGGGCACAAGATTCTCATGCTGAAGGTCCCAGGCTCAATCTCTAGCATCTCCACTTAAAAGGATCAGGCAGAAGGTGATGGGAAAGACTTCTCCCTGCTGGAGTGTGCCAGTCAGAGCAGATAATGCTAGGCTATATTAGAGACCACAGATGTGGAAACTTTTTTAGCCTCGAGGGTTCAGATCTTTATCTCTCCTCATCACTGCAAGGCAACTTTGACAGACCAAGATTGGCCCACAGGACTAGAGGTTCTCCACACCTGCTAAGAGACCATAGTCTGGCCTGGTACATGGTCCTAGAGATTTATTTCTGTGGGATACCGCACATCCTATATACCAAGGTAGGGTGGCCTACTTTACAAAGGAAAGGCAGCCAGTTCTCTGTATGAAGGTGTCCTTTATCTGAAGGCAGGAGTGGCCAATGTGGGACCTCAGAGACGCCCTCCTGACACCAGTGTCACTGCCAAGTACCCGGCTGGTGTGATGGCATGGCAGCAGCAAGATCAAGGCTGTGCAGGAGTGCTGGTGGAGTTGATCAAGGTCTCGCACTGATGCACCCACACAGCCCTGACCTTGTTGTTACACTACCCAGTCCCATCAAGGTTTGGGGCAGCTATGTCAAATGTTCGGAAGGTGGCACTGCCCCATCATGCCGGCCATTCCTGTTTGAAGGGTTATCCTGTCCACATCTGATTTAAAGATACAGAACCACAAGAAGGGTCAGCAGCAGGGGCCTGGTTGCCCATCAACCATTAGCATCTGCACAGCTGACCCAGCAGAAACAAGGTCTACCTAGTCCAGGGGTCAGCAAACTTTTTCAGCAGAGGGTTGGTCCACAGTCCCTCAGACCTTGTGGGGGGCCGGACTATATTTTTGGGGGGGAATCAACAAATTCCTATGCCCCACAAATAACCCAGAGATGCATTTTAAATAAAAGCACACATTCTACTCATGTAAAAACACCAGGCAGGCCCCACAAATAACCCAGAGATGCATTTTAAATAAAAGGACACATTCTACTCATGTAAAAACGCGCTGATTCCTGGACCATCCGCAGGCTGGATTTAGAAGGTGATTGAGCCAGATCCGGCCCCCGGGCCTTAGTTTGCCTACCCATGACCTAGTCACAATCCTTTTTATTATGGTGAGGTGTACTGTATTTCTACTTAAATTACAATAATTGTTTCTAAATTTTCATATCATTCTCTCTCTCTCTCTCTCTGCTGTTTATGAATCACTTCTTATTTTAAAAAATATTTCTTGATTGAACTTTTTTGAAAATACAAAGCAAAGAGAAAGCAAAGCAAACCAGATGCAAAGAGTGAGCATTAACATAACAGGTTTAAGACAGCTCAATGACTATACTTACTGAAAATCTTAAAATTTTATTGATGCTTTAGATTTTCCATACCAGGTTTCGAGATGAAGGAAGAAAAAAATTCTAAAGGTCCATCATCTGCAGTACATAGTGCATAGTCAATGAACACTTTCCATATCTTCTTGAATAAGATATCTTCCTGATTTATGTCTTGCCTCTCCACCTCCAGTTCTCTTATTGTTGTTTAGTCATTTAGTCGTGTCTGACTCTTCGTGACCCCATGGACCAGAGCACGCCAGGCACTCCTGTCTTCCACTGCCTCTTAATTTTTGTGTTAATTTCTCTAAGAAAGCACATTGCCAAACTTCTGGGTACCGCTGGTCTATATTTACATTCTGAGCTACAGCTGCTCATGCAGCCGAAAGCAAATGACTCAACAGCTCTTTATGATTAAGATCTCAAGTTCTATTCAGAAACATATTTAACAACATAGTTAAGAAGCATCTCTGAGTGATTTTACAGGACAAGAAAAACAGAAGAAACAACTGCAGATATACAAAAAATAAAATAATTATGTGGACAAAAACAATTAAAAATCATTGCATATGTAAAAACAATTTCAAATGCAATATGGATGCCAAATGGGATAAAAATCTGCACTTGTTGGAAAAGAAATGTCTTCAACAGGCTAAAAGAAAAGGCACCATAGAATGACTGATACATAGACTGATACATAGAATTATGTAATTCTAGAGTTGTTATGGACCATGCGGGTCTCATCTAGTCTAACCCCCTGCAATGCAGGAATCTTTTGCCCAATGTGGGGCTCAAACCCATGACGCTGGGATTAAGTCTCATGCTCTACTGACTGAGCTATCATAGCACTCTTATGACAACTAAAGGAGGTTCTGATGGGTAAGCACCACAATACTAAAGGCCCAAGTCCAACATTGTATGGAATGGACCCCCTGATTAGATTGTATGTACAGAAAGCCCTTTCCCGCAGGGTGCAGTGATTGTTTGGGGATATAAGGGATGAGAATATCTTTTAGTTATCCTTATTCAAAGCTGTACAGGCAATGTACACCAATAGCAAGACCTTGAACACAAATCAATTAGCACATGAATTTTTATTTTATTGTAAATTGTTGTTCTCTTAATTTTGGTGATATGCTTAATTTTTTTTAGTGAGGTGCAGGTGACCACCACATGTTGAGGTTCTTTGCAGAGTGAAACTCCTGCCCCAAACAGCTCTGCCAGTTTTGTTCAGTTTTGGTGAAACACCCACCTTTTTTGTACAGCTTTTACCAACTTGAGGCTCTCTGGCCCAAGGAGTTGATGTCCAAAACATCTGGATGGCAGCAAGTCAGCAAAAGCTGCTTTAGCATGTCTTTGCTGGTTTAGACCTTATTGACTATGAACTGACAAATCTCTTGATTATTATATTTTACAGAATCTTGTCAAAAATACCATTTTCATACTGCTTTCTTGTCATTTATAGTATATTGTTGGCTTCTCTGGGGATTCTTTGGTGTGGTATAACCTTTCTATACACGAATAACAAGTTTACTGAAGCATGGAGATGTGTGAGCAAGAGCCTATTTCATCAAATGAATGGAAGGGTCAAATACAATTTCCTCAAAAATTCTATTGTGTTTGACTGATTGTTTGGAAGAGTGCTACAAGAGTTGCCAAAAAGCCAGATCCACCCTTATTATTTAGTTCCTCCCCCCCCCCCCTTTAGCCTTAGTTGTAATCCTTTAATGAATTAAATGGAGCAATTAAAGAGGATTTGTGAGAATCCAAATTGACATTAAAAAAACAAACCCAAATCTGATATTTTCTTTTTGTCACTCAGGCGCCTAATGTGATAATTAATATGGAGCCCCTCTGATTTATGGATTTTGCAGACCACACCTCTCTTACCCACATTTCTTTGTATCTTCCTAATATCTAGATTGGTATTCCTTTGATGGAGGCTGAGCTATCATTTTTAGCATGCAGCTCTATCTAAATCTGGAAAAGTGTGATGAAATGGTGCCTTAGCACATCAAAAATGGATTCACTTCCAACTATAAAAGGGATTTGATCCAAAATGATAAACCTGACTTTTCCACTATTAATTTCAAAATTGTGAAAAGTTTCTTTAATTGGTTTTTTCCCTGGTTATTAGCATACTGTACTATTGTATTTGTTTCTGTTTGGTATATCACTTTGACCTTCTTTTCAATATAAAGAAATTCAATAAATAAATAAATACAGCATCTCTTCTTAAAGCCAGTGTTTATTTATTTTCCCTACTTCCATGTACTGCCATTGCCTGCATCTCAGAGCCAGATTTAGAGCCAGAAGGGCCAGATGAGGCCCTTCACATTCAAAAGATCTGCAGCCAGATCTTTTTATACCTTTCCCAGGAAGAAGCCACACACAGCGCTGGCTCAAAACATTTTGTTGCCTGAGGCAGAGGTCAAGATGGTGATATACCCCTAGCCCTCCAATTCCATGTACAGAAGCTGACAAGACTGGTAGATCAATCGTATTTTAACACCAGCAACAGGCTGTCCTCCTTCACTGCACCTGAGGGAAGGAGGCTAGTTTAGGAGCTGCAAGAAGGGCCTTATGGCCCAAACTGTTCTATACACCTGAGGCAGACACCTCCCTCTGCCTAACAGTAGGGCCCACCCTTGCCCCACCCAAAGACACTGTATACATACACTTCCATAAACAGCCGCTAATGCTTATCTGCATTGCACTGGTTGTTATGTATCTTCTTTATAAGCTAATGTGAAAGAGGGAGACTGAGGGGGAATGTTGTTTAGAAAGGAAAGCAGACCTAAATTATGGCACATTCGTCATCCACTAAAGTAGGATTGACAAACACTAATTTGTTAAGCCAGCAAATGGCCAGGAGCTATGGCAATACATTTTCAACAACAATGTCCTCTTTTTTAATGTGAACCCTTAATACCTGGGTAAAACACAGTCCTTCATCATGCTCTCCTCCCCTGTTCTTGTGCACTTTATTGACAGATACACTTAGAAGGAAGAAGCAGGATAAACTGGGGCTATATGGCATGCTGAAGCAGCCACCAGTGAGTCAGTCCTTTTGCTCTTCCGATCCCTGAAGGTAGCTCAGTAATCTGTTTAGAGTATTGTGAGGATGACATGGCTGTACTGGAAAGCCCTAAGGGCTTTGCGTCAAGTTACTAAAAGGACCGTTTCCGCTAACAGAACCCTGTCCAAGCAATCACATGGGCTGGTGGGTGGAAACATGTCAGAATCTTCGCTTGTGAAATGCCCTGTCCCAGGAGAACCAACTGGAGAACCAACTGGATCCCACCTTGATGGCTTTCCATTGTCACTTGAAGACCCTTTTATTCCCGGAGTTTGGGGTTTTTCCCTAGAGTTATACTGCAGCCTTCAGTTAAAGAAACATCTAGGGCCATGTTTAGCAGTTCACAAGGCCTATTCTCACATGCCTTTGGCCTCCACAGCCACAGTAGGCTCTGTAACCTTCCAACAGCTTGACCTCACTCCCAAATACACACTCTTTCATTGTCTCCTGAGGCAGACAGATGCCAACATGGCCTTGCTGGTGCCTGATTTTATTTTCTCTACTTGTTTTGCATTAACTGATACTTTTTAGCAGCTGTGCCTGTTTTGTTTTTGTTTTGTTCTGTTATTATTTTTTAGGTTGAATGTTTTTTATTTTTGATGCAAGCCACCTTGGGCTACTACAATGGAAAGAAGAGGAAGAGGGCAGGGGGCAGGGGGGAGGAGACAATGACTGGGGCTGATGGGAGTTGTAATCTAAAACATCTGGAGGGCACCAGGTTGGCAAAGGTTGGTATAGTGTATGCTGAGAAGGGCAAGTCCATGATAAGTAGTCATGTTCCTTCAAATACCCAGTCAACTTTCGACTTCCGGGTTGGCGCCATCGCCGAATGGCGGACTCCCTCCGAGCTCCGGAGGGAGCCTGCTCGGCAGGGGCTGGGTCCTACCGCACCGGCGATGCGGGGACCCTTAAAAACCACGGCCACGGAGGCCGTGGACATGGAGACTCGGCTGGCACTGCTAGCGCCCTCCCGACTCGTGAAGGAGCCTTTTTAAAGGCTACGGATCGGGTGCCGGGGAGAAGCGTGGTGCTTTGAGTCCTCTGCTATCCCTGCCGAGCGAAGCCGCATGCCATCCGGCGGAGAGCGCTGACTTCTTCCATTGAGAATTCGGACTTTTAACAACAACCCGTGAGTAATTTGGAAACCGGGTGTAAAAGGAGAAAAAAAAGAAATTTTTTTCGGATTTGATACGAGCGGGGGGGGGGATCCAAAAAGGAAGTCAGTCCCCCTCCCTACTGTAAACCTTCCAAAACAAGGACTGGGAAACCAAGGTCCAAAAATAATTGTATTGCTGATAAAAACTAAGAATTCCACGATGGGAAATTACAAGAACTGTGCTGGAGGAAGAATTGAGGGAGAGGGAAAACGCAACCCCCCCCCCCCCTGGGAACCGGGGTGATTGAGGAGAGAGCCTGGCGAAAAGCGAAGGAGATTTTGACAGCTGTCAAAGTAGCTGTCAAAGTCGGAAATTCAAAGAGGACTTTAATACGAGGACTTTGCTGGTTAAATTTTGTTACAATTAGTTACAACCCGTTAAAATTTGGATACAAAATGGCGAAAACATGGATAACAATTGGACTTTTGGACTAGAGAAAACAAAGTTACAATAATCCCCCTAGAGGAGCTTCGGGACATTACAAAGAAGGTCGTAAGTGGAAAAATACCATCGGAATTTTACAGGACTGGTTATCTTCTGGGAAAGCTGCAAAACGGAAACAATATTGTTTCTACAGGGTGTTCAGCTAAAGGAGACAATAGAATTTTCTATTGAAGAAAGGAAGGGACTGAACGCAAGTTTTTGTTCCTGAATAACAATAACCCCTGCAGACTTACTAAATTTCTGAACTAGAACGTTTTAGCAGCGGAACAAGAGGAAACTGGACTACAACTTGGAAAGAACAATAGGGGGAGCGTTATTAAAGATTTGATGCTAAATGGTTTAAAAATAATTCTAAAAATAATTATAAAAAGAAAAAGCCAGCAAGGAGTTGGGGGAAAAATGTGATTTATGGACTTTAAAAATTCCAGGCAGACAACATGGATTGGTGGTCAGGGGGAAACTAAACCGGGGACGGGGGGGGGGGGGAGAAATAGAATCCAAAGGCTTGTCAACTATTTTCTGAATTGGTTTTCTTTTACTTACTACACTTTCTATTTTTCATTTTCTTATATTTCTATTGTGTGGGGTGTCTTTATCACTAAAAAAAAAGGGAAATTGTGGAATGGAAAAGGGGTGGGCCCTGGGGAAAGAACTTTTGTTTTGTTAGTAAGGGTATTGATGGGGATTGTACAAAATTAAATTTAAATTCGACTAATGGTTTAAACAAATTAAGTTTTAATTAGAACTGAGAGCTTGTGGAGCCAACAATATGATAGGGGAATATGGTAGGGGTGGGGGAAAGAGGGAGTCCCGGAAAGTGGGTGTATGAAAATAAGGCTTTGAATGTACTCTGATCTTTTCTTTCTGTATTTCTGAAAATCTTAATAAATATTATTTATAAAAAAAACAAAAAAAACAAAGCAACCCTTAAAAAAATAATAATAATAAAAAAACAAATACCCAGTCAACTTTCCATCTCACCACTCCTGTGAATTTTGAAGGAAAGTGTTGATCTTTTAACATGTACTTTACCTGTCAGGCTACATATACATTTTAGTCTTGGGTATACAAAGTTTGTGACAAGGCAATAGCATGTCACTAAAATGTCTAAGCAGGGGTGGGATGGAGGCATTCTCTGTCTTTCATTCTCTGTCTTTCCCAATGGTTACCCAGCTAGTAGGGAACATACTATCAACAACAACAACAACAACAACAACATCTGTAGATCTGAAAAGGATTAGGAGCCAATCACTGAAAGCATACTTTTTCTCATCTTTCTCTTTCTTTCTTTCTTTCTTTTTTTCTTTCTTTCTTTCTTTCTTTCCTTCCTTCTTTCTTTCTTTCTTTCTTTCTTTCTTTCTTTCTTTCTTTCTTTCTCTTTCTTTCTTTCTTTCTTTCTTTCTTTCTTTCTGCATAAAAGGTCTCTGTGGCGTTCAATGAAGTCACCTGCACTCCCAAACAAATGCACAAGCTTTGGCTTTACTGCTGAGTTCAGCAAAGAAGAACCGCTTTGCCCTTTGGGCAGTTTTGCAAGAATCTGTGCACATTGTTCAGCACTGTTGAGAAATGTCTTGGCCACTCCATCAGCCGGTGCAAAGGGAATGCAGCGAGACAATAGTGAGGATGCACCGCCATGCCTGCACACGCCCAGAGAACCTGCCTGTTACAGTTGGTGTAAGCAAAATATATGCCCCTTTGTGAGGATTAGATATCCCCAATTGCTGGATTTCCCATGGTTCAGTATCTATGCATACCTGGGGTTATCATTAGGCTAATTTGTTTTCTATGCATTTGCATTCTTAGTACACACTATTATATGCTTACAGTGCTATTTGGTATATACACTGCATACTTACATTACATAAACAAGGCATGTTAAACAGATCTCTCAAAAGCTGTGTGAGAATGCATTCACAGTGAAAGAGGATGACTCACAGGTAGAGGGTTAGATGTTAGAATGACAGTATCATGCGGTTCAACAATAGGAGCCAAACGCCCACAACAATAGAGGAAATGAAATTTGGATGACTCTATTTTGGATGTTTATCCCATGAAAAAGCACCCCCTCATCCCATGATAGGATGTTTCATTTATGCCCTCTATTTCCATATTTCCAAAGGTCAAGGAATCCCAAGGAACCCTGAGATTCTAGCTGCTCATCAAGACTGTGGACAGGTGAGCAGAAGCAATGGCGCCTTGGGCAGGTCTGTTTTTCCACCATTTCCTAGAACAGAAATGGCAAAATTGGGGGTTGGGGAGAGCAGGGAATGCCTTCCACTGTTTTGGCTTCAGGAGAGTAGAAGGTAGTTCGGTTGAGCTAAAGAAATACAGTGGTACCTCGGGTTACAGACGCTTCAGGTTACAGAGGCTTCAGGTTACAGACTTCGCTAACCCAGAAATAGTACCTCGGGTTAAGAACTTTGCTTCTGGATGAGAACAGAAATTGTGCTCTGGCGGCGTGGCAGCAGCAGGAGGCCCCAGTAGTTAAAGTGGTGCTTCAGGTTAAGAACAGTTTCAGGTTAAGAACGGACCTCCGGAACGAATTACTGTAAGTTCTTAACCTGAGGTACCACTGTATGGCAAAGAGCCCTGGAAACAATTAATTAATTATTTTTTATTTTATAATCTCATATGCCACACATTCAGTGAAACTATGGTAATAATATGTGGTACATTACATTTATTTAACAATAGATCCTTTTATCGTAGGATGTTTGTAGGTGATGCAAAATTACCATCAGTAAACATGCTAATGCTGTAGGTAGGTTTTTGTGCTGCAGGAGGTAAGATGAAGTATACAGTGGTGATGATGATGGTATTTTTATCCAGTTCTTTTTCCAGTGAGCATAAATGGGTCTTCCTTTTATTCTCACAATAACCCTGTGAGGTAGGATAAGCTGAGAGACAGGGACGAGCCCAAGGCTACCTGGTGAGCTTTGTGGCCAAGCAGGTGTTTGAATCCCAACACTTTACCTTCTACATGACATCAGCACTCACCTAGTAATAGAATGGCTCAAGTAGAAACCAGACTTTGAGATTCACAGGTTTTGTCTTTAAGAAAATGAAAGCTTCGTGATTTCAGAGATACGCTTGAAAGCATCATATCTCTATTAAGTTAAAGATCTAGGAACATGCCAGTACATACAAAGACTACATTTTTTTTTCTTTTTAAAATGACACATCTTGCCCAAAGTCAAGATTTCTTTCTTACATTTTTTTTTTTACATCTGCGGCTCGCTGTTCCAAATTAAATTACAGCATTAATGCAATTCACGCGGTTGCTTGGCATCCATCACTTTTTGAAAAAGATCATCGATATTGCATTAGAGGAATATTATGCAAATCTACTCAAAAAGTTAGTCCCATCAACCTCATGTAAGGGAGTGAGCCCTGGTAAACAAAGCAGGGCTCACTTCTGAATAAACATGTGACCAGTTGTGCTGACTATTTACCTCCTTATAAAGCTTGAAATATATATCTGGTTATGACGCTTGGTGCTTAACATTTGCTTGCATCTGCTGCAAGGTTCTTTTCTAGATACCTGCAGGAGAAAAGTTCAAGTTCCTTTGGCATTTCATTGTCACATATATTTTCGAAGTCTGCTATTTTTTTTAAAAAAACAAACAAAAGCGCTCTTATTGTTGTCACTGCTTCATAACCCATCTCAGATGGATAATTATTATGCAGTGGGAGCCACCATGACTTAGCTAAACTCCAGCCTCTCTCTGGGGTAAGCTGCCAGCGTCAAATAACCCAAGGCATCAGATTTATGCAGGATGGCAGGCAGGAACATGCACTGCACACCAACCCTTTGCTCTGCTTGTCTGTGCTGCACAGGTTAAGTCCCAGCCTGCCTCTCCTCTTTGTGCCAGTATTAACCCCCACCTTCCCCCCTGCCCATTCCCAATTATTTTGAAACATTCTCCTCCTTTCTCATCTTTTATACATTTGTCCTCTACACACATGTAATTATATCATTCTGAATATTTCCTGACCAACCGCCTCATATTTGCTTTAATATTATTTGGTGTGCCTCTTCTAAGGGTAGATGATATTCCTTTTAATAATGATGGAGCAGAATTAGTTCTTATGCACATCACTCCCCCCTCCAAAAAAAACCACTTCCAATCAATAGCTTGGTTTTAAGCATTTGCACAAGTTCTTCAGCCAAAAAGGCTCACAAAAAGTTCATTAGTGGGGGGGGGGACGACACTCAAGCCACACCCTGTCCTCAGGTTTATAATCTAAAAGGTACAACAGGAAAGGGGGGGGGAGGATGGGAAGAGGGAAAAAGCATGTTTGGCACAAGTTCTGAAAGTCGACGCTCTTAGAACAACCAGAGAGGGTGGAAACAGTTCATGTAGTTTGACTGGCTGATGATGCACTAGGCAACTGCTAACAGAGAGCCAAAGGCTGCAGTGACACCATACATTTAATACACATTTAAAGCACATGGCTTCTCTCAATGAATCCTCAGCATGGTAGTTTACACCTCACGGAGCTACAATTCTCAGCACCCTTAAGAAACTGTGGTTCCCAGGATTCTCTGGAGAAAGCTGTGCACTTTAAATGTGTGGTGGGCATATACAGCCAGTGGCAGCTGATCTGTCACCTGACCACTAGTTGATTGTGTCACAGCGAGGCAGAGGAGGAGGTGGTGAGGAAGTTGGCGCAGTGAAAACATACTAGCAGAAATGCCAGATTGGCTCAGTCTGTGTATTTGCACTGTGCCCACCTCTCTGTGACCTCACCTGCTTCCCTTTATCTCCTGGTAAGCAGCAGTGATCCAGCTGACATCACTGTCTGTACTGGTTTGTTGTTGTTGTTTTACTGTTACTGTTGAGATGGTTCTTGTTATGTTTTTAATTCTGTATTTGGATCTTGTTTGTAAATCACCTAGAGACTATATTAGATTACTATCAGCTATGCACTTTCTAACATTGTTGTTACCCACCCTGAACTCCATCAGGAGGAAGGGTGAGGTCTAAGAACAATCAATCAATAAAACATAGATGAACAATGGAATTATTCACCAACTCAGATAATGCTGTAATTGGGCCCCAAAAGTAATTTCTGCCACTCTTGTCTTGAGCCGTCATGCAGATTTCATTATCCTCTGAAGCATATAGGTGAGAATGATCTCATTCCTGGAGCCTCAGCATGCTGACACAAGGACATTTGTGGAACTTTTATCTTTTCCTGCTTCCTTCTCTTTTGATTCTCTGGCTGGCGCATCCCAAATAGGGCTGCAGGGATGGAACACAGCTCCCAGTGCCAAAAGATGGAGATGACATAAGAGTTTCTAGAACAGACGGAGGCTGATTGGCTGAAGGTGAGCTAATGGCTTACGAGTGAGATCTAGTCAAGTAAGATAAAATAACCCGTAGCCAAGTCATCTGATGGTGACATCTACAGTTGGGTTGTATCCCATCCACCCCATTCTGGGAGAGCAGCGGTCATGGTCCATCACCCTGTCGCATCTCACTCTCAGAGATAAGAGAGACTGTGTGTCACCTTGCTGCTGGTGCCAACAACTTCACTGCATGCATGACTGCATCCCCACCAAGGTCTTTGCTCTACCAGACTTTGTCAGAGCATCTTTCTTCTCCCATCAGGGTCCCATCTGTTTCGAGGAGTGATGACATTCCCCCTCAGCATGACGTTGGCAAACCCAACTTGCATGAAGCCTTCTGTTTTGCCGAGTTCCTGAAGTCATTGTGGCTCCAGATGGCCTCGTATACGGATGACTTCATCCTTTTCAGCACAAAGTCATTGCATGCACTGCATTGTGGGACTAGGAAGCAACACTTACATTTCTTTATACTGGACTCTCTAGAATGCCAGAGGGAAAGTGATGCTGGTGAAGGAAGATCAATTATCAGGATCACTTCACACACGATATACTTCCAATGTAGGAATCATCAGTATGCATTCTATGTATATGCCCCCCTTTGTAATGAAGCTATGAGGATCTACTTTTGTTGCCTGTGCATACCATTGGAAACCAGGGTTTCTGCTTCGTGGGCATACATTCACACATGCATATCCTTGGACAGACCCATACCATATATTTAAGGCACACCCAACACACATTTAAAGCACACAGCTTCCTTCGGGGATAACTGGGAACAGTAGCTTCCCTTTCACATAGCTACAATATGCAGAACCCTTAACAAACTACAGGTCCCAGGATTCTTTAGGAGAAGTCATGTGCTCTATATGTGCAATGGATGTATAGTGGTAGCTTGGTTCTCAAACTTAATCCATTCTGGAAGTCTGTTCCAAAACCAAAGCGTTCCAAAACCAAGGTGAGTTTTCCCATAGAAAGTAATGCAAATTGGATGAATCCGTTCCAGACTTTTAAAAACAACCCCTAAAACAGTAATTTAACATGAATTTTACTATCTAATGAGAGCATTGATCCATAAAACGAAAGCAATAAACAATGTACTGCAGTCACAAAATCAGTCTATCTATCAGTAGCTGAATTGGGTTCCACACAGTCACAAAAAGAAAAAAGAAAAAGAGCCGCAAAAACAAAAACGCAAAATAAATAGCAAAAACAGATAGACCTCAGCATAACACTCAACACTAATATTGGAAGTGTAACACTCAAAACAGAAGTGTGGCACTCAAAACGAAAGCGTAACACTGAAAACGGAGCACGTTTGGCTTCCAAAAAAGTTCACAAACCAGAACACTTACTTCCAGGTTTGAGTTTGGGTTCAAAGGTGTTCGAGTACCAAGGCATTTGAGAACCAAGGTACCACTGTACTTTAAATGTATGGTGTGGATCTGCTGCTTGTCTCATATGTACATGGATTATGCAGATTTTATTGAATAGAGGTGCATCTGATGAAGTGAATTGTTCATGCAACCATCAATTTTATAGCCTTTATGGTGCTATAAGACTCTTGTTTTTATACAGTTATATCTACATAGTTTATCTCTTGTTATCTTGTGTTCTACAGCCTACAGTTTTGGGCCTGGGATTTTCTATATAAAGCAGGGAGCAGGAATGCAATGCTTGTCACTCAGTCACTCTCCTAACTTCCTTTCTGTGCCTTCATTCTCAAATTCTATTTTCTGCTAATATCAATATTAATTAAATATGAATTGTGCCAACAGCTGAGCAGATGTTCTTCTAATTAAGCACCTGCCATTTGCAGTCAGTTGCTGCTAATCAAACCGACTCCCACACATGGATGGAACAATTTCCTCTTAAAACCAGCCCAACTATGAAAGCAATCAAAGGAGGTAGGACTCAAAACTTGTTATTGCTTTCTCAGTGCCATCAAATTTTAGAGCTGGAAAGTAGCTTTGAAGTCATCTGATCCAACCCCTTGCTCAGTCCTACAATGTAGGATGTAATTATGGTACCCCTGACAGATGGCTGTCTAGCCTTCTCTTTTCCATCAAATGAGAGCCCACCAGCACCAGAGGTTGCCTGTTCCAATGCTGAACAGCCCACAACAACTGGATTTTATTTGATTGGCACAGAAGAGCCAGAGAGCAAGTATGATATAAATGAATTTTATTTATTATAAATTTTATTATTTTGGTCACAGACCAGTTCCAGCCCACATACAATATCAAGGAAGTCATAAAACAATAGGGATACGTTTGAATTTGCAATTAGACATAACAGGGACAATACAGATATAGCAACAGTTAAAAAATATATACCATATTTTTTGCTCTATAAGATGCACTTTTTCCCTTCTAAAAAGTAAGGGGAAATGTGTGTGCATCTTATGGAGCGAATGCAGGCTACGCGGCTAAGCCAGAAGGTGGATGAAGGCTCCCCGTGCCCTGCAGAGGCTTCGCGCAAAGCTAGACCAGCTATCCCAGCAGCTATCCCAGAAGCCAGAACAGCAAGAGACTATCCCAGAAGCCCGATCCCTCTTGCTGTTCTGGCTTCTGGGATTCAGAAATTTTTTCCCCTTATTTCCTCCCCCCCAAACTAGGTGCATCCTATCATCTGGTACGTCCTACAGAGCGGAAAATACGGAAAATTAAAACTTAGTCACTAACATATAACCTAAAATTATCATTTAAGGTCTTAATCATTATGATAGCACAGCTTGTTCCCTAAGTTTTATGGCAATCTTTTTGGCCACCCTTAATGTGATCTCAGGATCCTTGTCCTCTACCAGGGATTTTAGACATTGAAGTTCGGATTCATTTGGAGATTTTTGCATAGCTGCGGTAATAAATATCGAGCGTATATCCCCGTAGAAACGGCAGCTTAACAAGGCATGGGAGACAGTTTCTACCTCCATCAAGCCACAGGGGCAGACTCGTTCAAGTACAATATGGTGGTTAGTGTTGGGCTAAGGTCAGGGAGACTAAGGTTCAAATCCCTACTCAGCCATGAAGTGGGTGACTTTCGACTGGTCATGCTCTCTCAGCCTAACCTACTTCACAAGGTTATTATGAGGATGAAACAGGGAAGGGGGGGGGGACTGTGTATGGCACCTTAAGTTCCATGGTGAAAAGGTGGGGTATAAATGTAAACCTAAATAATAAAAAAATCAAGGTGGGTGGTGGACAGAAGAAGAGTCCTGTTGAATCAGGCTAAAGGCACATCTAGTCCAGCATTCTGTTCCCACAGTGACCAACCAGATGTCCAAGGGAGCCCACAAGGCAGGACCTGAGGTCCCTCTTCTTCCCTCTTCTGATTCCTAGCAAGTAGCATTCAGAGACCCCCTGCCTCTGGCAGTGGAGGCAGAACATAGCCATCACGGCTAGTAGCTCTGATGCTTTTGGTCAGCTGCCTCCATTTGGTCAGGACAATGAGCTCAAGGAGCTTTCCTCCTTTCCGCTTTGAATTCATTTATTATATTAATTCATCGGGTGAAAAATTTCTGCTCCCTGTAAAATGCATGTTTCTTGTTTGTGTGAACTTTTCTCTCCTCTTTTTGAAACTGAATGAGAGTCTGAAGGGAAAGCGAAGGTGGAGGAAGGCACCGACGACAGGAGACAACCAATAGGACATTCTCCCGTCACCATCCAAGTCACACAGAGTTGACGACCTCAACCGGAATGCGGATGGGATGATGGGCGTCCAAATGAAAAATATTGCAGGGCAGAGGACAACTTCTGTATCTTGATGTGCAAGGAAAGCTCTTTCTAATGCAGCTAAATCCTAGCACAGTGGCAAATTTGGTCACAGGGTTTCTGTGGGACTGACCACAATGTTGGGGAGGTGCTTGCAACTGACATGATTCAGTTTGCCAGGACTCCTTCAGGTCTTTCATCTTCCCCTACAAAAGGAGTCTGCAGTGAGAACCACAGACGTGGCAGAGAAAAGGGCCTGCTCTGCACCATGCAACCCTCTCAGAAGCTTCTAAGTGCTAGCAAGGTTTGCTGACACATCATCCATGCATGCTGGCACCTAGAGGCCTCTGGAGACTCTGCCCAAGCATGCAGATCTACCCACTCACTTCCTCCTTTTCTGTTGCCCATGTGGGCACAGCACATGGCCTGCTGAGGGAAGCCCCATAGGTTAGAAGCAACTGTTCGCATATGACTCTCTTCAGACTCTTTTCCTGCAATGGAAAGAATTGCAAAATGAAAAGGGCTGGTTGTTAGTTTTGATCAAATGCCCTTTACTGAACCTTCTATATAACGCCGGTCGTATTTGCGCCTTGACTTGTGAAGTTTTGCATTTAAATTGCAACATTCCTTAAAGATACATATAATATCTATAAGATACAAAAAACAAACAAACTATCCATGCCAGGATAGAGTAGCAGGTGGAAAGTTTAACCGAAGCCATTCATTTAAAATATAATAATATTTGATTTTACATATTTAAGTTTATAATCATTCCATAACACATCCAAAGTTACAAGATTCCCCCGAATCTCTGGACTTCCCACTTTCCCCTCCATGGGTTCTGTTGTTAAACCTTTTCTACTACATCTTTTTAAAAATACACCCCCCCCCCAATTATAACTCAATTGTGTCCATATTTCTCATTACGTTACAAGTGTTAATGCAGTCCTGCTAATGTTTTCAGCTGCTTACAGTGGTCTTTAAGGTAAATTATAATTTTTCCCATTCCTAGTTTTTGGTCTTCCTGGTTCTTGAGCCTCCTGGTCAATTTTGCCATTTCAGCACAGTCCAACAAGATCATTCTCTGGTAGGGACTTTGTCTTCTTTCCATCTCTGAAGCCATTCATTTTTCTTCCTTCATGTCTTTGCACACATGTGCAAAGATAAATGAGGTCCAAAGGAAACCCTGTCTATCATCTATCTACTTATCTAGCCAGCTATCTATCTATCATCTATCTATATCTATCATCTATCATCTATCATCTATCATCTATCATCTATCATCTATCTATATCTATCTATCTATATCTATCTATCTATCTATCTATCTATCTATCTATCTATCTATCTATATCTATCTATCATCTATCTATGATCTATCTATCTATCTATCTATCTATCTATCTATCTATCTATATCTATCATCTATCTATCATCTATCTATCATCTATCTATCTATCTATCTATCTATCTATCATCTATCTATCTATCTCTATCATCATCTATCAATCTATTCTTCTTGCCTATCTCATATGCTTACAGCACCATTCAGGCACAAAACAGAAGTATGATCAGGATCAGCAGAACCCTGACCCTTGCAGAACATACAATAATAAGAAAATAAAAATCCAGGGAGGATTGGAAACCCTGAAGGTGAAAATCCACACTCCCCACAGCTGCCCAGTGAGGAATGCTGACAGAGGCTGCCAGGCAAACAACAGTAATAACCATAACAACAGGTTTAGGCCTGCTTATAGGACTGAATCTGCTTTGGTTAACTTTTATTGGGATAAGGACAGGAGGAGAATGTATAAAAGCCCTGTACAGCTTGGGACCAATGGTACCTAAAAGATCTTCTCACATCTTATACACCCAATCAATCCCTGCCCTCTGCAGGTGTGGGCCTCCTGCAAAGACCACCTTAACAGGAGATCAATTCTGCACAATGTAGGAATCAGGTCTTTAGTGCTGTGACACCTACCCTTTGGAATTCCACCCCCAAGCAGATTTAGGGTAGTGTGACTGGGCACCAAGCCTAGGGGGTGCCATAGGGCATCACAACTATGGCGTAGGGAATTGAGCAGCATGGAAGGCGAGAGGCATGGGGTGGCATATATTTTTTGCCTCATTGAGGATGCTGCTGAAATTTGAAAGATCAAAGTCCACCTCTGTCCCTCCCCATGAATATTAGACAGGCACTGTCTTGGTGATACCTGATGAAGACCTTCCTCCTTCAGCAAGCCTTTTAAGCTGAGATCTTTCCCGGTCCACATCTGTATTGGCATTGTTTCCCCTCCAGTCCAGATATTCTGGACCTAAGATGTTCAGGACCTGATGAGGTCACAAGGACTTAATTTAGGAGCCAGTGCAATTCCTTTAGCAAAGGGCATGCTAGGATGGACCACTGGCCATCCTAGCCACTGCATTTTGCATCAGCTGCAGCTTCCAAACCAACTTTAAGGGCTGAGTCACATACAGCATATTGCGATAATCCAGTCTTGGGGTAAATAATGTGTGGCTCACTGTGGCTTAAGATGTCTCTGCCCGGGAAACAGCACAGAAGGAACACGAAACAAAGCTGCTCCAGGCCACCCACACACCCCAGAGAGCCGGTGTGGTGTAGTGGTTAAGAGCGGTAGTCTCGTAATCTGGGGAACCGAGTTCGATTCCCCGCTCCTCCATATGTAGTTACTGGGTGACCTTGAGCTTCTTGAAGTCTCTCAGTCTCACTCACCTCACAGAGTGTTTGTTGTGGGGGAGGAAGGAAAAGGAGAACATTAGCCACTTTGAGACTCCTTCGGGTAGTAATAAAGTGGAATACCAAATCCAAACTCCTCCTCCTCCTCCTCCTCTTCTTCTTCTTCTTCTTCAGGCCACCCTAACCTCCAGTGGCAAAGATGGATCAAGGAGCAACCCCAAACTATGAACCTGCTCCTTCAAGGGGAGGAGTGCAACTCCATCTAGAACTGGAGGGATGTTCTCCCATGAACTGTAGATGTACAGAGGGAGAGATTTTAAACAATAGGACCAAATGGCCATGTAGCATAAGATCCTGTGTTCTTTGCATTAGATGGACTGGTTCATAAGACTGAATCTGGTGCATCCCACCAGTGACACTGAACGAACGTTTTATGTATGACCCGTGTATGACAAAATACGGGGGGGGGGGCATTTGATTAGGAAAAGTGTGGAAAGAAAGTATTCCTTTCATGTGTATCTGCAGGAATTTGGGGACGCCTTGGTGGGGGAATATAACAACTGAAAGGGGAGAGCAGGCTAGTTTCTGAGAAAAACAAGAATAATTGTACCTGTACATTTTGCCTCATATCTCGAACTCTGCAA
The DNA here is from genome assembly GCF_964106915.1 of Podarcis gaigeae. Lineage (NCBI taxonomy): Eukaryota > Metazoa > Chordata > Lepidosauria > Squamata > Lacertidae > Podarcis > Podarcis gaigeae. The sequence goes on along the minus strand of NC_139679.1, from coordinate 64,723,477 downwards.
ATGCTAGAAACTTAAGAACAACAACAACCCGGAAAACTGGGAATCTGAGGGCTGTCCCCTGTCCCCACTGGATCTATCTCTCTCTCTCTCTCTCTCTCTCTCTCTCTCACACACACACACACACACACACACACACACAAACACTTCTCCAGGTTGCAATATATCTGCTCCCCGCGTTGCACCTTCGCGCACCCTTCCTTTCGCTAGACCTCCTCCTTTTCCTCTCTCCTTCCTTCCTTTGGTAGGTGAGCACACCGGGGCGGGCGCGGAGGCCTGGCCACCTGCTTGGCGCGCTCGGTTCCTCCTCCCCCTGCCGCTGGAGGAGGGGTCGGAAGAGAGGCGCGCCTGCCCGCCGCCCCAGCTCCTGCCTGGCAACTGTCTTTCCTGCTGCTTGGCTGCGGGCGCGCCGCTCTGCCTAGAACTTCTGCTGAGCCCAACTTCTTGCAAGCGGCAGCCGGAGCAGCGCTCGCCATGCGCCCTCCGCAGCCGGCCGCGCACTGCGCCTTGAGAGAGGAGGACCCAGCTGGACAAAGAGAGCGCCGATAAACGCTTGCTGGAGGACATCGCCTTCTGCAACAACCAGGTAAAGGCGAGTCGCGGGCAGCTCCGCTTGGGAGCGTTACCATATTTATTTTTAAAACAAAAAAAATTCCTTCCAGTAACACCTTAAAGACCAACTAAGTCAGTTCTTGGTATGAGCTTTCGTGTGCATGCACACTTCTTCAGATACAGATATTTATTTTTGTTATTGCACGGGGTACCATCAGAAACCCACCTTTGCGGAGGACATCCTGGACCTTGCCTTGCGCAAGAGGCGCATTGAACCCAGAGCCAAGGCTTTTTTGGTTGGGAGCTGAGCATGATTGCGGCGAAACTTTCTGCTCGAGTGTGAGCAGCCGAAGAGCTTTACAAACTGGTGGTGCACGTTTCAGTTTTGCTCTTCCGAGCTTTGGAGACTCGTCGGGGCAGGCGTTGTCTTCCGCTTTCCCCCCTTCTCTCTGCAGTTTATTCATTTCAACCAGCCAAAAAACAGGCAACAAGTTGTTGGTTTTTAAGATGGTGTTGTGAACTTTCCTATGCACGTGTTCCAAATTTTCTAAAGTATTTCCTTTATATTCTTCTTCTATTTGAACAAATCTGATTTAGGTCTCTCTCTTTTTGGTAAATGTGCTGTATAGCACCAACTTTGATAGCGGAGACATGTACACATTTCTTTTTCTTATTTTAAAAAACCCATGTTGGATTAAGCCTCTCAAGACAGTAGCACTTGTTTGACGGAGGATTTCCCTAGTTTTGCCTGGCAAGTAGCACTTTTTTCGTTATTTGAGTGTGTGCACATTGCCGGCTGAAAGTGCAGCTAGGTCCTTCTTTGTGTCATTTCGAAACAAGCCTGTTTTTTTTGTGCAGAGAGGATGCATCAAAAGGCATTTGTCAGAAAGAACAGGATTGTGGACTACAACTCCCATCATCCCTAGCTACCAGGACCAATGGTTAGGGATGATGGGAATTGTAGTCCCAAAACAGCTGGAGAGCCGTTTGGCCATCACTGCCTGAGAGGGAAGGGCCATAGTTCTGGGGCAGAGCACGTGTGTTTCATGAGAAAGATCCAAGGTTCAATCCTTGGTGCCTCCAGATAGGAAACTAGGAAAGACCCCTGCTTGAAACTCTGGGAGTGAGTAACTGCTAGATGGAACAAGGGTCTAACTTCATGTAAGGCAGTTTCCTATGAGAGAGGGAAAGGAGAAAATGTAAGAGAGAGCTGTTGGGGTGATGCAGTGGTTAAGGCTATAATCTGATTCATGTTTGGGAGTAAGCACCTTTGTAGTCAAGGAGCTTTCTCTCCAAGAAAACGTGCTTTGAATTGGATGGCAAGGGTATGAGAAGTGGGCCATGAAATCCCACAGAATAAGGCAAGCTGCTTATTCTCTCTGCCTCCCATCTTTTATATGGGTATCAGAAGACTGGCCTACCTTTCAAGGTCATTCTAAGGATTACCGAGATAATAAATGTGATGTGCTTTGAAACCCTTGGAATGTATAGTGCCATGTATCATTATCAGCAAGACTAGTTTACAAATCAAATTTTTACTTTATCTCTTGGTTCCTCTCGTTGATTCCAGTTCGACCCAGAAATATGTATTTATTATTACATTTATATTCCTTCCCGTCCTCCCAAAGGTGCACAGGGTGGCATCCAACACGCAATAAAACAATAAAAATGCTTTTAAAACATTAGAAGCAATTCCAGGACAAATGCAGACTGGGGAAAATCTCCAGTTAAAAGGCTTGTTGAAAGTCATGCAGTCCAAGGTCTAAAATCAAGGGTCTAAATGGTTTTAGGGTTGGATCCATCACCCAGATTAATGAGAATGTTTAAACCGTTTACTTTTGCTTGCCCATGTGATTCTGGCTTGAACAGGAAGCCTAGGAGTAACTGCCCAGATGAGTATTTCTCTTTGATGTCCAATTCTGAGACAATTTACAATGGGATATTTGTTATGACTAGTTACGAATTGAATGATTATATGGGGGAAAGGTGGATGTGGTGATTGAATCACGCAGATAGTATGCAAGTGGGGTTTTATGGCCCTCTGTATGTTTGCATATGGCAGCTATCTTAGCTCACCTTTTCATCAATATTGTGCCTTTGTTGGGAATGTTTCATTGGAACTTGCAACTTAAAATGAAGTTGTGCAGAACAATTGCATCAAAAAGAGAGTTTGCTGCCACACGTGTCTTTCTCTGCTCTGAAGATTACACTAAAGGTGGTCCCTCACACCTTCCTGCCTCCTTCAATCTCAGCGCTGCTCTCCTTGACAGATCTCTAGTTGTGGGAAGTGCTGAACAGATGTTTCAGCAATGCCAAGGCCTTGCAGTTTGCTCTCTTTTCTCGCAGGGGGGGCGTGTTGTCGGTGAACATGCATATGTGTCAGCAGATAACCCGATTCTTTGTCTGCCTTCGTATGGCTGACTGCCCTAGATATCAATCTCTAAAGTAAACTGAAGTCAGCCGTGGTGTAGATGCTGTTCCTCTCAGCACCCACAGAGAGTGAATGAAAGAGGTTAGGGGATAGGGAGATGGAGACCAGCCGAGAGCATTGACAGAACAAAGGTAACACGCAAAGGTAACATAGGAGCAGAAGTTATCAGATAATTAACCTCCTTGGGGAATTAAAAGTCGACTAGGCGAACAGCAAGAGGCCATAAGGACAAAGATCAGTTGCTCAATAGCATCTGTTTTTTGGACAACGTGGTACTGAGGAGGTCAGCCTAGCCTATCTAGAATATCTGGATTAGAGACAGTTTAGTAACCCTGTTAATTTAAATGGAGGAAAACTGGATTAGACCAAAGCATTCTGGTTTAACTGGGTGGAGGCGAGTGAGAAACCCAATGAGGTTGTGAGACTTTTCTTTGTTTTTTCCACTATTCGCAGACAAATTGAAGCTCATAAAATAAATTACACTCCATTGCCACTTGAGCCTGAAATGCATTGTAATTGGGCTAGATGTAGTGTGACCAATGCTTACTCTACCCAGCGATGCCTCCATCCGAAACATGCACGCAAGTCATCTCCAGGTGGGACAGATTCCAGTCTGAAACCTAGGAAACCACTACTAGTCAGTGCGGACAGTTTTGAGCTAGGTGGGCCAATGGTATGACTCAGTATAAGCAATTTCACGTTTCTATGTTCCTATTATTACATACATAAATTCTTGATATGAGGAAGAAAGTGACAATATAATGAATTTATGCAATGTGCAGAAAAATATATACATGGATTCTGAATAACAACAGTTGGTTTAGGTTGAGGATTGCTTATTTTCGAACATCCATTTCTCCCCTGTTTTAGTACATCACAGCTCCATAAGAGTATGATAAACATTGCATAACTATCAATCTCATCCACACTATCCCCAATGAGTTCAGAACAGCAAATCTTGTGGTAGCTCATGTTATCACTCGGGCAGAATGAGAGACTTGCCCCAAAGCTCTCCTGTAAGTCTCATAGCTAAGCAGGGATTTGAAATGGACTTTTCCTATGTCTCAGCCTAACTCTCTAACTGCTGCATCGCACGGCTCAGTCCCTTGTGATACTTGGCTGTAAAACTCAGATCAAGCATAGTCTACTACTGTTTTTATCCTGCTCCCAGCTCTCTGTGTTGCAAAGGGCTGTGTGATGCGACAGAGGTGGTATGCACCACTTTGCACATGTATAAAATGTAGCTTGGAATTTAACAAAGAGTTGGTTAAGTGGACCAAAGCACATTCATTTCTGTGGGTAAGGGAATTCAGCACGTGGCATATTCATGTACGGTGCACGCAAGCACATGTGCTGAAGAACGCAGATTGATTTCTACTCCCCCCTGTGCACATATGTGCTGCTGTCATGTAATGTAGGAAGTGGTCCTGAGAGGAATCTGTCCCAAAAATAGTCGGATGTATGAGGTAAATCCTAATGCTACGGATAATCAAAACATCCACAGAGAGCTCAAGATTGTGAGCCATGCTATTTTCTTACTTTGCTAAAGAAAACCAACAACCCAGCACCACCCTTTCCTTTTAGTCATGCTGAAGTCATTTGGCTTGCCTCTGCAGCCTTGCCAACGCTTAATGGGTGCCATAATCGGTCTACTCTCAGTTAGGGGCACTGGATAAGTGTGCTGGAATTAGGAGTAGTTTGGGAAGAGCTTCATGAACCATCTTTTCATTTAATTTTGCCTTTGTACAGTGGTACCTTGGGTTACAGACGCTTCAGGTTACAGACGCTTCAGGTTACAGTCTCCGCTAACCCAGATATAATACCTCGGGTTAAGAACTTTGCTTCAGGATGAGAACAGAAATCGCATGGTGGCAGCGGGAGGCCCCATTAGCTAAAGTGGTACCTCAGGTTAAGAACAGTTTCAGGTTAAGAACAGACCTCCAGAGCGAATTAAGTTCTTAACCTGAGGTACCACTGTATACATTATTCTAGTTTGTGTAAGACGGCGAGGGGTACCTTAGGCCTAGGGCACAAATGCAGCCCTCCAGGCATCTCTGTCTGAGCCTTGCAACTCTCCCCAGGCCACCCCCTCCTTGGCTTCTGCTCCCCGTCCCCCCTGTGTTTTGCTTGGCTGCAGTCTACCCTTGAGCTCTGATAATGCGCCTTGCTTGTCAGGTTGGAGGATAGAGGAGGGTGTATGAGTGTGTGCAGAAACTAACTTACTGTACAGGTAAAATGTGCATTTGTTGCTTTGCCAGCTTTTGTCTCTGGTCGCAGCCACCACTGGTCTGTGGTCCTTGTAAGGATGACCAGAAGAGAATGTGGCCACCAAATCCAAAAAGGTTTCCCTTGCCTGGTATAATATATAGAGACTTCAGGTGTGCTGTATCTGTAAGGATTTGAGGGTGGATTCTTACCTTTGTTTACTTTGAACAGTAGACCCTCAAGCTCCCTTCACTTTGCAATGGTGATTTGCAATGTTGCATTGTTATTATTATTTTTATTTGTTTCTTAAATTTGCACACCACCCTCCATCTGCAGATCTCAGGGTGGTTCACGACACAAAAATACATTGGTGGGGAGGGGGAGGGTTGTCCAAGAACACACGTCCAGTTTCTCCTTGAGCCTGCAGAACTTATTGTACCATCTTCTGGATCACAAAGTGTTTGTGTCAACTCGGTAATGCGCTTGAACGCGGTGAGCGCAAAATGGCTTATGCATGCTTGGAACTATTCCATAGAAAAGGTGGTGCATCTCTCATTGTGCCAAACATGTTCCACAGAATGATAGTTTTGTCCTGATAAGATATATCTCGAGAAGCATTTTGGATGTGTAGGCCAAGTAAACAGAGGGAGAAAACAAGGAATAAGTTTGCATACACCTGGAATGCAACATCTGCTGCAGGCAACAAATGCATTTTGCATTATGCTCTGTTGTAAGCGGCTCTTGGCTCCAGTGCAAACCATACAGGACCGTTGGTGCCAGTGGTTGGCTACAGACAGGGCTTTTTGTTTGCGTGCCTGTACATCCTGAAACGCATGCTTGTGTGAGAGTGCATGCACATGTGATGTGCACATTTCCACATGGCAGTCAGCACAATTTAGCCTTCACTGATGCATGGACGTAATAGAATTAAAAAGGGGCTGGTATCTCTTGAAAAGTGGGTGCCATTGTGTGCTATTAGAAAAAAAGCCCAGTTTTGCTGAACAGGCAGGTCTCCCAAATTCTCTTGCAGTTTTTCTAAAGAGATGGAGTAGAAGGGCAAGCTCAGTGGAGCAGAGAAGCTGTTACTTGGAAGGAGTTGACCAAATATCAAGATCTAAGACAGTTGGACACTTTTAAGCAAGATGGTGGAAATTGTTGAAAAGCTAAACAGAGGAAATGTTATTGAGTAGGGATGGGGACACTGTGGCCTTGCAGATGTTGTTGGGTTCTACCTTCCGAAGCCAGCACGTCTAATGGTCAAGCATGATAGGAGCAACAACATATGGAGAATCTCAGGTTTCCCATCCCTGCTATGGATCTCAGGTGGAAGGCTATTTGGGCTTCGTGGTATGAGGCAAGCTACTGGGCTTTCAGCCTCAGTCCAATAGGAACAACCTTGGTTTCAAATTGTGGTGTGCCTGAAGACCACAAACCCAGGGTTGGAAGACATGCTAAGCCAAACCATGGTTTAGCTCAGCACAGTGCAACAACAACATAAATGGGGAGAAGCAAAGTGCCTGCAATCTTTTCTCTGGGAGCTGTGCATGTTTGCTTGTTCATTTTAAGGCATGGTTTGGCTTAGTGTTATGTGCAAACCAAGTCCACAGACTAGCAAAAAGGCTGTAGCTTGTTTCCCTAATGCTGTATTTGCTGTCCAGCTTTTTATCCTTGTAACCACAAATCAAGCTGGTGAGTATTTTGGGTGGTGTGGCCAAAGAAACCATGGCTAGACTGCTGTGTTGGGTATGGACATTCCAACAAACCACACTTTGCCTAAGCAAATCATAGCTCAGTGTTAGGTATAAACCAGACTAACTTGTCACTGCCATAAGAATGGGAAGCCAGGGCTATTTTTGTATGCTGAGATTTGACATTGGGGCTATAACATTTGAATGCTGCTGCCTACTGTGGAGATCAGTCAGGCTGCATAATCTCATGCCGGTCTTGCCACACATTCCTGGCAGTCATTGGTGTTGATGTGGAGATTCACAGCAAGATTGGGACAGTTGCTGTCAACTGTTTCAAATATATCCTACTAATATTTTCATTTATTTTTCATGGTGCAGAAGGTACACTTTGAGAAAGCAATTGTTGCAACAACAAACAACAAACAACTTGTCCCAGTATACTGTAATTACAGACTTTTGTCATGCTATGCAACAAAGTTTCATTTGATTACTCTTAATCAGGGGTAGGCAAACTAAGGCCCGGGGGCTGGATCCGGCCCAATCGCCTTCTAAATCCAGTCTGCATACGGTCCGGGAATCAGCGTGTTTTTACATGAGTAGAATGTGTCCTTTTATTTAAAATGCATCTCTGGGTTATTTGTGGGGCATAGGAATTCGTTCATTCCCCCCCCCCAAAAAAAATAGTCCGCCCCCCCCCACAAGGTCTGAGGGACAGTGGACCGGCCCCCTGCTGAAAAAGTTTGCTGACCCCTGTGATCTGATCATGAACACAGCTTCCCATGAGTGTGGGGTGGATTCCTGCTGCAGTCTGAACAATTTATGTATTGAATAAACATTTGTCATATGTTATAAAAGCAATTGGGATTGTATTGCAGCTCTCAATAAAAAGGCTAAGAGGTCATCAGGATAATCTTGGGTGGGTGGGATTGTAAACCCAAGTTGTGCTAGTGCAAAAGACGTGTGTGTGTGTGTGTGTGTGTGTGTGTGTGTGTGTGTGTGTGTGTGTTTCAGTTTTCTCTCAGTGTAAACAGTCCAGGAATTAGTGTTGGAAATGCAACAGTAAGAATCATTCAGTTTGTAATGTAAGGGTTAATTCTGTTAGCATTACATCAGCTAACCAAGAGGGGGGGGTGGAGATGCTGCTTAGCAACCACTGAACATGGCATGATCTCTGGTGAGGTAACACATGCCCTGACTGGCTATGTAGCTCTGAAGGAGTTTTTCTTCTATATGTTTAGCTCCTAAAAGACAAACCCCTTCTGTTTTTTTTCTCTTCAAGTTATACACTCTTTTGTTCAGTTTGTTCAGTAAGTGTTACTGGGATTTTATCTCTGGATTCCAGCTACTTTACTTAAGTGACTCTGAACAGATAGAAGATACTGAAGAATTAAAAGTGTGTGCTTGTTAGACTGAAGTCATGGTCCATACTGCATGTCTCTTCAAAGGAAACAGTCTCATTATCTGGCCTGGCTGTGATCTTTCAAAGCCTTCCACTCTAAATAAATAGCGATAAGAGATACTGTAGAACTATTTATTTAATTAGTTTTCAATCTGCGCTTCATCAAACAAGGGATCTCAGGGTGGGGTGCATGCAATATAAAATCAAACTAACAGTACAACAATTCCAATAAATACATTCAAGGCAACTTAAACATTAATCCATATAACCTCTACTCCTCCTTACTACAAAAATCAGTGGCCTAATGTTTCAAAACCACATGATTAAAAGCCTGACTGAAAAACTAAGTTTTTAGCTAGTACTGAAAATTGACCAGTGTTGGCAGGAAGCAGGGAGGACATGTTTTGTGTCTCTTAATTGGTGGGCCACCATCTATGGCTGGTTATGGTTGGCTTAGTGGATCATGGTTTGTTGAGGATCAGAGCAGTGATGAACACATGTCTATTCAGAATATTTGTGGCTACTCTACAGCAACATATAAGAGGGTAATACCCTAGGGAATTCTAGTCAAAACTGCCACCCCAGAGGCTTGGTATTATCTTACAAGCTTTCTTTTACATTTAATAGAATGATGACATTCTTAAGGTGACTGGCTAGACTGCGACTAATTATGCCAATGGAAGGAAGAGCTTTTGCTTTTTGTGCAGAAGGAAAATAATTTGCCCTTGTTGAAATGCCCCTTTCTACAAATTTATTGAACGCACAGGATTCTGTCCTTGCTTGTACATGGTTAGCCCCAGCCCGAGTTGAGGATCCTGCCCCTTCCTCTTTGCTGGACTTGATATCCCATGGTAACAATGGTCAGGTATGATGGGAGTTGTAGTCCAGCACCATTTGGGGGGGAGGGCACAGGTTCCCCATCCCTACTGTAGGCATCAATCTCTTTGTGGCTTTAATAGTCCCTTGGAAGCATTCCTATGCAATACAGCTGAGTTCATTACCTTATCCCTTTTCACCTCTTTGCATATATAAACTCAACAGTATGAAGACTTTGGAAGAAACAGGACAGGCAGTGACAGAGTCTTAAAGCTGACCACACACAGAAAGAGAAGATTGTTGGCTTCACCTAGCTCCACAAACTGCAAGGTAAAAAACAACAGGTGTATTTGGATCCCAAGCCTGAAAGTAGGTGAAGAATTTTTTTACAGAAGGTAAAGTGATTCTTAGGCTTTCCTCCAGAGTAGCCCAGGAGTATTTCTGCCTGCAAAGGAGGGAAATGGATAATTAATGGAGGATTTTGATGGCAGTTTGTGTGACTGGAGATTTGTGTGTGGAGAGTTCATAGGAGCAGATCACCAGAAATACTCTGATTAAGAGATTCTGTCGGCCTGTTTTAAAATTTGGGGCAAGTTCACATATGAGATGCACGTGGCATGACCCTTTCTTTGCATTCTGTCCTCCTTTATCATTCTAACACCATTGTCTTCAAACAAATTTACTGATTTATTAAAATCATTTATATATCACCTTTAAACCAGAAGTTACCATAGTTTTGTACAACTTAAGAAAAACCGCTATCTTTTCAAGGTGCTTTTCAGTATTTGCAAATATTTTCACAGGTAATCCATCACAGTTTTATTTCCATCCTATTTGTTGCAATGCTGCTGCTGAAATATAAAACCATAGATACTGTAGAGTCTGAAATGGCAGTTGTTCCAATACCATAATACCTGATTTTTGTGTCCTTCAACCAAGGAAAACTGGGCAGAGAAATTAGAAGAGGAATCAACCATTCTTATTAATATAAGATCAGGGAGAGAGAGGACTGCAATCAAATATGAAACTTTTTTCACAGTCTCTCAGGGACATTGAATTGGCTAAGGAGAGATAAAACTACTAAGAGATGTGGACAAATAGATCTAATACTTTGATGGTTGTGCTGCAACAGACTAACATGGCTATCACTTGGGTTGCTAACAAGTGATAAGACCAATAGTTGATTTAGCTGCTATTTTGTCTTTAAATAGGCCTTATTTAGACATCACACTTATTTATTGTGACAACCATGAGCTTCAGTGAGCTTTGAGTTTTCCACTTTCTTCTCTGCCATGGTCATATGTAGATTAACCATAGTTTAGTGTGCTGTCCAAACTATGAAAAAGTAAAGGTAAAGGGACCCCTGACCATTAGGTCCAGTCCTGGCCGACTCTGGGGTTGCAGCACTCATCTCGCTTTATTGGCCGAGGGAGCCAGCGTACAGCTTCCGGGTCATGTGGCCAGCATGACTAAGCTGCTTCTGGCGAACCAGAGCAGCGCACAGAAACACCGTTTACCTTCCCGCCGGAGCAGTACCTATTTATCTACTTGCACTTTGACGTGCTTTCAAACTGCTAGGTTGGCAGGAGCAGGGACCGAGCAACAGGAGCTCACCCCGTTGTGGGGATTCGAACCACCGACCTTCTGATCGGCAAGCCCTAGGCTCTGTGGCTTAACCCACAGTGCCACCTGCATCCCTTGTCCAAACTATGAACTGTGGTTAAATGTTAACTATGGTTAACAAGGGCATGCTTGAAGCAAATGTTTCTGAGCGCCTCTTTGTGGCCCCACCAGAAGTGGGAAGAGAAGGGAATGTGGGAGCCTAAGGCTTGCTGCAGCTGTTTCTTGTCATGCCAAATCATGACTCCATGTGATGACTGAACATGTGCCACAGTGATCATTGTACCATTTGTGTCTTTTAGTTAACTTTGGTAATGGTATTTGCATTTCTTTTCCTATTGGACTAACATTGTTATGTGATATTTTTATTCTGTCCCCAATGGTCCCATTTAAAAGAAACAAAGTCAGCCCACCTACTTTGATACATCCCCCTAAATTTATTCTAGGGATCCCCCCCCCCAGTCCTGTGGGGAAGGTGTGGGTCATGCACAGGAGGAGGGAAAGAGCCAGTGTGGTGTAAGTGCTTAGAGTGTTGGACTAGGAACTGGGAGAGCTGGGTTCAAGTCCCTACTTGGCCATGGAACCTACTGGGTGACCTCCAGCTAGTCACTGTCTTTCAGCCTAACCTACCAAACAGGGTGGTTGTGAAGATAACATAGGGAGGAACAGGACCACATATGCCATCTTGAACTTCTTTGGAGGAAAGGTGGGATATAAATGTGGTAGGCTGGTTGGGAAGGAAGGAAGGAAGGAAGGAAGGAAGGAAGGAAGGAAGGAAGGAAGGAAGGTTGTGCTAGCGGTAATCCTTGCGCTAAGAGGATGAATCAGTTCGAATACAGTTGCTTTTCAGCCACCAATTTACAGTGGTATCTCGGGTTACATACGCTTCAGGTTACATACGCTTCAGGTTACAGACTCCGCTAACCCAGAAATAGTACCTTGGGTTAAGAACATTGCTTCAGGATGAGAACAGAAATTGTGCTCTGGCTGTGCAGCAGCAGCAGGAGGCCCCATTAGCTAAAGTGATGCTTCAGGTTAAGAACAGTTTCAGGTTAAGAACAGACCTCCAGAACGAACTAAGTACTTAACCCAAGGTACCACTGTATATGATGGATTAGGTCAGGACTGAAATGTTTGAAGTCAGAAAATTATTCTCATTCTATATCTTTGTGCCTATTGCTACACAAGGGGGTCAGATTAAGAGACCAACTGAGAGAAGGGAGAGGAAAACTGCAAAATAGCCCAGGCTACTACAGTGGAACCTCGGTTTGCGAATGTGATCCATGCGGGAGGCACATTCGCAACCTGCAGTGTTTACAACCTGCAGCGCCACATCTGCACACCTGCGTGATGTGATACGGCGCATCTGCGCATGCGCAAAGCGTGATTTAGTGTTTCTGTGCATGCGTGAGTGCTGAAACCCAGAAGTAACCTGTTCTGGTACTTCTGGGTTTCGGCATGTCTATAACCTAAAAATGCGTAACCTGAAGCGTCTGTAACCTGAGGTACCACTGTACTGTGAGGAAACTGAGTGGAGCACAGAGAAGAAGCAAGTCAAAGGAATAAAGAAAACGAGAAATTAATATGGCCCACTATCAAGCCAGAGTTAAGATTTGAGAATGTGATTGACTCTTTAATGGAAATAAGTAGTAAATAAAAGTGCTTAAATTTTACTGGCCCATGCACATGACATTTAGTTTTATTAAGGCTACCAAGTCAAGTTCAACTCCTTTTTAATCAACATTCAGTGTCTCACAGAACAGGAGGGGTCTGTTGACAAAAATGTTAGTTTTAGTGTTGTTCCTCTGCCATCTGCGGTGGCACCTCAGCCATGCAATACTCTTCCCAGGGAGGCTCACCTGGTGCCAACTTTGATGTCATTTTGGCACCAGGAAATGTCCTTTATTTACTTTCCCAGGCTTTTAATCCTCTGTACATCGCTTTTATGCTGCTTGTGATGTGTGTTTTTAATTCCCTTCAGAGAGCTATATTTCCCAGAGTTCCCCAGGAAGAGCAATTGCTTGTTAAACCACTCCAGGAATTAGAGCTCTGAGGGGGATAAGGGTCACCTAAAACAATTCTCAGCACCCTTAAGGCAAACATTGGCTCCCAGGATTCTTTGAGGGAATCCATGTTTAAAGTGGTATAGAGTGCAGATAGGACCTGAAGAAAACTCAGTGGACGGGGGTAGGCCTAGCGTAATGGTAAGCACATGAAGTGCCTGCAGAATGTCCCCCTGGCCTCTCCAGCCAAAAGGATTAAGAGGTAGCTGATAGGGAGAACATTGGCCTGAGACCCTGAAAAGACAGAGAAGATAATACTGGGCGAGATGGACAAGCATTCTGCCCTGGGAAAAGACAGCTTCATATGTTCCCAGGTGTTTTGGGTTTTTCCAGTTGGAAATTCACAACCGTGAATTCCAAAGTACATCTCATGAAATCCAAACTAACAGTGAACGGCAGTTGTCCTGCTCATACGTTGTGCAAAAAATAATAACGGGGGAATCTTTTCATTTAGATTCTCAAACTTAATTCTGTGTTTTCACCAGTCACTTTACTATTTGGTGCCTCAGTTTCCTTATTGTTAGATGGGATGATGATTAAGGTAATTGTAATGACTGATTAGCTGAGGAATCCTGTGGCCCTCCAGATTTCTTGAACCCCAGCTCCCATCAAGCCCTGCCAGGATGGTTAATGGTCAGGGATGATGGGAGTTGGAGTACATCTGGAAGGCCCCACCCCACCCCTGGATTAGCTTAATTCAAAAGAAAGCAGCAAGGCCTCTTTCCCTAAAATGTGCAGAGAGTTCAGAGACTCCCTGACTCACAGTGTATTTTACTACTATATTATTATAAAGTATTAGTGGTGCTTTGACTATTAGCAGCATAAATAACTGTCAGGGTTGTTTATGTCAAGTAATAAGTAATGATCAGATGATATATTACCTCTGATTATTTTCCTGCCCAATCAGTTGGACTTGTATGATCCTGTTTGTGTGCCTGGAAAGCAAAAATGTACTTTGCCATTTCCACATTTGGAATGAGAAGGAGAGGAAAAGGTGAAGAACAACAGATGTCTCCATTATCAGTGCTGGCATGAGTTATATCTGGTCTCAAAATGCCATTGGAGAGAGAAAGTGAAGGTGTGAAGATGAATTTACAGAGACCAATTTTTGGATGCTCTTGCTAAGCAGGTGCTAACTGTTGAAGATGGGCAACTTCAAGGCCCCTGCTGGTCTCTCTTTTTATAGGGCTGCATGTAGACCATAACTTCCTCCAAAGAATCCTGGGAATTGTAGTTTGCTAAGAGTGCTGGGAATCATAGCTTTGTGAGGTATAAAAATGCAGCCTAGTTCTTAGTCCTTAAATTGACAGAGCAGTCCTTCAACCCCCCTGTAACACCTGAGGCTCAATTTAGACATTGCAGTAAGGTAAAAAGGTAAAGGACCCCTGGATGGTTAAGTCCAGTCAAAGGCGAAATAGCCAGCATTTGTCCACAGACAGCTTTCCAGATCACGTGGCCAGCATGACTAAACCGCTTCTGGCACAACAGGACACTGTGACGAGTGCCAGAGTGCATGGAAACACCATTGACCTTCCCACCGCAGTGGTACCTACAGTGGTACCTCGTGTTAAGAACTTAATTCGTTCTGGAGGTCCGTTCTTAACCTGAAACTGTTCTTAGCCTGAGGTACCACTTTACCTAATGGGGGCCTCCCGCTGCCGCCTCACCGCAGGAGCACGATTTGTGTTCTCATCCTGAAGCAAAGTTCTTAACCCGAGGTACTATTTCTGGGTTAGCGGAGTCTGTAACCGGAAGTGTCTGTAACCTGAAGCATCTGTAACCCGAGGTACCACTGTATTTATCTACTTGCACTGGTGTGCTTTCGAACTGCTAGGTTGGCAGAAGCTGGGACAGAGCAATGGGAGCTCACCCTGCTGTGGGGATTCGAACCGCCAACCTTCTGTAATCTCCAGCAACAAAATAGGCAGAAGAGACATTTGGGTAAACTGGTTCTTCCATCCAAGACCTGATCATCTTGCTGCTGAAACAGCTTGAAAACAGACCATCACAAATTGTGGCTGCCATTGCATTGGTTTTTTAAAATACCACTTGGAAACGAACACTGCTAGACCTGAGCCAAGGAGTGATGTGCTACTCCAGAGAAACTCATGTAAGAGTCACTAGCCATGTTTTAATAATCATATATTGGCTTAATGAATAAGTCTCATGCTCCCATGGAGCCATGCCACTCTTCCCTTTGTGTGAGCTGTCAAACTAATCAGAAAGGGTTTGGTTAACTGTAGTCTCTTCTTTCATCTAAACTCAGAAACAATGATTAGCAGCTTTTGAAGAAGCCAGGCGATCTGAAGTCAACTTCAAACCTGTCTCATCCCAAAGCCATACTATTGCTTCCTGGTTTGGGTGAATTGGGAAACTGTAGTTTAAGGTGGGCAACAGTTTTTAGCCTGAGGGTTATATGGTCAACCTTCCAGTGGTGGGCAGAACCAGAGGCAAAAGTGGGGGGGGGGAGAGACAGGAGGTGTGGCTCTTATCTTTGTACAGTAGGCTGCATTCTAGCTATGCAAAGTGTTGAAACAAACACCCACACAAATTTCTCCATCCAGACCAGCAAAAGGACATACTAATTCCAGGCAAAAGCACTTGAAGATAGTATGGAGCAGAGCCGGTGAGTCCTGAGGGCCAGAAAGACAGGCCTGCTGTTGTTTAGTCCTTTAGTTGTGTCCAACTCTTCATGACCCCATGGACCAGCACATGCCAGGCACTCCTGTCTTCCACTGCCTCCCGCAGTTTGGTCAAGCTCATGCTGGTAGCTTCGAGAACACTGTCCAACCATCTTGTCCTGTCGTCCCCTTCTCCTTTTGCCCTCAATCTTTCCCAACATCAGGGTCTTTTCCAGGGAGTCTTCTCTTCTCATGAAGTGGCCAAAGTATTGGAGCCTCAGCTTCACGACAGCCTCAAGACAGGCCTGGAGGACTGCATTTGGCCCACGGACCTGAGATTTCCCATCCTTTCTATTGAAGGTTTCCTGGCTTGTTACTCACCCACACAAAGGGAGGAGTGAAGTGGCTAAATGCAGAATCACAAGGCTTGTTCATATCTTAGGTTATTAAACCAAGGTATGGTCATCTGAATGTGACTCACGCTATGTCTGAACTGAGCAGAGTAGCAATTGAGCTTCTCCAATACAGAGTTGGGCCCGAAGGACCAGAAGTCACTGGAGCTTCTTCCGCAACTAACCAAAACATCCACACAGGCTTGTGCAAGCAGAGCGATGACATTTCTGCTATCTAATCTGCTAATTTATCCATTTATCTGTCTTTATTGCCCTGGGGCACAGTTTTTCTGATGACAGCGCAAACCTCTTTGTTTACTTTATAGGACTCCTACTTCTCACAAAGAACCTTCACAATGTTTACAATACTCATATCAAAATGCTTATAATTGAAGGGTGGGGTATTGCACCCTCTACCCTGAAGCATAGCCAGGCCCATGATATTCATAAGAGAGCTAGAGTATCTGATTGTTGGTTGGGTTGGGTGCAGGGTGGGGAGAGATCTACTGAATCATAAAGACGTTTGGGGAAAACTGCCCTGATTCACATCATAGAGCATTTTAAAGGAAAGTTGCCCGCTGCTTCTCTGCTCTTGCAATCCCAATGCATGCCAGTACCATCAGTGTAAGGTCCCTTCACAATCTATTCAGTAGCATATCAGGAGTCAGACACTTTCCTCCCACAACAACTGATTTGGCGGTTTGAGGGATTGCAGCCTTAGCCCTTTATTCAAATCATATACGGCTTGTTCACATGTTTCAGTGAACACAGGTTCAAGCTGTCTCCACACATGTGCAAGTTCTTGTGCAAAAGGATGTACACTTGCTGAATTGGGCAGCACAATTGTTGTGTGCACAGGTACACAGATGGTACACTCATTGAATGTAAAGTGTATATTTGCACTTATATTTACCCTATATTTACCAACCATAAGAAATGTGTTGCAAATACGGGTGGAATAGCCAGGGGCCATTCCAAATAAGGAATTTAAAACAAAAATGCTCAACACTCCAGTTTTTAGATGGTTACCCATATCATGTTGCTGCAGGCTGTTTGGCAATTAGGAAAATATTTCAGTGCTCTAAAAGCAACATTCTTGGGTTTGGGGGTTGTTGTTGTTTTGTTTTGTTTTAAGTGAACTTGCGATTCAAAGGCTGTTAGGAAAGCAGTTAACTGCACATTTTGCCTGCGTTGCTCCATCCAGTTGAGTCTATTCCCCCCAAAAAGCTCATACACCCCCGCCAAAAAAGCATACCCTGCCAAATCCAGTGTAAATGCAATCCTGGATAAGCATTCACAAATACTCTTGGTCAACAAAAACACACTTTGCTTTGAAGAAGTGTGCATGCACATGAAAGCTCATACCAAGAACTCATACCAAGAACTAACTTAGTTGGTCTTTAAGGTGCTACTGGAAGGAATTTTTTTGTTTGTTTGTTTTGACTATGGCAGACCAACACGGCTACCTATCTGTAACTGACACTTTGCTATGGCATGCTGATATAGAGATAACCATGAAAAATCAAGAAGTGAAATGGAAACTGGTTTGTCGTGGCATTTTCCAAATAAAATTAAGTGGGGAGAGAAGTGGCACAAAATGCAAAATAGCACGCAAGCACCTGTAAATAAAAAAATACGATGTAGAAAGATAGTTACTTCACAGGCATCAGAGAGGTTGGGAAGCTTTGCAGGTCAGCATAGACTTTTGTAGTTGACACCAAACACTGCATACATTGCCAGGAGCAGCCATTGGAGTGGCTTCCAGATGTTGTTGGACTACAACTCCCATTAGCCCTAGTTAGCATGGCCAAATGCAAGGGATGATGGGAGTTGTAGTCCAACAACTTCTGGAGGGCACCATGTTGTCTACACCTGCTCTACATTCAAATGGCCAAACAACATGTGATGCTAAACATGCCATTGGGAAGCATGTCAGTTTTTAAAAATTATAATAGTAGGCAAGTCTCCCTATTTTTATCAGGACCACAATATACAGAGAGAGTCGTTTTAATCCTTACATTCCCAGCCTCACTATAAATGAAACACATCCTGCCCCCCGCCCCCACTTCTGCCTTGTTTTTTAGCCTTTAGAGAGAAAGCTCCTATTGTCCATGCTTGTGATTTTCCTATCTGCTCTATCCCTTGATCTGGCTGGAGATAGCATGGAAAGACACTGATTTTAGAAATACACACCCTCTGTTAGAAGGATGATCCCTGGGAGAATGGAATCCAGTACAAAACTGATACTAATTTGAGCATTCTCTGTATGAACCAGAAACTGGCTTCAGTGAACTCCCAATTTTCTTGACCCAGGGACAAGGGAATCACACCCAAGCAGCCCCTGTTGCCCCTATTCAAACGGAGATAGGACAACAATCATAGTATAAAATGGAATTTTCTCAGGCTGCCTGCTATTTACCTGAGTATCTGATAAGCACTTTATCAGAGGTTATCATCAAACGTATTCACCAAAGGAAATTAAATCCCTAACTGATCCCTTGACCACCGGCAGTTTTGCCCAACACATCTTCAAGTTTCAAAGCCTTTACTAGGTTTTAAGCCCTGACATAAAAAAAGACCTCAATAACCACAGGAACTAGAAACTTGTTGAGATTCCCAGCAAGCCAAATTCTGCACCACAATTTCTATGCCTGGGGCATCTGAGTAACCTTGGCCTTGACCACAATTAACAGAATAAACCCTATTTTTCTTCTTGACAGGCTGTTGTCTCCCCTTTGCCGCAGCATTCAGTTTAAGAGCTGGCTTTGTTTCTTCTTCAGTCTTCTTCCTTGCAGTCCTCTGTTAACCTAAAAGTTGGGATTTTCTTAAAAGGTGAATCTGTTCCACATCAAGGCAGGGGAAGATTTCTCCTGTATTTTTCTCCAGATATTTTAAAATGAATTCTAATAACAACAAAAAAGTTACAGAAAAAGAAGTAATGAAGGAAAAATCAGGTTTTTTAAGGATAAACTGTTACCATTACCAATAAAGAAGGGTGTGAATACAGCTATGTAAATAATTCAGTCAATAATAAAACATATCAGGAAAAAAAGGATGTGTGGCCTATAATGATAAAGGGTTCCATTGTCCAAATAATAATTTTAAAATTCAGAAAAGAAGATAAAACTAATATTAAACTATACTAAATTCCAACAGTCACCTGAGCCACTGTACTCATATATAAAATAAAATTAGACCAAATGGCAAAGCAGTGAACTTGAGGATTTTGGCCTCTGGGCAAATTTTATGTGAGATTTTTTCAAGAAGGCTGATTTGCCAGGTCTTAGAATACCAATAATCCAGATTACTAGATCAAGGTGTGAAATCAGTTCCTTGTTATTCAGGTTTTCATCAAAGTTTGCAAACAGATTCAAAGGAGCCAGACAAAGAGAGGAGTTCCTTCTGTAAAAGGTAAAGAAAAAGGTAAATGACCCCTGGACGGTTAAGTCCAGTCAAAGGCAACTATGGGGTTGCAGCACTCATCTCACTTTCAGGCCAAGGGAGCCGGCGTTTGTCCGCAGACAGCTTTCTGGGTCATGTGGCCAACATGACTAAACCGCTACTGGCACAATGAGACACTGTGACAAGTGCCAGAGCGTGCGGAAACACCATTGACCTTCCCGCCACAGCAGAACCTATTATCTACTTGCACTGGCATGCTTTCGAATGGCTAGGTTGGCAGAAGCTGGGACAGAGCAACGGGAGCTCACTCAGTTGTAGAGATTTGGACCGCCAGCCTTCTGATCGGCAAGGCCAAGAGACCACAGGGCCACCCGCATCCAGTTCCTCCTGTATAATGTGTCCACAAACCCATGTGTGCAAGCATATATACATGTAACAAGGAACTGTAGTCAATCCTAGTCCTTTTATGCATATTCGTATCATATATGCTTTGCCGGTTAGTCTCATAAACACACATTACATGTTCATGTGTACACACATCCAAAGTGAACACTGATGTACACACTGAGGCATTGGAAGAAATTTCCTAATGATAAGAGAATAAGGGAACCAATTACCTTGTGCTGCATAGGATGGGATCCCTCTCATGAGGTATTCAAGCAGAGATGTCTGCTGCGGATATTCTGACTCTGGATTTATAATTCGGGGGTTGGGTGCCACCCAGCTCTCTGTTTCTATTAACTTAGTTATACAGATTCATATATATGTACAGGTTCTTTGGTAAGGATGGGGGAAGAAGTTTGACTCAGTTCCGATTTAAAGGCAAACCTACTTAATTTTCACCTTCTGAAACAATAGGCAAAGTGAAACACAGTGATCTTTCTAAACTTGCACTTCTTTGAATTTTGCAATGCAGTTTTCCAGCTAATTAATGTCTGCAAAAATGCATAAACTAGGGTAAAGTGTTCATATAAGCAAATCTTTTGAGTGAAAATAGCATACAAAGATGCATTATATAAGGGGAAACTGCTTTGCAAAAAGTTGTACATTAGGCAAAATGTCCTATAAAAGTGGAAATATTAGGAGAAAATTGCATTAAATGTAAAATTATATTAAAATTCATGATTTTAAAAAAAGTTTGCAAAATAGTGTGGAAAAACAGAGAACTGAGTTTGGAAGAAACTGAAATTGACAGGCTTGCCCATCCCTGTTCTTTGGCCTAGTGGAGTATTCCTTCTTGTTTTCTCCTATTCACCCATTTATTGAGGCAGCTTCCAGGTAATGCTATCAGGGAGCCAGGTGGTGAGAACAGTAGCAGATTTCTGGGCAATGCTGGCTCACTTCCTTGCATGAGATGGCAGGGATTCCTTTTCCTCCCCCACTTTTCCCAATCACCTGGACAAAGGCTGCCTATGTTGTTGCCACACAAGACCCACATGCAGCAACATGCCTACCCTCTCTCTAAAGGTTACAGGGAAGAATGAAGACGGAGGGGGAGGGAAATAACTCTTCCAGCTCCACAGATAAGTCAAGAAAGGGTCAGTTTTATTGGGGTTGTAAAAGTGCAAAGATCAGAAAGGCAACTGGGACAGAGATTACGGAGCATATGCAAAAATGGAAGCCAGGCTGAGGGAGACAGGAGAGAGGTCAAGGGGAATTTATGGTGGGGGTTATCCAGACTGTGTAATCACGTCCAGTATTTATTTTCCTACGAGATTTCCTACCCATCCTTCACCATAAGGTCCAAGGAACGGTTACACAACAATATAGTCATACACTTATAACAACAAACAAAACAGTTACAATGATGGAAGCAAGTAGAACAGTAAAATTGTTCTAACCAAAATCAAACTATTTTCCCCTCCTCATTTCCTCCTCCTGTCTCTCTCTTTTTCACTCTTTGGAAATAATTTTAATTTGTTTTTACAAGTGTAGAATTATACCAATTCAAAATACAAATCCATATTTAGAGACTTCTCTGAATCTCCTGACTCCCCCCCCCCCCCCGCTCCATGGCTTCTATTGTAAACCTTTTCTACTGCATATTATTTCATAATCCATAGTTTATATCTCTCCATATTGTCCATGATATTTGCTACATTACAAGTGTTATTGGAATCCTGCTAATGTTTTCATTTGCTTGCAGTGGTCTCCTAAATGAATTATAATTTTTTTGTCTTCTTGGTTCCTGAGTTTTTCAGTCAATTTTGCCATTTTGGTGTACTCCAACAGCTTGATTTGCCATTCCTCTCTGGTAGGGACTTTATCTTCTTTCCATCTCAAATCAAACAATATGGATGCTACAAAACAAAATACCTTCGTGTCAAATGTCAGAGTAAGGAGTTGTGTCTTTACTCTTGGGGCGAAAGCTGTACCACTGTGAAGGAAGGAAGGAACTTCACACTTTAGGCGCTGCCAAACCACACATTTATGAGAGCCACTGTGGTGTAGTGGTTAAGAGCGACAGACTCGTAATCTGGTGAACCGGGTTCGCGTCCCTGCTCCTCCACATGCAGCTGCTGGGTGACCTTGGGCTAGTCACACTTCTTTGAAGTCTCTCAGCCCCACTCACCTCACAGAGTGTTTGTTGTGGGGGAGGAAGGGAAAGGAGAATGTTAGCCGCTTTGATACTCCTTTGGGTAGTGATAAAGCGGGATATCAAATCCAAACTCTTCTTCTTCTTCTTATGGAAAACCACATTTCTATGGAATCCTTACCAATTCAACAGACAAGGGTTTCCTCTCAATTCAGATGTATTTTTGCTGAATGATTGATGCTGCCTTTAATGTTGTGTCAGAGTTTGGAAATTGTTTATGTACACCATCATGGAATCCATATTTGCATCATGGTGCAAGGTGCAAAATGCACACTACTGTGGCTGCCCAGTGAATGGGCTAGCAAGGGGATCTGTATGGAGACAGGTGTGTTGGGGCTGCTTCTTCTTCTTTGGTGATCACTTGTACCTAAGTAAGATTGTCTTCCATAAACACGGTGTTAACCATGAGTCCGTAAGTGACTGTGGAGGCCAATTCAGGATCCACATGTCCTTCCACAGTGGGGACATTGGTTCCTGGGTGGGAGTTGATCATGGTGTGGATTTGCCAAGCATGCCTTCCTCTTAACATGTTTCTCCCTTGCGTCCTGTGTTTGAGTGTCCTCAAAGCCCATGACACCTTTGGTAAAGGCTGTCCCCCAACTGGAGCACTTGCAGGCAAGTGTTTCCCAGTTGTTAGTGTTTATACTACATTTTTTTTAGATTTGCCTTGAGACAGTCTTTAAACCTCTTTTGTTGACCACCAGCATTACGCTTTCCAGTTTTAAGTTCGTAATAGAGTAATTACTTTGGAAGACGATCATCAGGCATCCACACAACATGACCAGTCTAACCAAGTTGATGTTGAAGAATCATTGCTTCAACACTGGTGATCTTTGCTTCTTCCAGTACACCTGTCTTCCCAAGTGATGTGTACAAATTTTCGGAGACACCGTTGATGGAATCTTTCGAGGAGTTGGAGATAGTGTTTATAAGGACTTACAGGTGGTCAAGAATGAATTTACTCTGCACACATCACTGTTCCTTCCTTTGAAGCGACTATAATATAAATGGTCTAGCAGTTCATATGAAGTGTGCATTGCGTCAAACTACACCCCATTTAAATGAACAAATCCAAAGACAGTGCTGCAGAACTTCAGTCTTATCAGTTCAATCCTCTTACAGAAATTATTTTTCTGGAGTTTATTTTCTTATTTGCCAGCATCCCTTTTTTCTTTCTGTGTGCTGCATTTTTTAGATTGTAAGCACGTGGACCAGGAGTTGCCTTGTTTTTAATGCAATGACAGCACTTAGTTAATTTTAGGCACTTATACTTCTAGCAGCAACAGTTGCAGTAGTAATAATATAACTTCCTTTCCCTCCCTAACACAATTTCGTGGATGGCATAAGAGAAGCAGAAGTAGAAACTGGGGCAGCAGAGGGAATGGGGTACCTTTAGTATCACCCATCCTCATTATACCTGCAAGCAGTGCAAAACGGTTGGTAGTGCTCTTGTGATGTTCCAGTTTCTTTTACTGGGGCTTGTATGGGATAACTCCCCAATATTGTTTTGGGACAGGTTCTGCAGCCATTTTGTTTTCTTTTTTAATAGAAGACACCCAAATAGAGAGCATTGCCAGTGTCATCATTGCTGCTGCTGCTGCTGTAGGTCTCAAAGAATCAAAGGCCAACATATTTTTACATTATCAAGAAGTAGGAAATTGTGTGTGTGTGCGCGCACATCCATTAAACTGCAGATGGATGAATTAGTCCCTGAGCACAATATATAATTATTGGTCGCCAGTAATATTTCCCACATTTCAAAGAAATTCCTCTCCAGAACCTCACCCTTGTGCCAGCCTCTTCATTTGAATATGTCGTAGCCAGACTTGTAAATGTAGAGTCAAATGGGATTTTAATTTAAGCTCACCAAGATGGCTGCTCAGTTAAAATGCTGAATTAATTAAAAACATAATGAGGTGCTTGGGAAGTGTACTTATATTTAAGAACCTGAAACCTTTAGTGAGGATCATGAGTCATTTGGCAGAGATCTCTTGATGTTTACCTACCAGGACTTAACACGAAACCACCTGTGTAGCTGGTGTTTCTTCTTCTTCTTCTTACCAATGTATTATTACAAGGAGGATTCCCAAACCACCAGAGCAAATAGCAAGGACAAAGTGGGGAGATTAGTAATGCTGGTTCTAGTATGGCCACAAAGCAAAACCACCCCTCTCTCCATCCAGCCAGTCATAACACAGTATAGCAGGCACACCTGCCTGAGGCTCCCTGCTTCTGTCTTGGGCACACCTCTGTTCCTCTGCTTTTTCTCACCAGTTGCTGTATCAAAGATCAGCACCTTGCCTGGCCCCAGCATCTGCAGATGACTAGCAAGCCCTTGCAAACCGGTTCCTTTGTTTTGGCAGCCTCCGAGCCTCCTTCTTTCCTGCCTGCTTGAGTTGCAAAGGTCTTCAGACAACCTTCACAAAATCTGGAAGGTGGGGCCAATATGGGGCTTCTGATAGATCCCAGAATCCTGTTCTGAAAATTCTTGAATTGAAGCTCATAATCGTGGGTGGATGCCCATGTCTACATTGCCGGGGATTAAAGCAGTGAAAATAGCATACAGGGGAATTTCAGGAAATCAGCAAAATGTCTGGGATTTTACCGACAGAAGCAGGAAATGCCTTTTTCTGGGTAATTCATTGTTTTAAAAAAAGCTCAAAGTCCAGAATTTTACTCCTTGAAATATGGCAACCCCAACATTGCCTGGGTTTGTGAAACAAGGTAGGATACCTGGGTGTCCACAGGAATGCTTTGTGGTAGTATTGAGGGGCAAAGTAAAAGACTGATAGGGGGAGCACACAAACACAAAGGATGAGAATAGTGCTGGTACATTTTACCTCATATCTAAGATTATACAAATACTAGAAATTTAATTTTAAAAATAAAAGAGACAGAGCTGGGGCTCTCGGAATTACAGTTCATCGGGGCAGGTGGGCTTGCAACATAAAGGATACACAAATATTAGTCAATCCCTCTTCCTTCCTTCAACTGTGAGGCTCACCCCTGCCTATATTTCTTCTGAGGACCCACAGAGAACTCAGCACAGGATACCACACAAATCCTTCAGAAGTCGAGATGAAATCAAAACACCTTTCAGTTTAAGCATTTGTAGTTCTTGCTAGGATACATATTGTATAACCTTGGTGCCAGTGTAACAAAACTGTTCCACCTCAACTCCCCAATACTCATTGTCTCTTTAAAGGAGGAATCAGAGTTGAACAAAAATGCACAATCAGAATGATCATGTAGCACTGTTTTTAATGAACAGTATTTCAAGCTGTTTCCACGCGTGTATGTATGTATGTTTGGTGGAGTGGGATTGTATGCATTGAGTTCCTGATCATACTAGGAGTTTCCGACCTGCACAGTTGTGCACATATTGCTAGGGCATTAGATAAGGAACCCAGAGAGAGAGAGAGAGAGAGAGAGAGAGAGAGAGAGAGAGAGAGGCACACTCCCTGTGGGCTCTTTCCTCTTACCACTTAAATAGTTGTTTTTCTTAGGAGTTAATCTGTAGGCAATCGTTTCGCCACACCTTGATTAAAATTTGGTAGACCTGCCAGGAATCAACTGTTTTGGGAGCTGGATCCAGTCCACAGTTTGCCAGTTGTACATCTCTTGCTTTCATAAATGAACTCATTTTCCCTACTTTAACACTGATGTGATCAAAGACTTCATTGCTTTCTGTTCATTTTATAGTACACAGCTGAGCAGAAGTTGTCATTACACTATATGCTAAATTCCAGCCATGAACTATCTATTCATTTTCACATTACCAGACCCTTGTGAATCCATTTTATGTTTCCTGCTCTAAACTTTCACTCACTTACGACTTCAGGCAGTCTTCCCAAAATACAATGTAGTGGATGTACCTTATGGATTGATGCTTTTTCTGCATGGCCTACACACACAAAGCGCCCTCTGCAGCCTTGCCAGACCACCTCCACACTCTCAGTATTAAGTTAGGGAAGGAGATTGTGGTCTACCCACAATGCCTTGCTAACAGCTCATAATGACGGATCTGAGTACTTCCTAGAGAAAGTTTTGGCACCCATTGTCCCAAAGTGAGAATTTTTTTTGAAGTCCTCAGAGATGAAAGCACAAGGTACTTCTGTGCATTTGTTTCCCTCATAAACACCAGGATGCCTTGTAGGCATCTGCTGCTGCTTCTGAGGCAAAGTACCAGACAGACCACACCTTGAGCATCCCTTCCCCACCTTAAAGGTGTGTTATAGAACCCAAAATTAATTAATTGCACCTGATGTCTGCAGTACACCATAGCTTATATGGCATTCCCCCAGCCCAGCCCATATTTCCCTTCTACTATTCAAACTGCAGGCACTGCAGCTTCAGATCTTTTGTTTTGAGCTATATATGTTCTCCTCCATTAAGCTGGGAACAGGACAAGGAAAGTATGCCAGCATAAACTATTGTAAAGCCTTGTAGCACCCTAAAGACTAACAAACATATTATGGTATAAGCTTTCATGGACTACTGTCTACCTTATCAGTTGTCTTTGGGCTTGGGCTTGTGG
This sequence comes from Podarcis gaigeae, assembly GCF_964106915.1. Taxonomy (NCBI): domain Eukaryota; kingdom Metazoa; phylum Chordata; class Lepidosauria; order Squamata; family Lacertidae; genus Podarcis; species Podarcis gaigeae. The sequence goes on along the minus strand of NC_139679.1, from coordinate 64,697,158 downwards.
GACCCACTCAGTTGGCAATACAGTGGTACCTCTGGTTTGAACTTAATTCGTTCTGGAGGTCCATTCTTAACCTGGAACTGTTCTTAACCTGACGTACCACTTTAGCAAATGGGGCCTCCAGCCGCTGCGCCACCGCATGATTTCTGTTCCTATCCTGAGGAAAAGTTATTAACCCGAGGTACTACTTCCGAGTTAGTGGAGTCTGTAACCCAAAGTGTCTGTAACCCAGGGTGTTTGTAACCCGAGGTACCACTGTAGTTGGGCTTGATGCAACTGCATTAAGCTTGATAGTTAGCAGTAGTTGAAAAATACATTGGGGTCCAAGAAAAGCAAAGTGTTCTTTGACCTTTGTGGTTATGGTAGGGAAAGTGTGTTTGTATATGGAGAGGATTTTGTGGAAGATGAAGCCCTTCATGTTGTTGTGCAGGTGAAATCGTCCATTCTGTGCTTCAAGGTTTGAGCTTCAATAAAGCAAGGATAGTATTAGGCAGAGTGTTCCGTAGTGATTGTAGTGTACATCTGTCAGTAGGAAACGACCCCAAACATTTTTTAGTTCGGGTCATGGTTCAGGGCAGAAAAAAAAGGAAAGGTAAAGGGCCCCTGGGTGGTTAAGTCCAGTCAAAGGCAACTATGGGGTTGCGGCGCCCATCTCACTTTCAGGCCGAGGGAGTCGACGTTTGTGCACAGACAGCTTTCTGGGTCATGTGGCCAGCATGACTAAACCACTTCTGGAACAATGGAACACCTTGATGTAAGCCAGAGCGCACGGAAATGCCGTTTGCCTTCCCACCGCAGTGTGTACCTATTTATCTACTCACAATGGCATGCTTTAGAACTGCTAGGTTGGCAGGAGCTGAGACAGAGCAATGGGAGCTCACCCCATCATGGGGATTCGAACCACTGACCTTCCGATCAGGAAGCCCAAGAGGCTCAGTGGTTTAGACCATAGCGCCACCCGCATCAGAGTAACAGTTTTGCAAGCTGAAAGTCCCCAGTTGGTTAATCCCTGACACCACCAGGTAGGGCTGGGACTGTCCCCTGTCTAAAATCCTGGAGAGCTGCTGCCAGCAGTCAGTGTAAATGTGGAGCTCGATGGACCAATAATGTGGCTCAGTATAAAGAACTTTCCTCTGTTACTTTGTTGATCTCTCCCCATCATGCTGTCCTTGGGAGGTGTAGTCTATGTTGCTTCTTTTCAACAGCTGCTAGCCATAATGGCTATGTTCTACCTCCAGCATCAGTGGTACGTTACCTCTGAATACCAGTTGCTGGGAATCACAGGTGGGCAGAGTGCCATTATGCTCAAGCTCCACTTGCGGGATTCCTAAAGGCATCTGGTTGGCCACTGTGAGAACAGCATGCTGGACTAGATGGGCCATTGGCCTGACTCAGCAGGGTCTTCTGATGTTCTCCATGAGTCAATGCTGGTTTGCTGTAATGCGCTCTATGCGTGTCTGATTTGGAAGCTCCATCTAGTGCAAAATTCAGTAGCCTGATTACTGATGGCCAAGAAAAAGTCACACCATTGTTAAAACAGCTGCACTGAGTGAGGTTCAAGGCGCCCACTTTTATCAAGATTTGCTTGATTGGCACCTTTATTTTTTATCCCAAAAGGTGTTGCATTCACCCCATACATTTAAAACACATTCCTTTCTTCCTCCCAAAGAATCCTGGGAACTGTAGTTACCCCTCACAGAGCTATAATTCATAGCACCCTTCACAAACTACAGCTCCCAGGATTCTTGGTGGGGGTGTGCTTTAAATATGCCTTATCTGTATGGTGTGGGCACAGCCCCAACTGCCTTCAGAGAACTTATTTGCTCACAGGTGGTCTAGAGCAGGTATGTCTAAAGCTTGTTTCGGGGGCCTAATCTGACCCACCGATTTAATCCACCCCCTGTGGATTAAAAGCTCAACCACTTTGGTCGGCCCTCACACATGTTCACTTCATCAAATCTGGCCCTCTTTGAAAAAAGTTTGGACACCCGTGGTCTAGAGCCTTGGCACATGACAAGCTGGTTCATGTGACTTGTGAAATGTTAGGGCATGTTGTGGTATGGTTTGTTTACATTACTGCTTTTTGCATAGTGGTCATTGGCTGTAACAAACAGATTGGTTGATATACTGCTTTTTGGCCCAAGCCCCACCAAAAGCATTGAACAACATTACAGTTAATACAATAAATCGATCTCAAGAATATAGAACTGCAAAATCAGTGAATGCCCACCGATCACATCAGTGTGCTGCATTCATGCTGTCACCAGCTGGCCACTGCTGGGCAAGGAAAGACCTGTGAAAGACCAGAAGCCCTGATGCCAATTTTGACTACCTAAACTTCCACAGCAGGACCCGTCCCTTTTGATATCATATCAAGCCTCTGCTCATTTCGTTTACTGTATGAGACATGAAATCCTTCCTGCTTCACAGGACTTGAGGGCACCAGCATTTGCATGGCTTCTTTCTAGGATCAGCAGATGAGGAACCAAGAGAAAGAGAAACAAGTTCCTGCATGCTCCCTGACTCTTCAACCCTGTTAAAGTTGTGACATGAACCGCACTTTTAAAATCATGGCTCTCTGGCTGAGAATAAGCAGAGTGTGTGTGTGTGTGTGTGTGTGTGTGTGTGTGTGTGTGTGTGTCCGTCCTTTTGTTCTCAGAGCCCAAACCTGTCATTTTTCTCCAAGAGCACTTGTCTCTCTCAAATTATTTGCTCAGCATATGGGTTGGCAAGCATCTTTGAGGGGAAGTGAACCCTTCTTTCAGTAGCTGACAGGCCACAGATCATACTGCTTTGCTTCTGTATTGGTTGAAACAGCAGAATATATCAGACCCTGTTGCCCCAAAAGCATGTCATTTGGAGCAAATTTCTAATAAAGGGACCCCTGATCATTAGGTCCAGTCGTAGGGTTGTGGTGCTCATCTCGCTTTATTAGCCAAGGGAGCTGGCGTACAGCTTTCGGGTCATGTGGCCAGCATGGCTAAGCTGCTTCTGGCGAACCGGAGCAGCGCACAGAAACACTGTTTACCTTCCCGCCAGAGCGGTACCTATTTATCTACTTGCACTCTGACATGCTTTCAAACTGCTAGGTTGGCAGGCGGACCGAGCAACGGGAGCTCACCCCGTCGCGGGGATTCGAACTGTTGACCTTCCGATCAGCAAGCCCTAGGCTCTGTGGTTTAGACCACAGCGCCACCCGTATCCCTAATAGAGCTGTACAAGTGTGAAACCCTCATAATCCAATATGGACTGATTGTTAATGCCCCCAGGTTTGCTACTTCTATAGTTGAAAAACAGTGCATTATAAATTAAGTTAAAGTGTGGGAGGTTCTTTTAGCTAGATGTCATCTCCAAACTATGCAGTTCTCACCATTTTATCATTCTGAGAAAACAGATTATGGTCTTCCAGATTGCTTTTTTTTTTTTTTTTTAGCGATTGGTTGACATGCTGAGGGAGGCATTTACAGCTTTGAGATTTCAAATTATGCCCACAGCATATTTGGATGGGACATATGCCAGAATGCCTCTTTATCTGCATCCAGGGAGAGGTGGAAAAAATATTTCATTATGCTCCTTGCAATATATTCATGTATTATTCTCCCAGGGGTAGAATTCCCAAAGAATTTCCTTTATAACAGTATAGGGAGCAAATCTGCTATTTGTTGATAGAAATAGATACACTACATATAAAGCTTCTATGTTTCCCTAAGCAGCCCAAAGCATTAGACAAAATGTCAAAAGGAGTCCTGCATGCTAGGGGCCATGAATTCTAAAATGTACTTCATTGCTGTTTGTATTTTTCTGCTGACCATTGGTTTCTATCAAATAAATTTCATAGAATTGTAGAGTTGGAAGGGACCGCCAAGGGTCATCAAGTTCAACCCCCTGCAATGCAGGAATCACAGCTAAACATCCATGACAGATGGCCATCCAACCTCTGCTTAAAAACCTCCAAGGAAGGAGAGTCCACAACCTCCCAAGAGAGATCGTCAGTTTGACGATCAATACCTGACATCTCAAGCATCTATATTCCCTTCAACTGTTAGGTAAAGCTACTCAATCTGGCTTCGATGGGGGGGGGGTTTGGGGGGATATAGCACTCCACCTTAAATCTATGTCTTCCTTTGTTTCTTCTGTTTACCTGTTGCCCACCTACAAAGGAACCTGTGTGTTTTGTCTAAGGATGGAGGACAGACCTGGATCTAGACTCGTTTGGGTATTTGCCTAGATAAGGGAACAGCCATTGTGTGTTCCTGCTTCCTAGTACAACCTGAATGGCAACCAAATAGACCTCATTTGCTTGACTGTTGCCTCCTTCCCGACCTCATCTTTGGCCTCTTACAAAATAGAGACAAATGACTTCACTACAAGATACACTCTGTGTGTGTGTGTGTGTGTGTGTGTGTGTGTGTGTGTGTGTGTCCCCCTTTTGTTGCTGCTGCTTTGTTACCATCTAGTCTGATAAAAGAGTTTTGTAGAACTGCATGCAATTTTGTGACATTTTGGTTGGCAAAATATATGTATTCCCTCCCTCCCTCCCCAGCCCAATTCTATATCCAGTAGCAGCCTAAGTAGTTAGAAGATTGGGATGAGACAGAGTGAGGCTGGAGCTATGCAGGTGCATAAGCAAAGACAATCCGGTCAATCTGCCAGTGTGCCCATGGAATGGATTAAGTTCAACAACCAAGGTACCGCTGTATCTAGTTTAATAAAGCATCTCCACAAGTGAGACTCATACACACATAACCAGCACAGTTACAAACTGAGGCTATGGCTATGTGCACTGTACGTTTGACTTAAAGTGAAAAGCAAACTATTTTTGGATGTTGGATCTTGAAAAAGTGTCTGGACAAACAAGTCTGCCTTGTTTAAGGCAGGATAGTGCCAAACATCTGGCAGGTACTTGATCATTGATTTTTAATTTAAAACAGGAAGGAACAGCACCTGATAGAGATCTCCCGGGATATCCAGGGTAAATATAGGCACCTATAATTAACCCAAAATGTATGTAAATATTCTCTCTTTTCATCCCTGAATGCAAATTTTAAAAAGCATTCACCTGTCTTTTTGCAAAAATATTTTCAGTATTATGATTAGCCTTAAGCCCTTTCCTCTGTGATATCTGTAATATCGCTAACAAAATGATGTGTAACTGAAGAGACCAGCCGTAAAGCATGTCATGTGTTAAGGAGGGAAAGAGGGCAGCTAGGTTCTGACACCAAGTGCAGACAACTGCTGGAGATGTGGGAGTAAAATGCAAACTTAGTACATATGATGATTAACTGCCCGATGATAAGATCATTTTGGTGCAAGGTGAGGATATTTATAGCAAGAATAATTAATAATAATAATAAAATGTTATTTAGGGGAATTTAATTTAATTCTAAATTATATTCCGGAAACATTGGAGATTTCAAGGGGTCAAAAAAATGGATGCACCATGCTATATTAGAAGAAAAGAACTTGCTTTGATGAATTGGAAGAGCCCCGAAAAGATTCCATTGAGCACACGGATTGATAATATGGACAGATTAGATTAGCTACATACGAACGAATTGGATGTCAACGCAAAGTAAGAATGGATAAATATGAAGAAATCTGGAACAAATATTTAAGTGATAAGGCGGATAGTGGTGAGAAGTAGAGGGAGGAGAGAGAGAGGTGGGAAAATATTGTTTTAAAAGGTGTAGTCATAGGTATTCAAATCTGAATTGTCAAATTGTGTTGTTATTGTTATTATGGTTTTTGTTGTATGTGTCTTTTGCAGTTGTTGTTTGTATCAAAAATGATTAAATAATAATAATAAAAAGCTAGGTTCTGACACAGGAGAGACAGAAATGTGACCAGGGTATAGGAGGAGTGAAATGAGAGGGAGATGGGTGAGGCAGTGAGGTGGTTGGTGCGGTGCAGGGGGAAAGCCAATCTGATGCTTCTGCCACTGCACCCACACCACACTGACCTCCCTTGCCTGTCTACCTCTCAGTAACTGGCAGGAAGTCAGCTAAACAGCACAGCCCAACCACATCCTGCTGGTCACCACTGCATTTAGCTTAGGCTCTGTATTATTTTTTTCTGTACCTTATTTTCCCTTTGGCAATTCCGCCTCCTCACTGTTCTTGTTTTCCTTCCTTTAGGGCCTGCAATGGAAATCAGAACAAGGAGGCTCGCCGTGACTGTTGCACTGTGCCTGACATCTTTTCTGGCTTGTGAAGGGAATTCAGAAAAAGGCAATGCTTCCCTGTTGCACTTTACTTATCCCCTTTATAACACAACAGTCTATGAAAATTCCCCTCCCAAAACCTATGTGGAGAGCTATGTCAAAATGGGCATTTACATCACGGACCCAGCATGGGACATCAGATACAAGATTGCTTCTGGGGACACGAGTGGCCTGTTTAAAACTGAGGAGCATATTGTGGGAGATTTCTGCTTTTTGAGGATCAGGACTAAAAGTGGTAATACCGAGCGTCCAAACAGGGAGTTCAAAGACAAGTATGTGTTAATAATCCAAGCCTTGGAGAAAACATTTGCCTATGAGGCTTGGGCCAAAGTACTGATCCACATCCTTGACAGAAATGATCTGAAGCCTCTGTTCTCACCACCCTCTTATAAAGTCACCATCCAAGAAGATACACCCCTGAAAACTTCCATTGGTGCAGTCAGTGCCACAGATGCTGATGTTGGTCAGAATGCAGAGTTCTATTATGCATTTAGTACAAGGTCACCACTATTTTCCATTCACCCCACCAGTGGGGTAATTATGACTGCTGTGAAACTGAACTCCACCCACAGGGGGAAGTACCAGTTAAAGGTTCTGGCTGTGGACAGAATGAAGAAGATCTCTGAAGGAAGTGGCTTTGGAAACGTGGCCAGTCTTACAATCCAGGTGGAGCCATCTATCAAGAAACCCCCCGTTATAACTTCAGTGATGATGAGGCCATCCGATTCTCCTGAGGATCTCCTTTATGCTACCTTGAGTGTGGAAGTAGATGGATCAGGAGCTGGGGTAGATTCAGTTGACATTGTGGCTGGAGATCCAAGGATGCACTTCAAATCCATTAGATCCTATGTGGGAAGTAATGAGTTCATGATAGTGTCAGCCAGAGAGATCAATTGGAACGATAACCCACATGGTTTTAATCTCAGCCTACGGGCTAAAGACAAAAACAAGCCACCTCTTCTTTCTCAGATTGTAGTTATTCAAATACCACCTTCCAAATACGCCTCTGCGAGATTTGAAAAAGATCTGTATCATGTCCAGCTCAGTGAATTTGCACCTCCTGGCAGTCATGTTGCAATGGTTCAGATTAGTCCAGTTCTCCCAAATCTAAAATACATTCTGAAACGCAATTCTGGTAGCACAAGCTTTAAAATCAATCCTCAGACTGGCCTGATAACTACAGACAAACTAATAGATTTCCAGGAACAGTCCCACTTTGAACTCAAAGTTACAACAAGTTACAGTGAGGTCTTTGCCACTCTCTTGGTTAGTATTATTGATTGCAACAACCATGCTCCAAGCTTCAACCAACCATCGTACCACGGCAGCTTTGATGAAAATCTGCCTCTGGGCACCAGCATCCTGTCTGTGAAGGCTACAGATAGTGACTCTGAGGAGAACGGTTTCATCACATATACCATAGCCAACCAGAGAGCTGTTCCATTTGCCATTGACCCATTTTCAGGTGTCATCTCCATCTCCAAGTTAATGGATTATGAGCTAATGCAGAGGTTGTACCATTTACGTGTCTGGGCATCAGACTCGGGGTCTCCTTTTCGCCTTCAGACCGAGGTTTTCGTTTCCCTCAGAATGAATAACATGAATGATAATGCACCAGCATTTGAGAAGATTAACTGCAATGCAAGTATTCCATGGGACTTACCTGTTGGCTACTCTGTGATCACAGTATCAGCCATTGATAATGACGAGCTTCAGCCCATCAAATATGAAATCATGTCTGGCAATGAGAGGCAGCTTTTTGAATTGGATCCTGTGTCTGGGGTGATTTCTCTTAGAGCTCCTCTAAGAGATCTCCATGATAAACTAGCGACGACCTACTCTTTAAAAATCACAGCCACAGATGGAGAAAACTCTGCTTTCCCAACCTATGTAAATATCACTGTGATCTACCAGGATACCCAAGTAGACGTTCAGTGTGAGGATACTGGGGTCCTTAAGGAACTAACTAAGAGCATGATCCACTCTATTGAATCCCAGTCTCCAGAGCAAAAACCAGATGAAGATTCCTCCTTGAATGTGCATCTTATAAACCATCATGCGCCACAGTTCGATGATGCCTTCCCAAGATCTATTGATATAATGGAGACAATCCCAGTCAACTCAACCATTGCACAGCTGAGAGCTGTAGACAGCGATACCGGCTTTAATGGAAAGATGGTCTATGTAATATCTTCTGGGAATGAGGATGGTCGTTTTTACATTGACACAGAAACGGGTCTCCTCCTGGTCTCCTCTCCTTTGGACCATGAAAGAACAAGTTTCTACGTACTTAACATTACAGTGTACGACCTTGGCATTCCTCAGAAGTCTTCCTGGAAGTTGCTAGCAGTAAACATTCTGGATACAAATGATAACGCTCCTAAATTTTCGCAACATACATACTTGGTTACTATACCAGAGGACGTAGAAATAGGCACAACCATCACCGTGGTGAAAGCCGATGATGCGGATACAAATGACAATGGGAGAGTGAAATATTCCTTTTTGGCACCTTCTGATAAATTTGACATCAATAGCATCACTGGTGAAGTAGCAGTGACTGTTCCCCTTGACAGAGAATCGTGTCCTCATTACATATTAAAAGTTGAAGCCAGAGACCAGCCACTAACAGGCCAGCAGCTCTTTGCAGTGGCTGATCTGTTTATTTCTTTGGAAGATGTAAACGACAATTCTCCACGCTGCATCCCAGCCTTGAATAAGGTGAAGGTTCCTGAGGACCTGCCCCTTGGGACAACATTGCTGTTCCTAGAAGCCTTTGATCCAGATATTGCATCTGGGGGAGAGCTAAAATATAGTCTGTTCAGAGATGATGAGGATATGTTTCACCTGAATGAGTTTACAGGGGCCCTGATCTTGGAAAAAGAGCTGGACTATGAGAAGAGGGACTCTTACAATCTAACTGTGAGAATCAGCGATGCTGGGACGCCCCTGTCTCTTTCTTCCCTCTGCCATATTGAGATTGATGTTCTGGACGTCAATGAAAACTTGCACCCACCTCGCTTTGCCTCTTTCGTGTATGAAGGGTCGGTGAAGGAAAACAGACCAGAAGGGACATCAGTGATGACGGTGATAGCGCACGACGGCGATAAAGGGAAAGATGGAGAAATCCAGTATTTTATCAGAGAGGGAACAGGCTTGGCTGTCTTCGATATTGAAAAGGACACAGGTAATAATAATAACAGGACACTATCAAGATAGAAAAAATGGCTTAAATGGCATGGGTTGTTTGGCCTGAAATTTTGATTTGCCAGCATTTTTTTAAAAAATTGTTGTATTTTCTATGTTTATAAGACTTCCTCAACCTTGGCCCTCCAGATTTTTTTGGCCTACAAATCCCATGATCCCTAGTTAGCAGGACCAGTGGTCAGGGATGATAGGAATTGTAGTCTCAAAACATCTGGAGGGCCAAGGTGGAGGAAGCCTGGGCTACTTTGTCTTTAAAGGGCTTCGGAGTAAGAAATCCACTTACTTTAATTTTTGAAAGGGATTCATATATATATATATATATATATATATATATATATATATATATATATTTGTGGAATCCATATATCCCCCCTTTTTTTTTATTTCTCTTAGGTACAATCTTTACCACAGGTCCACTGGACAGAGAATCCAACAGTCATTATTGGTTGACGGTGCTAGCTGTTGATAGAGGATCAGTCCCTCTGTCTTCTGTGGTTGACATTTACATTGAAGTCACTGACGTAAATGACAATCCGCCTCAGATGTCGAGACCAATCTTTTATGCCTCTGTCATGGAAAATTCCCCGGCCAACACCTCCATCCTTCAGGTAGAAGCTACTGACCCAGATTCTGGCTCCCAAGGGAAGCTCACCTTCCACATCATAAATGAAAACCATAATAGATTTTTCGCCATTAATCCTGTCACAGGTAAGGAATAAACACATGCAGATTCTGTGTTTGTTTTTTAATCCTTCCTAATGTGCATGAGGTTTGTTTTATAAGGAGTAAAGTCTGGTAATGCCCACCATTTATTAAGACTCGATCTCACTATGGCATCTGCTTATTAGAAAATACTTACAATTCTGTCAAAGACACCCCCCACTGCTGGTCACCACAAACAAATAAAATGTTCAGATGTCTAGAGGGAACAAATGTTTCTTGCTTGGCTTCCTTGCTTGGAGCAGGTGGAAGATAGATGAATGAGAAAGCATAAAAATATAGATCATTGCTTTTTCAGCGCAATGAGTATAAAACATGAATAGGCTACTATTGTCTGAATGTGGGTCTTAGGCTATTGAGAATTCATTCATGCCATGCAAGGTGAGTCTGTGGCTTTCCAGATGTTGTCGATGTTGTTGTAATTTATTACCTGCCCTTTCCCCCCTAAGGTCCTAGGATAGGTTACAACAACTGAAACACAGTGTTAATCAACAGATTAAAACAGCTGACAATCACAAAAATAAAAATAAATAAATAAAAGTAAGTCCCAGGGTGTTACTTTCTTGAATTAACAAACAACAACCCAAAACCACTGTTGTTATTGTGTGAACTGGGAGTCAGTTGGTGCATCAAGAGCAGTCACACTGACAAGAAATGGCCTTTTAGAAGCTCAGGCTTCAGCATTCGTATTCAATGCAAACCGCTATCAACACTAGCTAAATTCCCCTTGCCTTACCATTTCTATAAATCTGAGCTGTGTCTATCACTTCCCTTGTTTTGTCAGTGTTAGCAGAGGAGGTATCAACTCAGCCTTTCGCCTCCATTATGTCTGTGTCATCTCTAGCTTAGGGAACAGATCCATCCAGATTGTTCAAATCCTACCAGTGTTTAATGTAAACTGCCTCTGAAAAGTAGTCTTCTGGGTCTGGTGTTGGGCCAGTCTTTAAACAAAGCACTCCTGCTGTAAGTGACGCAATGCTAGAGACATTGGTTTCATTCACAGCATGATGTGGAGGCGATGAGTTCCCAATTGAGCTGCTGTATGTGTATATTAGGGATATGGGTGAAGTGTATTGGAATAGTTCCCTAGTTTTGAGTTTGTGGCAGAGAGTAGGAGAGAATTGTTGATGCACCATGTTGTCTTCAGGCGGCAAAACTGGCTTTGTAGTTTGTGATTTACAGCATTTAAATAGGAGCATGCAGACTCTGGCACAACCTTTGCCACGACTAGTGCCAGTAGCTGGCATGCCTGGTATCTTTTCAGTTTCATTTCATTGACTGCTTCTAAACTGCTTTGTCTTTTGATTTCTTTTCATCTATTGCTTACAACCTGCTTCTCCTTCCCAAGGGAAGTAAAAGTAGACCACAACATATCAGAATGATCAATAAATGTGGCCAAGAATAATATATCAAAAAATGAAACAGGTAAAGATCAAAATCATATCCAAACCAGAGCAAGGATACAAAAAATCTGTTAAATCCATATGAATTAATTAATTCAACAACCGTTTCCATTAACTGTAAAATGAGCAGTCCTGAGAAGCACGGCATATAACAGAATAAAAGTCAATATTTTTCCGTAGCCAGAAGGTTTCATGCAGTGATGGCACACCCCAGAACCTCCTACACAAAGATTGTCCTGTGGATAAGATCAAATGCCCATCAGTTGCTGCCTCCTGTATAATGTTACGAGCCTCCATCCATAGTTCTTCAGGCAGTTCTTCAGTTCTTCAGGCACTCTGTGCACCAAATCTAAATCCTTAAACCTGTTCCTCACTTCCAGTATATATTCATAAGGGATTTGATTTAGATTGTATCTTACTGGTCCAGTAGTTTTTCCTACTTTCTTCAGTTTAAGCTTGAATTTTGCTATAAGAAGCTGATGATCTGAGCCACAGTCATTTCCAGGTCTTGTTTTTGCTGACTGTATAGAGCTTCTCCATCTTCGGCTGCAGAGAATATAATCAATCTGATTTTGATGCTGCCCATCTGGTGATGTCCATGTGTAGAGTCGTCTCCTGTGTTGTTGGAAAAGAGTGTTTGTGATGACCAGCTTGTTCTCTTGACAGAACTCTATTAGCCTTTGCCCTGCTTTGTTTTGAACTCCAAGGCCAAACTTGCCAGTTGTTCCTTTTATCTCTTGACTCCCTACTTAGCCCTGTTTAGGGAAGTTTAAAATATTTGATGATGATGATGATGATATTATAATAATTATATAATGTAATAATTATTATATTATCATTATCATCATTATTACTCCAAGTGTGAACACACCATAGATCTGTATGAATGCATTATTTCTTTTAATTCTTGAGCTCTGACAAGACATTGGGCTTCCACCCAGCCACATGAAATGTTGAAGTTTCAGTATTATGTTTTTATTGATCTCTCTTTAGTTCTGTTCTAGATAGTTAAGGTGCTAGAAGAGAGGAAAGATGACCCTAGTTACATATGTGAGGGATTTGTTTAAGTGAGGAAGGCATTGGTGAATGAGATGCATGTGCAAAGGGCAATGTCAGCTAAGGAAGTTGGATAGATTTTTGGGAGATAAGCCAGAATAAGCAGGGAATGCGCCACACGGCAGCAGTTTGCAGCTCCTTTGTGACACTTCAAACTACCTGCCGCTGGCAATGGATTTATATCCCTACCTGAGCTGATGGCCCAGCTGAGCTTTTGCCAAGTGCTTTCTCACTGGGGAGCTTTTACAGTCCAAAGAAGCCATTTGCACGTGTGCTCGGGAACCAGGCATTCAGCTGGAATTTTCTTTGAAGCTTTTCTTGCTTTAGCTCAAGCAGCCAAGAAGGCCAGCTGCTTCTGAAACCCAGCAACAGGTTGGATTTTGAGCTGTACAAAGTAGTAAGAAAGCTCCATCTACCCACACGTCTTTGGATCACAGTCTATGGCAGTTTGCGGGCCTCAGACTCACGTATCCAGGAGTAATACAAGGGTCCCCCTGCTTAAAGAAATTGAAATCAAAAGATTTGGTGTAAAAATGTGGTGTTAATTAAATGGGTCTGCTACACAGTTATAATGTTTCTTTTGCTAAACCTTATAAAATGTTAGTAACACTTCAACTCTTTACGAAAGAGCTTCTGCTGTCAAATCTGTGTGATTCTTAGATAATAATAAAATGGCTGTTTAGGTTCCTGGGCATGTACAGAATGCCTTTCTTTCACCATCAACTAACCCCAAGCTGTCTTCCACAATGTTGGGTTACTCGGAGAAGTCTCCAATGCTCTCTTTGTCCAAGCCCCAATGCATCTCTTTGTACAAGTGAGAGAGCAAGCCCCTTCACCTTATTTTCTTGAACTCTCTCTTCTGGAAGACATGCTTGACTGGAATGACAACCAGGACCAGCCAGTGCAGCAGCATCCTTTCAAGGTCACATTTTTTTCTTTGGGCGCTTCCTGATTCAAAGGGTAGCTCAGCTTTTGTGTATTATGCTGTCATTTGGTTGGTGAAATTGCTCAGAATTCTTCTTTGCATCAGGCATCACTTTAACCAAGATCTATTAATCTACACATTATGGATTAGCCATAAACTGGCTAGTCTTGTCTTTTTCTCCAACCACATATTGCTCATTTTCCTGCCGCAGGCCTTGTCAGGGCTAATTGTGAAGAGTAGCTTGTTATATCATTCATCTTTAAGCTAGGTTTCATTCCTGATTTGGTAGGTTACACCCATTGCTCTACCCTCGGTTTATTCTTTTCCTTTTTAAGAAAGGGAAAGATGGAGGGAGAGAGTGAAAGAAAATAGAGATGTGTTGCAGTGCCTTTTCCAAGATGTTGTTGTTGTTGTTTTACCACCACAACCCCTGTCAGCATTCCATGGCTACTGAGCATGCTCAGCTTGTGTCTACACTAACCCATCTGAAGCACAAAAATGTAGTTTTTCTCAATCCAGAATCATTGATGCTCTGCCTAAATACAGTATGCTGCTTTCAATCCGGATTAATTCTAGATGCTGCTGTCCACAAGGGTGAGTGTGGTTCCTTGATACCATCCCCACGATTAGGTTAACAACACCTTTTCTTCTCTGCACACCCCCACGTGTACAAAGAAGGAATTGGTGACTGTGATTTGCATACCCACAACATCACTGGGCAGGTTTTGGTACAACTCCGCATTGCTGGTACATTTTGTACATTTTGTACAAGATGATACAAAATTAAATCTGCAATGAGCTTTTATTTTTGGAATGAAACCCTATTCTCAAGAACCACTTTTTAGGGGCAAAGGAATGCAAAGTAGATCTATATGGTAGGTGGACTTTGTAGAAAAAACCAAGTACGCAATCTCCATTGATTCTGCAATAAAATGTGTGGATGCAGCTGCCACCCACATTGAGCCATTTGGGCTCCCTCTTTCTTAGAGGGTTTCTTTCTATTGTTATTTTAATTAATTGAAGACTTAATCATCTTCTACAAATCTCGGGGATCTCTAAAGCCTGTTGTCAACAGACGCATCCTTCTTGCGCACAAGATAATGCCAGTTCAGCTACATAAGGCTCCACACTTGGAGATGAAGTTTGCTCATAATGCAAAGGATATGTTTACACAAACAGAGAAAGAGAGAGAGACTAAAGGGCATTAAAAGCGGGCCCTGTGTTGCTGATTGAGACTCCTGTTATGCGATACTGGCAAACGGCAGTTAATGCTTGGATGAGAAGATCTCTAAAAAACGGATGCATTCAGCAAGAAGAATAGTGGATGATACTGGATCGAAGGCTTTTGTAGTAACTGGAGAACTTGGATTTCTAACCTTTCCTCCTGCAGCAAGTCTCTGCATGCTTGGGCTGTTCCAAAACATAATCTGCTGCCTTTTATTATCAAGTCTTACATTCCTGGATTTGACTCTTGGAATTAGGAATGATAGAAAATGAACCCAAGAAGTACATGTAGAAAAGCCCTCTCCTAAATCAGATTATCTCCCTTTCTGCTTCTGTGTATGGACAAGTAGATGTTCTGAAATGCCCCGGGGGTGGAGGGGATTGCTTCCACACAGTTAAGTTCTTTTAGTACCAGTCTGCACTGTTTACAGTCAACCTACATGCAGGCTTGACAGCTTCAATCGGTTATGGTTAAGAGCAAGAGTCAGCAACCTTTTTCAGCCATGGGCCAGTCCACCGTCCCTCAGACCATGTGGTGGCCCAGACTATATTTTGGGGGGGAAATGAACGAATTCCTATGTCACATGAATAACCCAGAGATGCATTTTAAATAAAAGAACACATTCTACTCATGTAAAAACACCAGGCAGGCCCCACAAATAACCCAAAGATGCATTTTAAATTAAAGGGCACATTCTACTCATGTAAAAACACGCTGATTCCTGGACCATCCGCGGGGCCGGATAGAGAAGGCGATTGGGCCACATCTGGCCCATGTGCCTTAGGTTGCCTACCCCTGATTAAGAGAGAAGTAATATCCCAGGGACGCAGGTGGCGCTGTGGGTTAAAGCCTCAGCGCCTAGGACTTGCCGATCGAAAGGTCGGCGGTTCGAATCCCTGCGGCAGGGTGCGCTCCCGCTGCTCGGTCCCAGCGCCTGCCAACCTAGCAGTTCGAAAGCACCCCCGGGTGCAAGTAGATAAATAGGGACCGCTTACCAGCGGGAAGGTAAACGGCATTTCCGTGTGCGGCTCTGGCTCGCCAGAGCAGCGATGTCACGCTGGCCACGTGACCCGGAAGTGTCTCTGGACAGTGCTGGCCCCTGGCCTCTTGAGTGAGATGGGCGCACAACCCCAGAGTCTGGCAAGACTGGCCCGTACGGGCAGGGGTACCTTTACCTTTACCTAATATCCCAGTTACACACATATTCATCAAAGTGAAAAGCTGGTTTAATATTGCCACCACCCCACAGTCCCCAGTATGTAATACAATGTGTAGCAGAAGACATGATGCAATTTGCAGCAGTTAGCCACTAACTTCATATATGCATTTATATTATAAGTGTTTGTTATGGACACCTGCTTCTTGCAAACCAAAGCAATAAGATACTAGCCCCTGATATCTGCATTGGTCTAGGCTTCTCTGAAGATGTTGAAAGATGTCGACCACAGCTTATGAAATTGCATAGGTTCAACGTGTCAGGTGATGAGTAACTTGAGTCAGGAGCAATGCTCTTTTTGAAACCATGTTGGTCATCCTCTTCAAATAGACAACCTGGATCCTGAAAAATCTGGACCCTAAACCAAATGCTGCAATTTGTAGGAATTTACAGGATCTGGATGGGTGGGGAGAATTATGTTCTCACACTCTCAGTACCTAGGAGTTCAAAAGAATAAGGAATGCAAATTGTTGCTAAATAGCAAATTTTAGGCAAACCACTTAAATCTCATTTAGTTGGTACCCCCCTCCCACAACGTACACAGACATGCCCAGTAACTTGGTTCACATTCTTTTAAATCCTTAAGTTCTAATAAGCTTGGACCAGGACTTTGTCCTCAGCTCCACCTTTGCCAAGAGAAATTGGGGGGTTTTTTATGCTTGGCCAACTGTGCAGTGTTAATATTTCTGCTTCTGTTCTGACATGACTGGATGTTCTTTCTCTTTGCTTGACGAAAAGCAGAAGCCAGGCATTCCATAACTGCAGGCAGAAACGATACGTTCCCAATTCTCAGCCATGTGAGCTCAGCCATATAGGTAGCAAACTCCAAACCAGGAGTAAAGAAACCCAAATGCTTTGCCCCCATGGTTTAGAAATGTACCCTGAGGCACAAACACCATGGCAAAATCTGCTAGCATATGCAGGTCAGTTACTTTGCCATAAAGTGTAGTCACTCATTCCCCATCACACAATGTGAGACTATGTACCATTTTCTGAGGCCTGAGCAGATTCTAAAGGACAATTCGGCACACACAGAAGTACTTTCAGGGCCCATTTGCACCACTGTAATACAGTGCTGAGTGAGGACCTGGGAGTCCTGGGTTCAAACCTCCAATGAGACATAAAGCTTACTGGGTGACCTGTGTCAGCCACAGTCTCTCAGTATAACTTGTGTCACAGGGTTATTGCAGGATAAAACTGGGGGGACATGGATGTCTCCTTGGAGGAAAGGTGACATATCGGTGCGGTGATTTTGTTCTTTTAAAATGCCACAGACTCACAGAATTTCCAAATATGCTCAGAAGTACCAAAACAGAATGTATTTATTTGTGACATTTATCTGCTGCGCATGCAGCATTTCCTTTCCAATCCCACTCAAAGTAAGAAACACCAAACAAGAATTCAAAGAATAAACATTATTTTAAAGAATACCCACCGCCTTTACAAAATGGCAGCACCTGTAATTCCATAGAGGAAGCTATGACAACCACGAGTTTGTACCACAGCCATCTCTCGGGTTCCTTACGTCAGCAACCTTAATTCGGCTAGGGAAAGGATGGACTCCATAATTTACTCATCCTGGTTTAAGCAAGTCCTGCTCACCTGATTTCCACCTCCCGGATCAAACTTAAGATTTACTGTCAGCTAATGGTCAGGGGTCTCTTTACCTTTACCTTTTTAATTCCAGGATTTGGGGAGTGGGCAGGGAAGGCTTAGCAAGGAAGGATTCTAAGTTTCTTATCAATCAGCAAAACACTACTGGACTCTTTTTCTGCGACTGGAAAACACTACTTTTGAGAGGCCTTTGAATTATGTAGAGCACACAGACACAGGACGACATGAATCCAATTCTGCAGTGAGTGTGGAAGACACTTCAGAGCTATAGGCAGGTGTCAGTCCATTTGTAACCCAAATTGATTGATCAACATAAACACTTTGGTGCTGGGCTTTTCAGGAGTTTAGTAATGAAGCCACTCAGGTTACCGATTAACTAGGGCAACAGCCTAATAGGAAGGATTGCCCCGGCGTTTCTAAGAGACCTAGCGCTCTAGTCATTTCCCTCTTGGTGATTTTCGGCAGAGGGCACAGATGTTACTTTATGCCAATGCAGTGTTAGCAGCATCAATGGATGAGGGATTTGAGGACTCTGGGCCTTTCAAAAATGTCTTTAACTCATGGTTGTACATGGTTGTACTTAACTCGGGTTAAGTACTTAATTCGTTCCAGAGGTCCGTACTTAACCTGAAACTGTTCTTAATCTGAAGCACCACTTTAGCTAATGGGGCCTCCTGCTGCTGCTGCGCCACCGCTGCATGATTTCTGTTCTCATCCGGAAGCAAAGTTCTTAACCCAAGGTAATATTTCTGGGTTAACGGAGTCTATAACCTGAAGTGTATGTAACCTGAGGTACCACGGTACACAGATACTTGAAAATGTGTTGAATATTGCTTCATGAATACATTTTGAGGGTCAAGCCCGCCTTCTAACTCCTAAACCCACCCAAAGGCTTGTTTATTTACAGTAAGTAGGGCTGCATTCTTCACCCCTCATCTTTGTGGCTTTGAGAAACAGTAGAGTCACCTTCACAGCTTGGTCACACATCACAGTGGGAGGTGGCAAGCTGGATGATCGGAGCTGATCCCTGCCCCTGCCCCAGCTCCAGAGTGTGAGGTCCAGTGGCTCCTGGATTGGTTCAGCTCCACCTCTTCCCCAGGGCTTTCCACTGGATTCTGCTGGCAGGGAAACTGTCAGGAGCTCGTCCTACACTCGAGTAGGACCCTGGCAGAGACTGGCATGTTCTCTCCCTCCTGGTCGATAGTTCGGGAGCTACAAAAGCTTTCTTCAGCCCGAACATCACAGCAACTGATGCCAAGAGATAGTGGCACACTTAGGGATCTGCAGAGTCTTCGCAGTTTGTGTAACAGACCTCAGCAACTCAGCATTTTGGCTAATCTACTTTATTTACATATAAACACATATGGAGCACTGCAACATGGCTCCTTCTCTCTCTAGCATCAGATAGCAAAGAGGAAGAACAAAGGACAATAGTCCCACTTCACGGAACACAGTAACACAAACATCCTGTCTCCCTCACATACACCATCATGTGACAGACAAAAATCCCATGACTGTAATCACGGAGCAGGAATTCTAACAAACATCTTGTGGGCCTCCTGCCAACCTGCCCATTCAGTGGGGGCAAAAGGCAAAGGTCACTCAGCACTGTAGGGACTGACAGGAAACCAGCTCAGCCGAGAGAACCAAATAGAGGGACACCTCTATTCAATCCACCACCACCAAGCCCAGCTAAATAAAACAGTAATGTTTATGCTCTGGACATCAGTTTTCCAAATATTTTAGTCACATTGACACTTTAGATTTGTAGGTATTCATTTAAAACATCTTAGGCGTACACCTAAAAATGTGAAGTGTAGTGAAGAAGGACAGCATGCTTATTAATAGTGAAAAAGAATTTATTTTTTTCTGTCTAAAGTGGCAAAAAATAAAAGTGTATATCTTTGGGGGAATAAAAGCTTTAGATGCTGCAGCCTGCCTGTATTTCTAACCCTTTGCTTTTTATAGGAAAATGAGCAGCAGTTAAATAAGAAAGTGCATACACTCTAATTAGTTTCTCCTTAATGCCAGCTCCATGTCACTGCATCTTCCTAGATGTGTGGTACATGGATCCATGTCAACACATCTCATATTTGTGTGCAGGAGCAAAAACATCACAGCTCTATTTTGGAATTAGTGCAATTAACCATTAACCACAATTGCTCTCATATCTCATTACAGGGTGTTTAACAGACCTTGTAAGGAAATCAGTGGGGTGTGTGGCATGGACTGGAATAACAGGGCAGCCAAACAAGATCTCCCTCTAAAAGTACAACTGCCTTGTCAGGGAGCAAAACAATTAAAAGCAGGATGAGAGAAATTGGGGAAATAAACCCCAAAGCAGGGAGCAGGGGGTGGGAAGGCAGACGTATTACTCCTGATTTAACATGTGGTCATTGTGCATTATGGGAGCATCAGGAAGAAGATGTAGGTGCTCTCTCTTCTCCCACCTAATGATTCTCCCCTGCAAATGCTTCTCCAGGCTCTTAAACCAGAATTAATTGTGGCTAGGGTAAAAAAATGGTGGGAGACATTTGCAAAGAAGAGTTTGGTAGTGAGAGGAATAAGTACCTGCCAATTCTCCCTTGCAAATGCCCCAAAGGGGCTCCATGTAATAAGGATTAGTTGCAGATTCTCCCAGTTTTATTCTTATTATTCAAAAGTTCCAGGATGCTTTGGGTTCTCTCCGATTGTCTTCCAGAAAAACAATAATTTCGGGATGTTGATTTGTTTAAAAATTGTGCATTGGCCTTCACACTTGGCTCCTTCAATGTACATTTTCTCTGTTTAGGGTTTTTTATTTGGTAAAAATTAAAAATAGGTTAATAAGAATAAAGGTGCTACATTTCAGGAAGTAACACATTTTCTTCCTTTTTATATATTTTTAATATCTCATACCAGCAATCCAGCAGAGTAAAAATTATTAGTTCTTTGCTTTTGTGTCATCTACTGCATTATTCTTCATCACAGCTCATATGATACCAGTTTTAGGATTCCTTTCCCTTGTGCTGTCTCCCTGTCCTGTGAAGCTTCCTTTTTTACTTTTATTTATTACATTTCTATTCCACCTTTCTTACAAGGAGCTCAAGCTGTTGTATATAGTTCTCCCTCTGGTGCACGATATGCTGAGAGACAGCAAATAGTTAAAGGTCTTGTTGCAATTCCTTAAACTATTGCCACGGGAATTGGGATGAGAACCCTTTCAATCGGTGTTGTGATGTTGTTTTTCCCCCAAATGTGAGTGAGGGGAAAGTGGCAATTTCTTATTGCTCTGTTAGTTTATTTTAAAGCTTACTCACAAGTAAATGAGGTCATAAAATATAGGAGGAACACTCAGCTTCTGCAGAGCACCAAAACCGCAGTGAGTCACTTTTCGTATTACCACACAAATCTGTCTCTACCTGCCCATTCTCCTCTTAATGGAGAATTTGCCTTTAGTTTTGCTATCAAAACCAGGATCCTTGTGGTGAGCTCCCCATCCCCCATTGGGGAAGCTGTGAGTGTGCCATGTGAGTCAAATGCTGTGGGTTTTCTTGCCATAATTAGCAGCCTCAATGATATGGTTGATGGGTGGGGAAGCCCATTATGTTATGGACCTTGAGTCACACAGCCAGTTGATTTGTTTAGAATATTTATAAACCTCCCTTTGCCGAAGTTGGTTTCAGGTTAGTTTCAGGATTAAAAATATCAAAATGCAAGAAACCATAGAGTACAAACAAGATTTGGAGCCTTGGTGCCAGGTGAGGACATTCAATATACGGGGTGCCAAGCCTGAAAGGGCCTTCTCTCTAGTTGTTACCTGCTTATAACAGAGAGAAAGGGAAGGCCTCAGCTGTTGGTTTTAGAAGGTGGGGAGGGTAATATGGAAGAAGATGCCTGGCCAGGAGGTGGGGACATGGCTGGCATCAGGGGGTTGGCTCCCTCAAGCAGTTGTAAGGCCCACAGCTCAGTGAAGTGGCTCACTGTTGCATGCTGGGACACCCCTGCAGGTTCCTCACTGCCTGCCCTGAATGCCCAGCCTAGTGAAGAAGTTGGGGTGAAGAGAAGGAGGAACAGCAGTAGGTGCTCCCACCATTTCCTTGAGTTCCTCAGTTGGGCCTAGACTGAGAGAAGACAGGCTGCTGTAGCAGTGAGGACGAAAGCTCACCAAGGACCAAAACATTGGTATGGGAGGACATTAATAGCATCACATCTAATTTGGCCTTCAGTGTGTGGACTGAATACGTGTAGGAAGAGGTGGAGTTGTTGCCAGGATGCCAGCCTCCTCCTCACCTGTGTGAGAACATCTGTAAGGGGCAGCTGTCAACAAGCACCTCCGCACGGTGCGTTCATTTTCTGCTCTGCATGAGTCATCCTGGCTCCATATGTAGGACCCAATTTTGCAAAGACCTTTGGGCTGCACTTCAGAGACCACATGCTTAAGTGCTTTGCCCGAAGCTTTCTTCATGGCCGCGAAGAGGAATGCAAACATTCCTTTATAGTTTCGTTGTTGCCCTTGGGATCTTCTGCTCATGCTTAGATGTAAGGATGAAATAAACAAACAGCAGCCCAGACGTGGGCTCTGTGCAGAGTCCATTAAATTCGTCTTGTTGTAACACATTGTGTTCTTTGGTTTTAAACGTAGTTTATAAGCCAAATATCCATAATCCCTCAGAGGGAGAAAGTAATGAACAAGTAATGACTGCTAACTGAAGCCCTGTTCCAAATACTTACATCACAATCCCTGGAGCTGGATAGCATGTCCTGTTTTCCCATGGAATCGTCTTCTGCCTATAGCTGCTCAGCGCAACTTGCAACCTGCCAAACCAAAACCCAACTCACGTGTCTTGTATTGCTGTCGCTAGTCAATCCCATACCTTTTGTAGTCCCAGAGAAACAGTAATAACAAGATATAAAGCCTCTTGTAGGCTATACTATACATGACTGACGGACTATGTTCAGTTTGGTGGGTCACAGCTTGCATAGGCCAGGCCTGCATAGAAGTTATGAGGATGAACTGGAATCTATGGAGCAAAGAGCTAGGAGCTTTGATAGCTATGTGCTCCTCCAGCGTTGGAGGCAGATTCCCACTGAATAGTGTCAGGATCCTGTCAGCGGCTCCTGGCTGGTTGCCCAAGAAAGTATAAAGACAAGGGAAGGTTTCTTACCGTCCTTTTTTATTCAATATTTACAGAGAGAGGCTATAGAACCCAGCCTCTTGGATAATGGTGATGTCCCAAGTGAATCTCCACCCCACCCCCCGTCTCTCCCATTTTCTCACTTGTCACTTCTACGGGTGCTGCTACGTGCCCTCTGTCTTTGAGCTCATTGCTCTCCTACCTTTAAGGCTTGCCAGGTTCTGGGAGATGGAGGGTCTGGGAGGCTTTCCAATGACACTGAGTCTGTCAGCTGTTGCTCCACTTCTGCCCCCTCCTCCTCTCCCATTTTTCCCCAATTCCCCCTCTCAGCTGCCTCTCAGCTGTGACTTCCCAGAAACCACTGTTGTAAATCTATACTGTCTTCCTCTTCCTCCTCCCTGGGAGGGTCAGGATGGGGAGGTGGTCTCCACCGTTCCTCCTCTGCCCAGTCCCTGACAAATAGCAGTTGTCACAATAAAACCATCCATACAAGCCCCACAAAACAATTTAACTGGCGAGAAAATTAATACTCCATCAATGGCTGGGTTACACTTCAGGGAAAGCCTTCCTAAACAAAAATGTATTCAGTAGTCATTTAAACTAGATGGGCCTTTGGTCTTATCAAGCAGGGCTCATCCTACGTTCCTCAGGTGAGTATTAGAGTGTTTAAAGAGCTCCATTTAGGTTACTAGGAGGGGGTTGCACATCTAATACCTGTATTTGTGTAGTGGAGTAACAATATGTCATCATGGGTAAAATTGGATTTGAAGACTGGTCTGTTGGGTTAAAGTGCAATATTTTATCCTCAAGACTTGGGTCCAGTGCCAGCATACTGCATGTTGTTGACTGAAGTGGAACCCAAATGGCATCCCCTTTGGTAGGTCCAATACTTTACAGTGTGTTGCGGCATCATTCAGGCACTGATTCCTGCCTTCATCCACCCCTCTCCTCTCCCTATTTTCATGGTGCCATCTGATATGGTGCAATTCACTCTGATATGTAGGCGGGCTGACCCTGCTTAGATCATGTATCCTGAAATAAAAAGAAATCCCTCCTCACTTTAATTCCTGTTTCCTGCCCCTGCAACATTGTTCCCCCATCCCCCACCAGCTATAAATGACAGCAGATTAGCAGAGGCTGCCATCGAAATAACGGATTGTGTCAACACATTGTTTACAACTTGTCTCTTCACCTTTAGAGGAATATTTCCCCATAGCAGGTAAATGAAACGAGAGATTGGATCAGTGAACAATGGGTCTAGAATTAACCTCTTGCCTTAAGGTGATTCAGAGGCATGATGCCAGTGACCAAACTAGAGAGAACAGAAGTATATAGAGGGAGCAAGGATCAACAGACATTGTCTGGTTTTCTAGTAAAACTACTTGCTCTAGGACATGGATGGGGAACCTGTGGTCCTCCACAGGTTGTTGGACTGCAACTCCCATAATTAGGGTGCTGTTATATCCTTAGGGCAGATCAGCCCTGGAAGTCTGTGGGAAGGATAATGCCGCTGATGCTAAGGAAATTATAGTAATCTCAAAGGATAATAAAGTTTAAAGCCTGTCAATCCTACCTCTTTGGCTGATCAGTTACCAGTAAGTAAGGATGAGGAAGAAATTGGATTCCCTTTGTATTTATAGGCAATCCTGCTTAATTTGCGCTTTCTGAAACAATATGTGAACCAAAACACAGTCTTCCCTTGAAATGTTTGTTTCTCTAAATTCTGCAATGCCGTTCTTCAGCCAAATCAAGTATGCATTAAAAGGCATGCATTAGTGAAAATAACATCCAAAAATGAAGTATAGAAGGTGAAATTTTGTGCTGCAAAAATGTGTTCATTAGAAATTTGTTCTAAAATGCTGAGAATTTTTTAAAACCTGCAAACTTTTGTAAAGAGTAAGAGTTGGACGAAGGGGAAACTGAGAGAATCGGAAGTCGACAGACTCACCCATCCCTACTAGTAGGCATGTTGATCTGTCTTTCTGGCACCCTTGGATCTTATCTACTATCTGTTAGCTTGCTCATATCAGCTTCCTCTAAAATACAGCATCGACTGGGTTTTTTCCATGTAGCGTTACTTCATTTGCGAAAGCTGAACAACAACCATGACATTTCCCAGAGCTTCTTGCAGCTGAAGATAACAAGATATGCTGCTAACCCTACATGCATACATCAGGAAAGATTGAAATCTACAGCCTTCAAAATGGAGCCAATGTTTTTGCAATATAAAGTGCGTCTCAGAATGTGCATGCAGCAACACCTGCCCTAGCCTTGTTGGCATTGTTTTCAATGTAGGGACCATAGGACTGAGGAGGTACAAGTGTAACAAGAAAGAAGGAAGCATAGTTCAAAATGCTGGCTTACGATTTTTAAAATTATTATCATTAATCCTTAATTAAGGATGTAGGTGGTAGTATCACTGCTATAGGAGGCTGTTGCCCTCTCCATCATATGTGGTGGCAACCAGAGGATAGACCTTTTCTGTGGTAGCCCCCTGACTGTGGAATGTTCTCACCAGGGAAGCTCATGGCTATGTTCTACCTTCAGAGGCTGTATGCCTCCCAAACCAGCACCCTGAGCTAGATGAATGAGAGGACTGACTTAGCTGCTTAAGCTCCTGTGCCCCACTGAGAGCTCTCTCAGTCCTCCAGGAACCCAGCCAGATGGGCGGGGCAGGGGCACCTTACCGCCTCCTGCAGGAGGGGCACCTTACCGCCTCCTTCATTCTAGAGGTCTGTTCTTAACCTGAAACTGTTCTTAACTCGAAGCACCACTTTAGCTAATGGGGCCTCCCGCTGCTGCTGTGCCGCCGCCGTGCGATTTCTGTTCTCATCCTGAAGCAAAGTACTTAACCCAAGGTAATATTTCTGGGTTAGCGGAGTCTGTAACCTGAAGCGTATGTAACCTGAGGTACCACTGTAATAAATAAATAATAAATTAATTATAATTACTAGTATTAGTATTATCCTTCCACTCTGAAGCCTGAAATGGCACCTCCAGAGGTGGAGGGCCTCAAATATTGCATTATTTGGTGAGATGAATGGGAAAACTTGTTGGAGGTGCCAGGGAATGAAATAAATCATTTTGGTTAATATACGAAGTATGGAAAACTTCCATGGTTGGGAGGCAGGAAGTGTTTTTTAAAAAAATCTATGGGCTTCTTTTTCTTGTGGCATAGATTTGCTTCAGGGCAGCATCACCTTGAGAATCGGCTCACGTTGGCATGGCAGGTGAGTGAGGCACAGCAGCACATGGGCTCTTGGAACTGATCGTGGTCTTTTTCTCTCATGGCAGGTCTGATTTATACCACATCTCGGCAGCTCGATCGCGAATACAGGGCTGAGCATATCTTAGAGGTGAGTGATGACGAAGTTGTAATTACTTTTATTTACTTGAAAGTGGTGTGTGTTGTTTTTTTAAGTCCTCAAAGAACATTTCCTTGCAAGTCAGAGCACACCAAAGAGGAGGACTCATTCCATCAGTTCCAAATTGTTCAGGAAGATAATTGCTTGTTCTGCATTTTTGTGGGTTTGCCCCCAGTGCCAGCCTCACTAATACCTCCTGGCTTAGCTTCTTAACTGAAAGGCTGCAACAGGAATCTTGCCGCTAAGCCCTTGCAGAGTAAAGGGGGGCAAAGTGGTTTCCTGCCCCTTTTGACAAAATGGACACTTAGGGGATTTCATTAGTACATGGTACTGAAATGCAGTCTCCCAGCTAAGAGGCAGTAGGTTGCAGGTTCTGAGGCCTTCATAGGAAATGTTCTAGACCAGTGGTGTCCAAACTTTTTTCAAAGAGGGCCAGATTTGATGAAGTGAAGGGCCATGAGGGCCAACCCAAAGGGCTGACCAAAGTTGGCCTTTTTTTAAGGATTCAAGTTGTTGAGGTTTTTTTAGGATTTTACTCCAGGAAAATAAACTGCCACAGGGGCCAGATTAAACTGATCGGCGGGCCGGATTAGGCTCACGAAACAGACTTTGGACATGCCTGTTCTAGACTACATCAGTCTCAGACAGGGAGAAGGGAGGAATTTGACTGCACTTGCATATAAAGGGAAATTTATCCAATCTCCACTTTCCAAAACAATGAGCAAACTGAAACACAGGCACCCTTCAAAATTCACACTCTGCTCCGGAAAAGTAATGGTACAAAAATGCACAAATTAGGGTAAAGTGTACATAAAAATGCATATATTAGTGAAATATATTTCTTTAGCTTTGCAAAAAAAAGTATTTATTCAACAAAATTATGTGAAAATGTGTATATTAAGAGAAATGCACACTAGAATGCTGAATCTTCGTTGACTTTAAGAAAAAATAATATCACAGACTGATGTGGATGTGTGGGGAACTGCTCTTAAGGTTGGGAAAATGAGAAACAGAGAAAAAACAAAATGGACATTTTCACCCATTCTTAGTCTCAGCCAGTATGGCCAAGTGTGGTTAAGGATAATAGAAGTTGTAGTCCAAAATTCCTAGAGGGCCCTGGTTTGGAGAAGGCTGGTTTTACTGTAAGGACTATATTTTCAGTCAGGGGTGTCTCCCGGTTATAACCTGAAGATGCTGAGGATTGAACCGGTGACCTTCTGCATGCAAGGTGTACCACTGAGTTTTAGCCCATCCTCCAAAAGAAACATAAGAAGCTGCCTTAACACAAAGTCAGATCACTGGGCCATGTAATGCAGTTTTCCATGCTGACTGACAGTGGCTCTTCAGATGCAGATGCTGTACCACTGAGCTGTGGCCATTCCTCTAACCACTGTGCTGCACTCAAACACATTCTGAGAAAATAGCTCATACCAAAATTCATGGGTGCTGGTAGGAACAATGCATTTCAATAAATGTAGCACATATTCAGATTGCCAACTTTTGAAGTGTCGTCTCTGTCAGAAAGTTGAATACAGAAGCTCTTTCAGAAACAAATACAGGCTTGGAGCCCTTTAGCGGTTTTTGTTGGGTCTGGAGCAGAGGTCGGATAGATCCCAGCACACAACATAAGATGCCCCTCATCCTTTCTTTCTCTTTGCCTTTCTACCAAATAACTCCAAAGAAAGCAGGGGGAATTCAGACAGACTATTCCCCATCACCACCCTTTTTCCATCTGGCCAGTTGGCATTCTTAGTCTAAACTTACATTACTAGCTCCTGGCTGCTGCCTGAGAGAATCTGCTCCATTTTGCAGGCTAGCTTCTACAAACAGCAGCTCTTTCAGGTGAGCTATATTTAGCTTGCTCAAAGATTCATTATTGGCAAGAGTCAATGCAAAAGAGAATGCTTTGCATTGGATAGCATCTCTGAGATGTGTGGTCTCTGGTTTTTGATTCACTAATATCTCTCCACCTAACACATGCACACCGAACTGTTTGGGTTGCTGTTCAGTGTTGTGCATGCAGAAAGTCCTCGCATCTCCACTTTCTGAAACCCCGTTGAACCACTCCCTGTCAGTATAGACAGCACTGAGTTAGATGAACCAATGTTCTGACTCAATGTAAGGCAGCTTCTGTAAGGTTGTATCCAACCTTGCATGATGGGTCTTCTCACACAGCAGGACTTCCTGTTCCTCTTCTCTCCTTTCATGCTCCAAAAGTGTCCCTCAATGCTCTGGAGCAGATTTTGAGGGCACATAGGGGGCCCGAGGGGAAGCAGGGGAAGGTTCCATTGAGCAAGCAGAAGTCTGTTGCCTAAATGTGACAGCAGTATTGTATACAACCCTTAACCCTCAATGTAGGCAAACCACACATTGTAACATTCAACCACTCCCAGAAGACTTTGCCAGATATTAGGAGATCCTCCAAATGTTGCTGGACTACAACTCTCATCATCCCAGAGCATTGGTTATGCTTACAGGCATCCTGCAGCATCTGGAGGACCTTGGGTCTTCTCCTCTGCCATAGCAGGGTTTCATGAGCATTAACTGTTTTCTCGAGGCTTCAGATATGATATTCTTTTGGCTTTTCCTTATAGGTCTCTGTTTCAGACAATGGGGATCCAACTCTGAAATCCACCAGTAGAGTTGTAATCCAAATCACAGATGTCAATGATAATCCTCCCACATTTTCCCAGAAGTTCTTCATGGTTAATCTACCACAGAAAACAGGATCTGAGACTCCTTTGCCAGTCTACAGGATGATTGCCACAGATCGGGATGAGGGACTCAACTGCCAAGTCACTTACAGCCTTGAAGAAAACAGTGACGGAGTCTTCAGCATCCACCCAGTGACTGGCATGGTCTTCTCCAAAAAGGCTTTTCCTGTCCAGGAGTACAACATATTGACGGTGAGTGAGATATAGGAAGTTAAGGAGGATGGAGGCAGACAGTAGTTTTTTGCTTGAGTATTTAAGGGCCTTGTAGCCAAAGAGGGTATTCAGGTTGTTGTTGTTGTCTCATTGATATATTGGTATATTGGGCAACATAATTACATCAAGAACCTGTGAAACCTATTTAGCCCAAACCTGCCATGAAACAACAGCAACACGTACATTGCAGAAGACAAAATACTCCATTACCTTCTTCAGTTTGCATGGGTAGTCCAAGAGCAGTTTGGTGGGTCATCATTGGATGCCAGTTACTGGGGAGGAGCAGCAAGAGAGGGTTGCTATTTTCAATCCCTCCTGGTGAACTTCCTGGAGGCATCTTGGCTGACCACTGTGGGCAGCAGGACACTTCTCTAGATGGTCAGGTCCAGCAGGGGTCTTCTTATTTTCTTCTGTATGTTGAGCAACAAGCTCTGCAGGCTACAGAGTCAGACCAGAGTTGGCAGCTTTGCATATGCCAAAAAAATCCTATCAAACTCTTGTATTGCATGAACCCTGCTAAGTTAACAGGGGCAAGCAAATGGATGCCATCCAGGTGTACACTTTACCTACCAGCTAAAGGAAGGCAAAGGCAACTGCAGGCTGCCCACTTTGTGGTGCTTCTGGCAATAGAACCATGAAAGGCTGATGTCCTATCCTATTAGGTTCACTCGGAACATTGGCAAGAGCAACTTTGGTTTCCACTGCATGTAAGCTGGTGTCTCTCTTGGTAGGTCAAGGCTACTGATGGCGGCAGCCCCCCACTCTCTTCCAGCGTGAGGCTGCATGTCAACTGGATCCCTAAGCCCCTCCCATCCTCAGAGCCTCTGACTTTTGATGAGCCTCATTTCAACTTTGCTGTCATGGAAACAGACCCAGTGAACCACATGGTGGGAGTGATCAGTGTGGAGGCTGGGCTCGGCCAGCTCTGGTTTAATATCACAGGTGAGTGGCATGCGGCTGGGAAATGAGCTCTGAGGGTGACTCTGGGCTGACAAAACGCTGCCTCGGTTCCCCAGATATTTGGCACGCACATGCCCCGGGCAAACAAAGGCTGTTTATTTTAGATGGCAGGCACATTAGAGTCAAGGCCTTGGCGCTGACAAGGAGCAGCATTGAGGCTGACTCAAGCAGTTGTCCCACAAAAAGCATTGTGCAGGTCTTGCGTTACCTACCCATCGCACTTTGCAAAATGGCATTTCTGGCACTCTCCCAACCTTAAATGAAAATTTTTGTGTTGCAAACGGGCAAAAACACATCTTTGCAGCTCACAGGAAATATGTGGTAATCATAACTATTCCCCACAGCAATAAAAACAAACCAACAGGAGAGAGAGAGAGAAAAACCACAAGGGGTTTTGAAAGTCTTTAAATGTTAAGTTGGTAGGGAGCTGCTATGAATGCCCAGCAATTCCCTTGATAAAAATCTATTATGTTTTATTCCTATTCTTCTCTGTTTTCCCCCATTAGTTGGAAATGCCCTATGCTTTCACTATGCAGAAGGATGTCAAAAGATACAAATCTCTTCTGTATATTTTTGCAAGAGTTAAGAGAGACCCATTCTAGGTAGATATTCCAGTGTAATGATCAATGCATTTTTGTTTTTGTTGGAGATATGGACCACACTCGGATTAATGATTGGGACATCTGTGGGTGTCCACTGTGGTCCTACTTCCATCTTCAAGAACTCATGGTTCTGAAGGGGGTTTACCTTTTTTATAGTATATTGCAACATCTGTAAGATGTTCCCCAGGCTCATGTAGGTTTTCATGCACATTTAATGGTAGAATTTCAGGAATGCATAGATTTTTGAAATAATTCTTAGGTGCCAAGATCATTTCATTTCATTTCATTTGTATCCTGCACATCTGACTGATCTTTGATGCATCTTTCAGCTGTACTGATCTGTGAGTGTATAATTCCTATTTCCTGGCATTACATTGCAGACTTAAGGTTTAGTTTGGGGCATTGGGGTTTTTTGTTTGTTTGTTTTTGTTTTGCCTCTGTTGAGTGAAGCCATTCCTGAAGGCAGATAGTTTGCAGACCTGCAAGAATTGTGCTTCTCAGGGCACCTCCAAGGAATGCTTCTGTGCCTGGTGCAGTTGGGCATGGATAATGGAGTACAAATACAATGAAGGCAGGACAAGAATCAACACAGTACAGAATTGACAATGCTTGAGGAAAGTTTACTTTTGTGTGGGACTGTCTGCCCACATTGTGTCCCCTTGCAGGTATTTTCTTTGGAATTTAATCTCAGTATTTATCTATTCTCCTAAATCAGACACTGTTTACAATATGGGACCTCCTTCACACATTGGGTCTGGGTAATCCTTTGCCCTGAATCATTACCTTGTTTGGCTGGCATACTCAAGCTAGCATTGGTGGAGTTTCCTTTTCTATTTTAGAAATTGTGTTTTACACCCCTCCATTCCCCAAGGAGCTCAGGTTGGGGTGGCATGCATGATATGTGGCTATCTATTTTTATCTACACAACAGTTCTGTGAGAAGGAAACAGAATGCAGCCTTCAGCTTTAGGCAGTGGAAAAAGTGGTATATGGGCTCCTCAGTAGGGATGGGGAATCAACAACTTCTGGAGGACCATTAGTTCCCCAGCCCTGGTCTGTTTCTGCAACTGTTCAATTAGCATTATAGAATCGTAGAGCTGGAAGGGACCACAAGATTCGTCTAGTGCAACCCCTTGCAATGCATGATTTTTTTTTTGCCCAGTGTGGGGCTCAAACCCATGACCCTGTATCTCATGCGCTCCCAACTGAGCTATCCCAGGATGACTAGGCTTCCCCAGAAAGTGTGGACTTTCCCTAGTGTCACAGCAGAGGACATTGCGAGTTCACACATAGAACTGCCCTTGAGTTCCAAGCCAAAAGTTTCTCTTGGCACTATAACGCCCTTCCCTTCCACTTGTCTGCTCAAGTGATTTATAATGCAAGTCAGACAATGTCCGCACCTGTCTGCTCAAATAGTTCTACAGGTTCATTTTCTTCCAGACGTCGTCTGGCCCCATCCCTTTCCCTTTTGCTCCTTTTTCTATAAAGGCACTGTTTCTTTAAAATCTTGGTGCCTCTGCTCCACTCTCATTTTCATTCCTGGCTCTTCCTAATTTACTTCAGGAGAGCGAAACACATTTCCCCTTAGGGACATATTTTTCTGAGTACTCAGACCAAAGATTCTTTCCCAGGTCCCCCATTAATGGTTGTTGGAACTCCTGTTGTGGGATAGGCTTTTGTGAGTGTAACTGCTTATTACCCATGGGATCACTGATGACCTCCAGTGCCTCACCACCTCTGACATATTCTCTACTTGCCTCATTTTATTTGAAACATAGTTTTTTAAACTTGGAGGCTTACTACTTTCTCCAAGTAGTGCTCAGGAGTGCTCACGTGTCAAGTCAGGTGGCCTATATGAGCAGAACTACATTTACCTACTCCATATAGTTTTGCTCCACCATTTCAGGAACTCATACAATAGCATCTTAGTTTCCCCTTGTTATCTGTGAAACGGTTTCTATTATCACAGAAACTACAGCTTCTTAAAAATGGCCATAGTTCCTATCTCTCCTGCATCAAGGCTGCGCTCTATCCATGACACAATAGATCCATGGCGCCCCTCCATCAAAGCCTCCCAGTTGCTGCTGTTTTGCTTCAAAGAACTCTACTTCCAGATCTCTGGAACACAAATAGGACCATAGGAAGTTTCCCTATTGGTCCAGCTAGCTCAGCATTGCCTATACCGACTCGCAGCACCTCTCTGGGGTTTCAGGCAGGGGATCTCTCCAAACCCTACCTGGAGATGTCAAGGATTGAACCTGGGGCCTTCTGCATGCAAAGCAGATGCTCTACCACTGAGCTATGGCCCTTCCCCAATGTGACTTTTGTAACTACCTGAAGGTGGCTATCATATCTGCTCTCAGTCTCCTCTTTTCCAGGCTAAACATCCCCAACTCCCTCAACCATTCCTCATAAGGCTTGGTTTGCAGACCCTTGATCATCTTGGTTGAAAGGAATATTTGTCAGGACTGTAGTATGGACTATCACTCCCATTCTGATCATGATCCCCCTCCCACCTCAACATATGCCTGCATTTCTTTGTGGGGGGGGGGGGAATAGCTGTAGAGGAAATGCTATTTGGAAATGGAAGGATTAACATGACAGAGTTGATTCCCAGAGAAAAGAGGTGGACTATGATGGACAAAATAGAGCAGTCTATACACGCCTCATGTGGCAGGAAAAGCTGTAAATTAGTGGTGGGGAGATTATGCAGCTAGCCAATTGTGCTGAAAAGTTATCTTTTCTTAGTTCTGGGGATGGGGTGAGGCAGAGAAAGGAGAAAAATGGGAGGGTGTTTCGCTCATGACGTCATGCAGATGTCAGGGAACACAGCATCACTATTCCACAAGATGATGCCTAGTGTAGAAGCAGGATACATTCTGTAACTCAGTGTATAGTCACACAAAGAGCTCTAAGAAACCTTGCTTGGAGAATAACCCATAGATTAGTCAGCCTTACACAACTTGTGACACTCCAAGCTGAAAGCAGCCCACCAAATGGGTATTGTGGCCTGCCAGGTAACCTCGCAATTTTGCAAATTTTGCAAAACCTCTGCCTGGTCACTATTGGTGGTGGTGAGCTGCATTTCATTTGGTAGGCCACAGGTTGCTCAAGCTGACTACCTTTCATTATCTATGTAGCCTGCTCTTTAGTTTTATGGACTATTGGAGAATAAAGCTGCGTTTTTTTCTGTCTTATTTCAGTCTTCAGATGCTAAATGTGCATTATTTAAGTCCTTATCCAATTGTAACTAACAGTGGGGAAATGAATAAGAACTCTGCAGTGGCTTCCAAAACATCTTCTTTTGGGGTTGCTTGCTCCACTGCAAATCTTACAGATGTTTGTCCTTGCCCAGGACTCATCCATGAATCGGAGCAAGTCTCAACAGAGAGAGGGGAACTGGTTTAAGCATCACACCTTGAAGCAAAGCCAGCAAATGTCCTCTCCCCTGCCAGTTCTCCTGATAGTCCTTCTTTTCAACAGAACATGCCCTTCTGTGTCCCACTGGTTAATTTCAGCTCATTTCACCTTGTATAGCATTTCAACAACAAACTAGGCATTATTGCATGCTTAAGCCTATGCAAAACTTAGGGGAAATAAACAAAGATGCAATGAGGACAATAGAAGCCTTTCACAGAGGTTTTCCACCCACCTTTTTTGCTATTCTGCTGCCTGCCTCTGGATATATTTTATTTGTTGCAAATGCTACCAGCTGCAATGATACTTTTTTCCCTCTTGGATCCCTGCCTGCCCAGGGAGATGCTGGTACTCAGACACCTGGCCTCCTCCGTTATAACTCCTACCCTATCTACTTAAGTTATCTCTTTCCTCTAAGGTGGTGATGATGACATGGATTTTGACATCGAGAAGAGCACTGGCAGCATTGTTATTGCGAGAAACCTGGATGCAACGAAAAGATCAAACTACAACCTCACAGTGCAGGTCACTGATGGGTCGAGCATCATCAAGACACAGGTGAGCATCCACAAAGCCTTGTCCAAACCCTTCTGTATTCTCAGGGAGAGTTTTTATAAGAACTTAGGATAAGAACATACACAGATAGAGTTCTCTCAAAAAATTACTTTGCCCAAATGCTAAAAATTCATGATTCAGCTGAATTTGCATAAGACTGGGGGATAAGGTGCTATAAGGCAATTTGGCCTGTGTAGATTAGCAAAATGGCACCGTCTTTCATGCAAGCTCACTTGGGGAAAACACCCCAAACTCAATGCTCAAATTCTTCTCAATGCACAGCAAAAAAATAAAAATAAGAACACTTACCAAAAGTGTCACTTTTTCTTAAAATCCTTCCTCTACAGATCCTGGCCAACTGTGGTACAGTACTTGGAGACTCGGGGGCCCAGTTTGCACGCAAAGCTAAGCCTAACCACTGCTTAATGTAAATGAGCAAACATGCAGTCTGTCAGAGAGGAGATTGTGGTCCCTTTCCTCTTACCTGGTCATTGTGCTGCTGTGTTGAGCTGTTCTAAGCCACATGGGAGAGGGCAGCAGCTTAGAGCACCTGCTTTTCATGCAGAAACTCCCAGGTTCAATCCCTGACATTTCCAGGTAGGGCTGCCTGAAGCCCTGGAGAGCTGCTGCCTGTCAATGTAGACAGTACTGAGCTAGATGGGCCAATGGTTTCACTCAGCAGAAGGTAGCTTCCTATGTTAAAAGGGTGAGCTGATGACAGTCTCCTGCACCACATCAGTTTTGACCCAAAACAACAAAGGGCTTATTTATTCATCCAGATCAACCACATCATCCATGACACACTATTTCAGCACATCTCCACATGAAGATATATATTGAGATAATTATGGCAGGCATTTGAGATTGATGAGCATTCTTCCCTGTGTGGCCAGGATGAGAGGAACTGAATCCTGAATCTGAATCATGGTGATGCGGAAGCCCTGAGGCTTCCTAAGTTCATTAGATTGGCAAGTTCATTACCAATCCCTGGCAACTCCAGGTAGGCCTGGAAGAGAACGCTGCCTGAAATTCCAGAGAGCTGCTGGCGGTCTATGTATCCAATACTGAGTTAGCTGAACCAATTGTCTGACTCAGGGTAAGGCAGATTTCTATGTCCCAGGGTCTGAGCAGTCAGAATAATTCTGCATCTAATGCAATTGCCTGTTGCACATAACTGGCAGGATTTGTAAGGCCTATTAGCAAGTCCAGGAGAAAGGTGAGGACCAAAAATGGTTCCACCAATCCACCTCTTTCCTTTGCACGTGTCAATCCAAATCCAAAGGCATCTCTAAACTGTTTTGATACTGGTTTAGCTGTCAGAGTCTCTCTGAAGCAATCTGTGAATTGTAACTTTTGTCAAGATACTGAGAATTATTTGCTATAGATCTGTTGTTCAGGGGGTCTTTGGCCAGTAGCCATGACAGCTAATGAATTCAAAAGTGACCTGATATTTATAGTGTAGACATGCATTTTGTCTCCCAACAGGTAGGTAGCCTCACCTTTCACTCCTGCCAACAAGTGCATATGTTTGCCTGGGAAAACAAGGTTTTTAGCAGGGATTTAATCTGATAATTGCTTTACTGATAGCCACTAAAGTTATGTAAAACCTAGGAGATGGTGGGAAGCAGATGCTGAGGGTGCTGTTTCAGTGTGACTCAGTAGTAGATTGATGGTATTTTCAACGTCTTTATAACATTGTTCTGCTGCCACTAAGAGTCATCTTCTGACACCTTGGCTGACATGCAATCCCGGCCTCCAGGAACTTTTCTTCTGTTTACTTTGGCATTGACAATCACTGCTGGGTATGTTGGTGAACCTGCTCTTGCAAAATCGTGGCAAGTTGGATTTCATTGAAGAAAGCAGGCGATTGCATCAGGTTGTCTCCTTCCAAGATGTGGTTTGCAATGAAAAACAATTGGATCAAATAGACAGAGATTGCCAAATTCTCTTTGCAACATTTGACAGCGAGCTTAGGGATGGGTTTATTTTTTCCTGTTACAAATACGTTTCCAGGCTCTTGCAAATACGTTTCCAGGCTGCTTCTGATATATTGTACACTTTCCCCACCGTGTCATTCCTGTCCTTATTCTGTTAGTTTCCTGGGATGAAATAAGCAGAAGTGCAACTACACCAAATAAGTTTCTAAATTCTAGTATGTACATCCAGTGCAGCTAAACTGATATCACCAAACATTAATGGTGTCTGAGTTTTTTGGTCCCCCTTGCTGTTGCTTATCCTTATCCTTCACCTTCATAATCCTCAGCCTCATTTGCCTACACTTCAGTATGATTGGCTGGGATGCCCCATGCCATTTTAGGAGCATCAGAAGCTACCTTATGCAGTGTCCATCTATCTCAGTATGGTCTACGCTGATAGGCAACAGCTCTCCAAGGTTTCAGATGGGACATTCCCAGTCCTGGAGATGGCAGGAATTGAACCTGGGAAATTCTGCATGCAAGACAGATGCTCTAGCACTGAGCTGCGGTCCTTCCTCCATGAGGTCATCACTTCAGATATAGTGTCATCTCGTTCAAGCTGGCCACCCTGGTAGAGCCCACCACTGACACCAGCCCTGTGCCCCCTTGATGTTCTTTTCCAGACAGGCATCACAAGCAGTTCTCACTGCACTTTTAATTCCATGCCCCTGAAGTATCGTCACTTGGGGACATGGTGGGGAATGAAAACAGTGGCCCTATGTCACCTGGTCCCACTGCCATGTAAGCCCACATAAGAACATAGGAAGAACCTGCTAGATCAGGCCAATGGCCCATCTCCTCCAGCATTCTGCTCTCACAGTAGCCAATCAGATGCCTGTGGGAAACCAGCAGGGAGGGCATATCCAGAGCAGAGGTTGTCCACCAAAGACCTCAAGCTTAGAACTGGACTCACATCAAGTCATTGACAAAAATCGCATAGAAGCTCTCTGGAACACAAGTTTTAGATATGCATTTGTGCACATGGCAGGGTGCACATGTCCAAAGCCTGCTAACTCTGGCATGCTGAATATACTTCCAAAGCTACAAAAAATAACCGCAATAAAGTTTTCTGTCAAAATTGCTGTGCTTGTCTAAGAATTAACCTCATCATTCCAGCCCCCACCCCGCCTTCTCTCTTACATATGTTCTCCCTACACTCTTGCAGGCCTATATCCGTGTGATTGACATTAACCAGCATTCCCCCAAGTTCTTGGAGTATCAATATGAGGCTCACATTCCAGAAGACACACCTCCCGGGACAGAAATTGCCTGGGTCCGTGCAACAGACAAGGACCATGGGAAAGGACTGATCTACACCCTTCAGAGCAGCGTGGATCCCAGAAGCATGAAGCTTTTTCAGATGGACCCAAGCAGTGGCACACTCATGATGGCAGAAGCACTTGATTCACAATCCATGTCGCTGCACATCCTGACAGTCATGGTATGGGAGTCACAGGAAAGCAATTTGTATATTTATTTGATTTATATCCAACTCTATCCCATGGGCTTGGAGTGCCTTACAGCAGTTTTTCTCAATTTCACCCAACATGTACTTGTTGCCATGCACAGCTAGGTGTTGTGCCAGGGTGCAATCACTAAAACACAAAGATACTATTGTGGGTTAAGCAAGGCCATTACTTTATTGGTTACAGTCAATATATTGGGTTGGGATGGGTAAGTATCTGTCTGCTGGGAAGAACAGCCCAGCACCACCCTTCCCAATTGCTGAGGCCACCATGCAGCCCAACATGCCAAGGGCCACCGAGATGGCAACCTGGGGTATGTGCCAATATATGGCCATTGGCAATGGCCCCCTAAGCTAGGGTGAAGACCTTGAAGCACCACGCCTAATATCCCTTATGGTAGTCCCCCCCATAAGTTATGGATCCCCACTGTCCTTCCCTGCCAAAAATATGACAGTAAGGAATAGATGAACATACACAAACATACACTCTTGCTATGGGAAAGGCAATAACCTCACAGCCATGGGCCAACTGTGACCTTTTTAACCAGTGACCAAAGAACATCCTGAAACTGTAGGAGGGAGGGAGGGGAAGTTGGTGATGACACTGAGTACTGAAGCCACAGCCCAGGGCTCCTATTTACATCCACCTCCAACAAGGCTTCCCTCTGTTCCACACCCAAGCCCTGCCCACCCGCCAAATGAAGGCTCTTATTGGCTCCTGAGGTTGAGCTCCAATTGAGACATGGTGCAACAGCACCAGCCAACTAGATGTCTGTGGTTGCCCCTGCCTTCCACCACGTAGGTGCACATAGAGCAGAACAGCAGTGAACTGGGAGTTGATGCACTTGCAGGTTAGGAGTCTTTTTCTGTTGCTGTTGGAATCAGGAGATTGAGATGTGGCTCACGGGTTCATCCAAATGAATGAGAGTGGTTGCGATGCCAAGTCCATACTGTCCCTTTCCCCCAGGTCCACTTGGCATTCTGCAGCTGGGAAGTGTCACATTGCAATGAATGCCTTCTTTTCTCTAAGACTGACATTCACACGTCCACCTGTTCTGCCACTTAGGTGCGAGACCAGGAAGTCCCGGTCAAGCGAGACTTTGCCAGAATTGTCATCCACGTAGAGGACTGCAACAGCCACCCTCCCCAGTTCTCCAGCCTCCATTACAAGGCGGAAGTTCTGGATGCAGCCCCAATAGGCACAGAGGTTGTGCAAGTCCGAGCCCTGGATCAAGACCGAGGAGTGAATGCTGAAATCCACTACTGCCTTGAGGCAGGTAAGGGACTCGAGCAATTGATAGCTGCCTATGAATGCAAGTGTTTCCCTGAATACTGAGTGTAATGACATGTGCTATCTAAATATGGTTTTTCCCAGTGTGCTATAAATGCAAGACTAATAGGAGCAAGAAAATTGCATGAACTGGAGTGGATTGGCATATGAATGTGCTGGTTGACCTCTGTGAGAACAAGATGCTAGACTAGATGGACCTGGTTCTGCAGGACTCGTGTCCTTTCTCAGCCCCTGTCCTTTCACTTTCCATCTTGTGTGCTGAAGACAGTGCCTCTGGGTTCCCCACATCTAACCACAGGTTCCAAATTCATTGACCACATTCCCATTGTATTAGTAGGCAGAACCAGCATCAAGTCAAGAGTCAGATGGTTGTGCATCTGCCAAGGGCACACACCACAGGTGGAAGCCCACCAACAAGGCCTGCTCCTTCTCATCACCATTACAACCTGATTGTTTACCTGCCTCTCATTCAGGCCTAAACTACAGGGGTTGTAAGAAAGAGGAGTAGTAGGTGCCACTGCTTGCTTGCTCCTTGGCTCTCTACCTGGTAAAGCAAAAAAAGGCAAAAATGTGCACAAAAAGGCTGATTTGAAATTTCAGTTTATATGAATAATAGTGTATTCGGCATCAAATGCTAATGAGCAATAAAAAGGCAGAGTAGCTAGCATAAAGCACCCATTTCCAAATATATCCTTCATCAGTGTATATACATATTGCTGTAAAGCCAAACACACAAAACAATGATTCATATCGGTTCAATATACCATGTATAAACATTTTAAAACCATAAGGCTATGCTACTTTAAATAATCGATTCCATTAGTACAATAAATGTCATATCAAAAATACTCCAAAAGCTACTATAGCCATAATTTAATCACTTGAGATCATAAGGCACAGAAATAATTGTTGCTTACCAATCTAAAGGCTCATATGATTTGGAAATTTTTCTTAGCACTTGTTTGCTCAGCTATGCCAGCCAGCAAAGCACTATTGTTTGTTTGTTTGTTCATTCATTCATTCATTCATTCTCCTGTCGCCCCCACCATGTGGACACATCATAAAATGTTCAGCAGGTCAGTATCACTCTGCTCATTCCGGACAGAAGCGGCATCTAAAAATAAAAATGGGCTACCATTTTAGCCAATGTGTTGAACAAATCTGAGTTGTGATTCTTTTTCTATGAGCATTTTTCTTCTTTGAGTTCAGGTCTCTGGTCTGCAGTGCAACACAAACACACTTTGCTCCCTATCACTTTTCACAGCCTTACATCTCCAAGCCAGCAGCTCCTAAGTCTGTTTAACTTCTTGAATTGATGCGCGGCTAATACCGTTTCACATTTCTAAATCTCTTTAAACAAGGTGTAGCCTGCCAGGGAAGGCATTGTTTCCCATTATGCTCTCTTGAGTAGGGCTATTTGTCCCTTAAGCTGCAATCCTTTTCCAGAAATAAGCACCACTGAAAAAGCAATGGCTTACTTCCAAATAAAGTAGATCAGAACTGGCTATTAAGCCTTTCATTTTAACTGTTAGAAAGGCTGTTTTATATATATACGTATATATATGGCACTGTCTTAACAGCACAAGTTCCAGGGGAAAATAATTGGAGGGGCGGGTCCCATCAACAAGTGTTTTTAAGAGCAATTATCTCATAATAAATGAGATGGGTACATGTTAGGTGGGTGATCAGATGGGTGACGAAAACCAATAAACACAACAGCAATTTAAAGGTGGTTTTTCATTCTTTCTTTTTTCAGGGAACAATGGAGACTTCTTTGCTATAGACAAGTTGTCTGGAATTATTACAGTGTCTCAGAAGCTGGATCAGACCAAGCAAGAGAGATTTGTTCTCACTGTAAAGGCAGAAGATCAAGGGTTTCCACAACTGAAGGACTCTGCTACTGTGAACATTTTTATGAAGCCCTCTGATGGCACACCTCCACAGTTTTCAGAGGAGGAGTACGTTATAGAGATCAGTGAATCTGCTGTTATTGGCTCTCCTGTCATCCTTGTTTCAGCCACGAGCCTTTCGTCTGTTACCTATGAAGTAAAAGAAGGAGATAAAGATGGCTTATTTTCCATCAACTATCAGTCTGGCCTTATTACAACACAAAGGAATCTAGATTTTGAGCAGGCTTCATCTTATCAGCTGAAAATCCGTGGCACCAATATGGCCGGAGCATTTATGGATGTTCTGGTGTTTGTTTATGTCATAGATGAGAATGACAATGTGCCTATCTTTTCTAAGCCTTCCTTTGTTGGCCGGATCAATGAGAATGTTCCATTGGGAAGTATGATTATGGATGAAAACAATGCACCGCTTGTGATTCATGCGTCAGATGCTGACCGAGATGCTAATGCCTTGTTGGTCTATGAAATTTTGCAGCCAGAGGCACTGGATTTTTTCAAAATTGATCCAAGCATGGGCACTCTTACTACTTGTGCAGAAATTGATTACGAGCGTGTCCCAGTTCATCACTTCAATGTCCATGTGCGTGACAGTGGCAAACCAAATTTATTTGCTTCCAAACCCACTGAGGTCACCATTTATATCAAGGATGTTAATGATTGTCCTCCTGTGTTTACAAAAGATATTTATGAACTTTCTGTAGGCCTTCCTGTCCATCACGGGATGGAGCTTTATACCGTACATGCAGAAGATGCGGACTCAGAGATAGCCTACAGTATAGTAGAAGGGAATCCTGATCATGTTTTCTGCATTCATCCAACAACTGGCCTCATCTCTGTGCTGAATGCTACCACCTTAGAACGCTATCATGAACTCACAGTTAGAGCTGGAGATGGTTTATATACAGCTAGTGCTATGGTTAGGATTCGTTTTATTGAACCACAAGACAGCACCTTAAAATTTGATCAAGATTTATATACAGCAACAGTGAAGGAAAACACCACAGATATCCAAACTCTGGTTGCTCTTGGTGTCATTGGGAATCAACTGAATGAACCCCTCTTCTACTCCATCATGAATGGCACAGAGAAGTTCAGGGTGATCCAGTCTTCAGGAGTGCTACAGACCAAGGGCGTAGAATTTGATCGGGAAACTCAAGACACTTATGATATTGCAGTGGAAGTAAAGGACATTAGAAATCCGCCAAGGGTGTCTCAAGCAATGCTCAAAATCTATGTGGACGACGTTAATGACAATGCACCCCATTTTGAAAATGTGCCATATTATATAGCTATGCAGGATGGCACTGAGCCAGGTGATGTCATCTTTCAGGTTTCTGCCACTGACTGGGATCTGGGGAATAATGGAGTCATTTTTTATTCCTTTGCAGAAGATTACAAGTATTTCCGGATTGACCCTTACTTAGGGGACATCTCACTCAAGAAACCCCTTGATTTTCAAACTTTGAATAAATACATACTAAAAGTGATTGCCAGAGATGCCGGTGAACCTCCCTTGTATGCTGAAGAAGAGGTTCTGATCATGGTGAGGGACAAATCCAACCCTCTCTTCCAAAGCCTCTTCTATACTGTGAAAGTGCCTGAAAACATTCCACTCTACACGTCTATTCTCCACATCCAGGCTCGGAGCCCTGAAGGCTTGCGTTTAATATACAACATTGTGGAAGAAGGAGCTCTTAAACATTTCAACATTGACTTCAAGACCGGTGTGCTTATGGTCACCAGCCAACTAGACTATGAATCTGACACAAAACATGCCTTTACAGTCAGAGCTACAGACACAGCAATGGGTGCCTTTTCAGAAGCAATGGTAGAAGTAGAGGTTGAAGACATCAATGACAATCCTCCTGAATTCTCTCAGGTGGTTTATACTGCATCAGTCACCGAAGGCCTGCCAGCTCAGACCCCCATCATACAGCTCCTTGCTACTGACAGAGATTCAGGGAGGAACAAAGTGGTTTCATACCAGATCTTGGAAGACCGTTCAGACGCGTCAAAGTTATTTAATGTTGATGCCAGCACAGGTGAAATAATAACAACTCAGGTTCTAGATTATGAAGCCAACCATGAATTTCGCATTAGAGTGAGAGCCACAGACCATGGAATGCCTCCTCTCAGCACTGAAGCCCTTGTGGTGATCAGCGTGTTAGACATCAATGACAACCCACCCAAGTTCAGTCAGCTTCACTATGAAGCCAATGTGAGTGAAATGGTCCCCTGTGGCCATGTTGTGATAAAAGTCCAGGCTTTTGACCCTGATAGCGGGGACACCCATAGATTGGAATATCTAATCCTTTCAGGGAATGAGAAAAGGCATTTCACCATTGACAGCACTTCTGGAATCATTTCCACACTGAATCGTTGCAAAAGGGACCTGGAGTCTTTTTACAACCTCAGAGTCTCTGCATCAGATGGCGTGTTTAAAACCACAGTGCCAGTATACATCAATACCACAAATGTAAATAAATACAGTCCATCATTTCAGCAGGATGTATATGAAGCCGTATTGGCTGAAAATGCCAAGGTTGGAACCAAAGTGATTGAATTGCTAGCCACTGACCCAGATGATGGCCCGTATGGCACCATCGATTACACCATCATAAACAAGCTTGGCCAAGAGAAATTTGCAATAGATGACAAGGGACGCATTGAAACGCTGCAGAAGTTGGACAGAGAAAATTCCACAGAGAGAGTTGTTGCAATTAAAAT
This sequence comes from Podarcis gaigeae, assembly GCF_964106915.1. Taxonomy (NCBI): domain Eukaryota; kingdom Metazoa; phylum Chordata; class Lepidosauria; order Squamata; family Lacertidae; genus Podarcis; species Podarcis gaigeae. The sequence goes on along the minus strand of NC_139679.1, from coordinate 64,653,264 downwards.
CATGGCCAAGGACGGGGGAGGAAAGGTGGCATTCTGTACTGTCAAAATCATACTCACAGATGAAAATGACAACCCGCCACAGTTCAAAGCTTCTGAATACATCTTGTCTATCCAGTCCAATGTGAGCAGAGGGTCACCAGTCATTCAAGTACTAGCTTATGACGCTGATGAAGGAGTGAATGCTGACGTCACCTACTCTGTTGATTCAGTGGAGGAGGTTATTGCAGAGGATGTGATTGAGATTAACACTGCAACTGGAGTTGTTCAAGTCAAAGAGAGTCTCCGCAGGCTAGAAAACAGGACAGTGAACTTCAAAGTCAAAGCTGAAGATGCAGGACCTCCCAATTGGAATTCTGTTGTTCCAGTGAATCTTCAAGTTGTTCCAAAGGAAGTGTCCTTGCCAAGGTTTTCTGAGCCACTATACACCTTCTCAGCATCTGAAGACCTCCCGGAGGGATCCGAAATAGGATCAGTTAGTGCTGTGGCAGAGGACCCTGTCATCTATAGTTTGGTGAAAGGTACCACTGCCGAAAGCAATAAAGAGGGGATATTTGCTTTGGATAAACGAACAGGCACCTTGACTATTGAGAAGGCAATGGATCATGAGAAGATGAAATGGTACCAGATTGATGTTTTGGCTCACTGCTCACACCAGGATACTGACTTGGTCTCTTTGGTGTCCATCAACATCCATGTAAAAGATGTCAATGACAACAAGCCTATTTTTGAGGCTGATCCTTACAGGGCCTTTGTAATGGAGAACATGCCACCAGGAACTACTGTGATTCAGGTCACTGCCAATGATCAAGATACTGGAAGTGATGGGCAAGTGAGTTATAGCTTAGGATCAGAACCAAGCAACATCAGAGAGCTCTTCACCATTGACAGTGAAAGTGGTTGGATCATGACTCTTAAAGAGCTAGATTGTGAGGTTCAAGAAACCTACCAGTTTTTTGTTGTGGCGTCAGACCATGGTAGGAAACACCAGCTTTCTTCTCAAGCCCTTGTGGTGGTCACCATAACTGATGAAAATGACAATGCTCCACAGTTCACCTCTGAAATCTACAAAGGGTCTGTGGTTGAGAACGCTGAGCCTGGGCAAATGATCACCACACTTAGAACTGTAGACAATGATATTTCAGAGCAGAACAGACAAGTCACATGTTACATCACTGGTAAGAACCTATCTCTCCTAACATTTTGATAAAATAGAATACAACTTGTTTTCTGGTAGGTTTGCTTGACTTTGAGAAGCACCTTATCCTACAATTTGTCTTACTGAAATCTCTGCAGCTGATAATATCAGATGATAGCCTTTATTAACTAAGGACCGCGTAATGCAACATGTTTCAAATCAGGTGGTACTGTGGGGTGCAGGCATGAAAACTACATGCCAGCATTGCCTGGAAGGACAACCCTTTGAAATCAGAGAACTCAAAAGCAATCCCTGGCTCCTTCCTAAGCCACATTATGCTCCCCTTTCTCCTCCTCATGCTGTTCTGGGGGATTCCCTCAGGGTGTGGGAGGTGGCGACTGGAAAGCCCCATCGCAGAAGTGGGCTTCTGGTAGTTGAGCTCATTAGCTGAATCTTGCCCATATACTCTTAATATAGCAGTTTTGATTCTGCTCAGAGTCAAGTACATAGATGCAGTCAGTGGGGCAGCGTGTTCATTATAACTAGGGCAAACAAATTTTATTGACATCCCACACAGAGGAATGAGACTTAAGAGACACAGGATACAATACTTTGTTGGAGTAAGTCCCATTCAACTTAATGGGGCTTACTTCTGAGTATGCATGCATAGGATGGCAATGTCAGGGTTCTTGTCTCCTTTCTTTACCTCTTCCCCTTAAACTCTTAGTTTTTTTGTTTTTTGTTTTACTTTGTATTGTCTTCAATTATAATGCCTTCTCTGCCTTATCAGAAGGAGATATCTTGGGACAGTTCAGCGTTGCTGAGGTTGATGGAGAATGGAAGGTTTTTTCCAAGAAGCTTCTGAATAGGGAAGAAAGAGAAAAATATCTGCTCAAAGTCATGGTATCTGATGGAAAGTTTCAAGCAGCAACAGAAGTGGAGATTTCAGTCCTTGATGTCAATGATAACAGCCCTGAATGCAAGCAGGTGATTGTGTATGTCTATAAAGTTGTCTCTCCTCGTCCACATACATACACACACACACAGGGGGACAGAGAGAGAGAGAGAGAGAGAGAGAGAGAGAGAGAGAGAGAGAGAACGAACCCCACACCACTAGCTGTGTGCCAATTTGGAACCAAAGCTGACCTGTGGGACAATCCCTTGAGCAATTACATGTTGGCAGTGTTGAGTCATCCCATTCCTCTTGTTTTTGAAGTACTGTGACATGTGTTGTGATTCTGTTGCCTCGTACCTGACTGGGGGAGAAGGAGGAGGCAATATAAAATAGTTCAAGGTGGAGAAGATGGAGAATAGCAAAACAGAGCAGAATTGCACTCTTTGTACAAACTATGGCCTCTTTATATTTTTGATGGTTCTGGATATCAAAATGGTAGCTGCGTAGTGTAAGGAATCATAAATGCATGGAAGTGCACTCTCATAGAAAACTTGCCCCAGAGAAAAACTAGGTTGAAAGTGATTAGATATGATTTAGGTCAGGCATCCCCAAACTCAGCCCTCCAGATGTTTTGGGACTACAATTCCCATCACCCCTAGCTAACAGGACCAGTGGTCAGGGATGATTGGAATTGTAGTGCCAAAACATCTGGAGGGTTGAGTTTGGGGGTGCCTGATTAAGGTCCTTTATGAGTATTAGACGATGAGGATTCACAGGCCTCATTTAACTAACAGTTGAAGGAGTGGTCTGCGGGGAGGTGTGCCATCATACACAATGGTACCTCAGGTTACAGATGTTTCAGGTTACAGACGCTTCAGGTTACAGACTCCGCTAACCCAGAAATAGTACCTCGGGTTAAGAACTTTGCTTCAGGATGAGAACAGAAATCGCACGACGGCGGCACAGCAGCAGCGGGAGGCCCCATTAGCTAAAGTGGTGCTTCGAGTTAAGAACAGTTTCAGGTTAAGAACAGACCTCTAGAATGAATTAAGTTCTTAACCCGAGGTACCACTGTACCTGGCTGAAATATACTCGGAGTCGCAAAGTGATTTCATGCTCTTTATTCAGCTCATAGTGGTGAGGAGGAATGAATGAAAGTCCCCTCAAAGTATCTGACTTATATACATTATTTACACAATGGGCTGCACATGATTGGCTAATTCCGGAATTGTACTGTAAACCAATCAGGTTGTGGATTCACTTCAATCTGGAGCATGATTGGGTGGTTCCTGCCAACCAATCATACTGCTGCATTGTTCTAGGACCAATCAGACTGCTGCAGTTTGGATCCTATTCGACTCAGTACATAACACCCCTCCCCTCTAAGTTCCAGTCCTGCCCGGGAGGTCGCATTCATAGTCCTCAAGGTACGCTGGTGGCCTACGTGTGCGTTGCGGCCTGGGGTGTTCCCTGGTCCGGGGTTCAGGTTCTGGCTCGTGTTCCAAGGATGCTGGCTGTGATGGGGCTGTTTGGTCTGGTGCCACCGGCTCGCTCAGTCGTGGTTCTGGTTCCGGTGTCCTTTCGGCGTCCCGGGACCTCTCTGTATTTACTGGTTCTGCCTCTCCTGCTGGCCCCTGCTGCTCTATGGGCCTCACTGCCCCACTGTTCCCCTGGGACTCCTCTGACCTGTCCTCCTCCTCCTGGTTTTCTCCCGGGAATCGTCGCCGTATCTGGTCACAGTGGCGGCGCCAGCATTGCCCCCCATCCGTTAGCACCTCGTACGACACGGGGCCAGTGATCCTGGTGACTGTGGCAGGTACCCATGCAGGGCCTGCCCCAAAATTCTTTGCGTACACTGGGTCCTGGGCCTCGAAGGTCCGGGGGTTCCCGCCTTCCCCCACCACTACCTCATCCTGAGCTCTATCGGGGTGAAGGCGGTCCAATCTGATTGCAAGGCGCCGACCCATTAGTAGTTCAGTGGGGCTCCGGCCAGTCGTTGAGCTGGGGGTGCTGTGCTGTGCTAGAAGGAATGTGGCAAGGCGGTACTCCCAATCCCCTTGCGTCATGCGGCGAAGGGTGTCCTTGGTGGTCCGCACCATGCGTTCTGCTTGGCCATTGGTGGCAGGGTGGAATGGCGCCGAACGGATGTGGCGGATGGCGTTCTGCGCTGTGAAGGTTTGGAATTCTCCTGACGTAAATGCAGTCCCGTTGTCTGAGACAAGAGTGTCAGGGAGCCCGTGGGTTGCAAACAGCCTGCGTAGTACCCGGATGGCTGCGGATGTAGAAGTGGACGGTACCAGTGCGACTTCCAGCCATTTGGTGTAGGAGTCCACCACTATGAAGAATGTTTTCCCCTGAAAGGGGCCAGCGAAGTCCACATGCAGGCGTGACCATGGTGCTCGGGCGGACTCCCAGGACTGGACTGGGGCCCTTGGGGGATCTGGGCGGGATTCTTGGCAGGCCTGGCAGTGTTTGACCCAGGCCTCTATCTCTCCGTCAATCCCCGGCCACCACACATAACTCCTGGCAAGGGCCTTCATTCTTACTACCCCTGGGTGTGTCTCGTGTAGGGCTGTGAGGACCCTTTTGCGGAGGGGCTGGGGAACAACGACCCTGCTTCCCCATAACAGGCACCCCTTGTGGGCCGATAGTTCATGTTTGCGGGTTGTGTAGCTGGCGAATTCTGGCCCGGGGCTGCTGCTGGGCCATCCCCTCCACACCCAGTCCAGGACCCGGGAGATGACCCTATCTTTCTTGGAATGGTGTGCAACTTCTTGTGCCTGAATGGGGCGGTCAGGAAGCAGCTCCAGGCTCATAACCTCTTGTGCAGGTGCCGGGTCGGGGCCTGTTTCTGGTAGTGGTAGCCTGCTGAGGGCGTCCGCATGGCCCATCGCCTTCCCAGGGCGGTGAATCAGTGCATACTGGTAGCTGGCAAGGAAAATTGACCACCTGAGGACACGAGGAGACAGCACTTGGGGGGTCTGCTTTTCGGGGGCAAACAAGCCAAGCAACGGTTTGTGGTCAGTCACCACGGTGAAGGGCCGCCCGTACAAGAAATCATGGAATTTTTTTACTCCCTTCACGATTGCCAGGCCCTCCTTGTCGATTTGTGAGTAGTTCCGCTCGGTTGCGTTGAGTGTCTGGGAAAAGTATGCCACCGGTACCTCTCTTCCATCTGGGAGTTGGTGTCCCAGGACAGCGCCAATGCCATAGGGTGAGGCGTCGCATGCTAGCACCACCGGCAGCCTCTCGTCGAAGTGTGCCAAGACCGAGTTTGAGACAAGCAAGTCCTTGACTGCCTGGAATGCGGCCTCCTGGCGCTGGCCCCACACCCAAGGGGCCCGCTTGTCCAGGAGTCTGTGTAGGGGCTCCGCTACCGCCGCCTTGTGGGGAAGGAAGGAATGGTAAAAGTTCAATAGTCCCAAGAAGGCCTGAAGTTCAGTCTTGTTTTTGGGCGCTGGGGCATCACAAATGGCCCGTACCTTGTCCCCAGTCGGGTGGACCCCTTCTGCGTCCACCATGAATCCCAGAAAGTCCACCTGGGGCACTCCTAGTAGACATTTTTCCCGCTTTACCTTGAGACCCGCTGTCTGGAAACGGTGCAGAACGGTGCGGAGGCGGTCCTCAAACTCCTCTGGTGTGGGCCCGGCAATCAACACATCATCGAAGAAGGGGGTGACGCCAGGAATCCCTTTAAGGAGAGAGTCCATTAGATTCTGGAATATGCCTGGTGCCACGCTGACACCGAATTGCAGCCGCTTTACCCTGAATGCTCCTCTGTGCGTCACAATCGTCTGTGCCTCTGCTGTTGCCTCATCTACTGGCAGCTGTTGATATGCTTGGGCCAAGTCCAGCTTGCCAAAAATTTTCGACCCAGCCAGGGTGGCAAGGACATGGCTGACCACTGGCACTGGGTATGCATGGGCCGTGAGGGCCTTGTTTATGGTACATTTGTAGTCTGCGCAGATGCGGACTGAACCATTAGGCTTGACAGGTGTGACGATTGGGGTTTCCCAGGGGGCATTAGGTACCGGTTCCAGCACTCCTTGCTCCACGAGCCGGTCCAATTCCTCGTCTATACGGGGTTTCAGAGCGAACGGGACCCAGCGGGCCTTGAGCCTGACCGGTCGTACTGCGGGGTCAAGCTGTAGAGCAATGGGGGGGCCGTATACTGTCCCAATTTCCCATCGAAAACCCCCGGAAATTCCTTGCATATGGCGTCCAAGTCCACTTGTAAGCTAGTGTGGTTCACCCCGGTGACAGCTAGCCCCAGTGGTCCAAACCATGCCAATCCCAGTAAGCTAATGTAGGGGCCCTTGACCACAAGCAAGTCTAGTTGCCGCGTCCGCCCTCGGTATTGCACCCTGAAGGTCCCCACCCCCATTGTGGGGACCTTACGTTTCTGGAAGTCCCGGAGGGTGAATGGGGCCGGCCTGAGTTTGGGACCCCCAGTAGGACACAGTTTCCTTAAGGTCCTTGCCGAGATTATGGATAGAGTTGAACCCGTGTCAAGCTCCATGCGGCATGGGGCCCCCTCTATCTGTACCTCTACATAAATTTTCTCTATGTTGGGGTGGGGCAACTGGTATACCTGGAAGTCCGTGAGCTCCGTCGCGTTGCCTTGGTGCGTTGGGCCCCGGGACCTGGGGCTCTTGGATTGGTCGTCTGATGCCTGGCGTCGGGTGGGCCGAGCCCGACACACCCGGGCGATGTGTCCCGATTTTCTGCACTCTCTGCACTCTGCATTGCGGAAACGGCAGGTCCTCCTCTCATGACTTTCTCCACAGCTTGCGCAGTTCCCTCCTTCTCGTCGAGGCAGCTGTGGTATGTGGGCTGCTTGAGTGCGCTGCTGTACTCGGTGCACCTCCTCCCTGTCAGATCCTGAGTCGTCGGTGAGGTCTTCATGGTGGACCCTCGGTTGGGACGGCTGGCTCGGCCGTGCCTCTTGTGTCGACCTCTCGGCAGCTTCCGTTGCCAGGGCCTCCTCCAGAGCGACCTGGAACGTTAGGTTCTTCTTAGCGTAGAGGCGTCGTTGCAGCCTCTCATCCCTCAGGCCACCGACGAGGCGGTCACGAAGCATGTTCTCCAGCTCTGAGAAGTTGCAGATCCGGGCGGCTTGGCGGAGAGAGGTCACAAACCCAGTTATGGTTTCCCCAGGGGCTTGCCGCTTTGCGTAGAAGGCATTTCGACGAGCCACCACTGAGGGCTGTGGCGAAAAGTGCCCCTTCAGCTGTTCCATTATTGTTTTGTATGGAACAGTAGCCACGTCTTCAGGCGCAAGGAGAGCCCGGGCGATTTCAAATGTCTGCTCTCCGCAGACGCTGAAGAATATTGCCCTCTTCTTGGCGTCTTCATCATCGGTGACCCCTTTGGCTTCTAGGAGGAAGGTGAAACGGGAGGCGTACGCTTCCCAGTCTCCAGATGCTGGGTTGAACGGCGAGAAGCTGCTGTCAGTTGCCATTCTGAGTTCCTTGTGTCCCGGAGCTGAAGCCTGGATACACGGTGCGAGGCAGCAGTGCGGCAGGTGGCGGTGCTGCGGTGCTGTGTGTGGCAGTCAGCTCAGCGGGATCCCATCCTCGTCGCCAGTGAAATATACTCGGAGTCGCAAAGTGATTTCATGCTCTTTATTCAGCTCATAGTGGTGAGGAGGAATGAATGAAAGTCCCCTCAAAGTATCTGCCTTATATACATTATTTACACAATGGGCTGCACATGATTGGCTAATTCCGGAATTGTACTGTAAACCAATCAGGTTGTGGATTCACTTCAATCTGGAGCATGATTGGGTGGTTCCTGCCAACCAATCATACTGCTGCATTGTTCTAGGACCAATCAGACTGCTGCATTCTGAATCCTATTGTTCTAGGACCAATCAGACTGCTGCAGTTTGGATCCTATTCGACTCAGTACATAACACTGGCCTTTCAGCAGCAGTGCCAGTACCACTTACCAGGAGGAAGAGAGGGAAGGGTGACATTGTGGGAGGGTGGCACTGCATGGGTGCACAAACAGAGCCAATCCAGTGCTCCTTCCACTGCGTATGCACAGCACATATCTCCCTGCTGCACTGCCCTCTTGCAGTGAACCGCAACTGGGAGGCTAGGTACTCCTGAGCAGCTATGCGCCTTGGAATATTGTAACTCTTTCCCTTTTCTTACGCTGCCTCGGATACACAATGTGGTAAGGATGGCAGAGGCTGATCTATGGCTGTTTGTATTTATAGCCTATATATGTAGCTCATTCTTCTTTTAGAAAGCTTGAAGCATCTTTCATTAGGATTCCAGTGGTCATCTTCTCTCCAGGTCTGCATTTCCTTAGCTTCACCATTTGCTATAGCAAAGTCAACCAGGCCAATACAATTGCCTGTGGGTGCATAGCCTTGACTTTAGGCATCGGGGTTGAACTAGATAGGTTCAGCTAATGCAAGAAATGACCATTTCATCACTATTCTGAATCCCAGCATCTGTTAATGGAGTGGACCACTTCAGCAAGGCATTTTAGTTGGAATGAAGCCAGTCTTTTCACTTGAAAACATCCTTTCTTTTCATTCCAGACACCGTATGAAGAGAGTGTTTCAGAAGATGTGCCTCAAGGGTTTTCTATTCTGAAAGTGTCAGCCACAGATGTTGATGTTGGTAGCAATGGCCAAATTACCTATAGTCTCCATGGATCTGGTGCTGATGAGTTCAGATTAGACCCCCATACAGGTAAGATGGGCATCTTCCTCAACCCTCCAGGGTATCCCTGACTCTCATGCCCACTCTTTGAACATACACTAGAGATCAGAATATTGTCCCTGTGTGCTAGCCTTCCCCAACATGGTTCCCTTCTGATGTTTTGGACTTCAACTCCCATCAGCCCCAATCAGCATGTGTTGTGGAGCAGCATGTGGGTATAGCCTGTCAAAAAAATACAATTGGCATTCATTCGCAATTTTGTTGGAATGTCTTTAAGCCCACAAACCATGCCTAATTAGTTACTTTTTAATGTTGTCTTTATACCGCAATGAATTTAAGTTACATAAGGGCAGTTGATGTTATATAAATAATTGTGCTGATCTTGTTCATGAGCAGGCAGTGGAATAAATAATGTAGTATTTGTTTAAAACCAAATTGCAGCAGAATAGAAACAGCGCTGATTGTGAAGAATACACATCAGAATGGAAATTGTTGCCTTCTGACATCCCTGGCCTGGATTTATATTATTTTCAGAATATTCCCACATGGTATGAGCTCTTGAAGAAGGTGGTTTTTCAGTAGTATAATATCTAGTAAAGTCTATTTCTAAAGAGACTGATACATGCTGTCCGTAATTCTCTGCACCAGTCCAAGAGAGAACAGCATACTCAGGCAACTCTGCAGAGCAGAGAAGGCTAACGGCTATTAAATATGAGTTCCAAAGCCTGGAGCCATTTTTTTTTTAATGTTTAGGTAAGCATGCATGTTTTATCAATTTAAAAGCCCAGGATGCCATGGAACGTACCCCGTATTTATGTCTTTATTCATTCTGATCATTCCCACGCCAGGGGAGCTGACCACTTCTTCATTACTTGACCGGGAGCTGAAGCCCAAGTACCAGCTTGTTGCCAAGGCAACAGATGGAGGAGGACGTTTTTGCCAGGTGGGCATAACTGTGGACCTAGAGGATACAAACGACAATGCTCCCAGGTTCTTTCCCAGTCATTGTGCAGTAGCTGTCTTTGATAACACCACAGTAAAGACTCCCGTGGCAGTTGTCTCCGCAAGGGACCCTGATGAAGGTGAGACAAAATGTGGTCTCTATTGCAAGTTTATGGTACAAACAGATCAATGTTTTTGGCAAATGAAGAAAAGATATCATTCATGAGTAACTTAATTTTAAGTATCTTGAGTGTTTTCTGTAATCTTGTTAAGATATTTATGTATGTGTTTATTTATTTTGTTAATGAACCACTTCCCATGAAGCATCCCAAAGCAATTTAATGATTAAAGAGAGAGAGAGAGAGAGAGATTGAGAGTTCAGGATATTTAGGAAGACATCTCATAGGCAAGTACCTATTTGATGGACCATTGACAGATTTGTGCATATATGATGTGGAAATCAAATGCTACTGAAATTTGAGTTTCAAGTTTAGCTATGCCTAGATAGATTAATGGGAAATTCTTTCTGCAGTGGAAAATCTTTGGGTGTGTGTGTCATTTTTAGAATGACTCTTTTCACATTATAATGAAGAGGAAAAATTTGTATGCTAATACAAAATGTATGATCCAAATTGTATCATGCATGACAGTAATATATAAAAGTGTATAATAAGTGATTGTAATATATTAAACAATTCCCAGATCTAGAGTAGCTGTGTCGTATCATAGGTAAATGATGTGAAATAGCCTATGTATCTAGTCACTACAGACCATTGGCTGTTGGAGACAGCTCTCTTTCATCATTCTGGTAGACTTGTCATATGTCAGGAAAATTCCTGACATGTCCTGGTTTTTGGGACATCAGCAAAATACAGTATCAGGGGAAACCCAGTGAGTTTCTAATAAAAGTTCAACATATTACTTTTCAAAATATGGCAACCCTATCAATCTGGTAACTTTATAATGCCAATGGTATTGTTTCACAGATTCTGTATAGTCACTCATTTCTATATAGCCTAACATAATTAATCCTAGTCAGAACTAGAGCAATTGAAACCGAACAGAAACTGGATACCTGAAGCCTTCAGCCTCTTGGATTATAATATATTTCAAGTACGTCTTCTTTGAAGTTAATTACTATTTTCCAAAAAAATCTGACTTTTAAACTTTCCTACCAGAGACGAAGAAGCTCTCCCTATTCATGCCATTGCAAAACCAGTTATTTGCTGTTTCCAATCAGCTTATAAATCTGCGGCATGGTTTTATATATATTTTTTTAATCTAAACAGATGGAAAAACCTGATCTTTATTCAGCAGAAACACCCATGCTGCCTATAGAGTAGTTTGCTGCAGATCATTTTTCTCATTTATTATGGAGGATTTAACCCCCCCCCCCCAGGTGATCCAAAGTTATTAAAAAATGATATCATCTGGAAGGATTCCACTTCTTTTTGATCATAATTGTTTCTTGCAAAGAAACATGAATCTTAGAATCTGATTTGCCCCGTTTTGTGCCATGACAAGACGCCTAACCTGCAAGCACTTGCAAAATTAAACACAGTAACCTTCCACTCTTCATCAAATAATAACAAAACGCAATCTATAACGTCCACGTAAACCTATAATTTATGCTATTTTCAGGAAGCACTGCCACCTACTCCAGGTTAAAGTCTGGATCTCTGATTATTAAGGCAAGAAATGAGACGCTAGATATGCTTGTTTCCCATGTATTAAATAAAGATGGAAATGAAATGCTCTCTCCTGTAATATTTCTGTCTCTTGTGGGTCCACCCTTCCCCCCAGGTCTTAATGCAGAAGTCGTCTATGCTCTTCCTGAGTCAGCTAATGGCCACTTTTCAATAGAGGAGGCAACTGGAGTGATCCGACTGGAGAAGCCTCTAAAAGAATCACAGGTGACTGCGCTGGAGCTCACCGTGTGTGCCACAGACAGGGGTTTTCCACGCTCCCTCTCCTCCTTTGCTACTGTCACCATCTCAGTAGTGGATCTGAAGGAATATCTGCCGGTGTTCCTGGATACGGAATACGTGGTTGTGGTACAGGAAGACGTGGCTGTTGGCACAGAGATTCTGAATCTGTCTTCATTAACAAGGGCTAGTGCTCAGGGCACCGAGATCAAGTATGAAATTATGAATGGAAATGATCATGGGAAATTCAGGCTCCATTCCAGCACAGGTAAGTGGGCTATTTACTCAGCAGGTAAGATAAGCCAATGGTACTTTTGCTCTTCTGCAAATTGGCTTCTCCTGTCTATCCCTGGTGCTTCTCTTGCACGCTGCAGTTAATTCCCCTGGTCCCTTTCCATACAGATTTGATGACAAATCTATCAACAATGCAGAGCGATGGTTTTATAGGGTGGGGGAAAGGAAAAAGTAGTGGTTGTTCTGTTCTCACTCAAAAATACAGCAATAAATTTTGGTCACTTTTGAATGGAAATGTTGCTTTATTTGAAATAGTTATATTTTCTTGTGAGATAGCCACCCATCCCTTTAGTTTGTATAGCTAGTATGTTGGTTGTCCTGTGTTCAAAACATTTCTTGTCCCTGTCTATACGCAGGCATCTTATATGTTAATGGAAGCCTGGATTTCGAAGTTAGCCATGAATATTACTTGTCTATCGAGGGTATAAGGAAGGGCTCTGCTTCTCTCAGTGACATCACCATGGTTGTGATCAACGTCACGGACATAAATGACCACGTGCCAATGTTCAGCCAAGACCCGTACATTGCCGACATCCGTGAAGATGCAGCTGTTGGTGAAATGGTGATCACGGTAAGAAATAGCATGGGACTTCACTACTGCATTTTGGCCACAGCCTCTGCCACTATAGTTTAGTGTTCTGATGGCCTCTGTGGAGGAAAACACAGTGGGCAGTGCACCGGATTATTACTAGAAGATGAGCCTTTGGCCTGGTGTAATAATGGATGCAGTAAATGAGAGAAGTGGGAAAAGGCAGTGGGAAAAGATGCTGTTAGGCATATTAGCTGATAGCCATCTCCATTCATCATCATCAGACCAGGCACAATATTGGTACATATTGGTATATGGTACATAAAGAGAAAGCATTTAAAAGCAGCCATTGCTGGCCTGGTTTGCATCTAACATGCATTTAACAAACCATGAGTGGTTCCTCAGACTATCAAACAAGCCATAGCTTGCTTCTCCAAAGTTGGGGTTGTTTTCCAGCTGCTCTTGCCTTGTAACTTTGCAGCTTGTCAAGCCTCTGGGTGGCCAAGGAAACCATGGTTAAGGAAGAATGTTGGGCTCATGCATAGCACCAAGCCATAGTTTAAAAGAACCAGGGTTCATAGACCAACACCAAACCGTGGTTTCAGATTGAGGTTTTTCTGGCAGTAAACAAACCATAGTTACGCCAGTGAGCAGGGTTCACACATAAAGCTAAAGCCAAGGCATAATTTAGGGTTGTGTGAGAATCAGGCCACTGAGTTTATATTAGTGATCAGCCCAATCTTTGACACCTTTTAAATAGGCTGGTATGGGCTTTGGCATTACACAGAGGAAATGGCAACACCTCCAAACAGGACTATCATTTCCTAGGCCTACACACACACAATCTGCCCCATGGCTTTGATCCATGCTCCCCCGCCCCCGCAATCAGGCCAACCCAACCCACCCATTCTGCTTATTTTAGTGAAACCTTCGCAAGAGATAATGCTTCTTTCCTGCTAAAGGTTGGTGGTGGTAATAACTCAGCTCTTTTTTCTCTCTACAGGTTCTAGCAGATGACAAGGATGGGTTGATGAACAACCAGATCACATACTCAATTGTGGTAGGGAATCCACTGGGCCATTTCATCATTGATCCCAAAGGTGGACAAATCCATATTGCCAAGCACCTGGACAGAGAAGAAGTGAGTGACAGATTCAGTGGGAGTGAGGCTAAGATGTGTTAGGGTTTAATACTGAATAATTAAACTACTGGAAACACGTCCACAAGACAAAAGAGGAACTTTTCCAAAATGACAATGGAAGTTAATGGTGTCCACCTGCCGAACATGTTCATAATACTAATAAAATGTGATAGTCAATAAGAAAGGGTAGCTTAACATTCACTGGGCATAGAAATCAATATGAAGGCTACTTTGAATGTGCAGTAAGAGCTGTTGTTTAAATGGGAAGGCAGGAGCAATCAGTGGTTAGAATACCCATATTTGTAGTTTCTTGACTTGGTGTATAAGCCTAATCTCATTTACATCCTCCACCCTTGCTTCACCATCTGTGAGTTGTGATCTCTGTTTATAAAATAAGGGTAATGTAAACGACTAAACAAAAGTTATCTTAATTTATTTTTATTTTTTAAATTTTATTTACAGGCTTTTACAATATACAGAACAAAAATAAAAATAAATCACAATCATTCTTGATTCCCCTTCCCCTCTTTCTGTGGTTCCTTGTTTATATTTTAATTTACTGCATATCCAAATTTACTACTGATTGACTGACATGGACTTAGAACTCATCAACCCTGTAAGTCTTAGTAAAGTAGAAGGCACTTATAATATTAGGCCATAAATGATACTTTACTTAATCATTATTTAATATGTATTGGAATGACCAATCTCCTTGGTACATGCGTTATATTTTCTAGATATCCAGCTATTCTCTCAAAGTCCGAGCCACTGACAATGGACAGGTGCCTTTTTTCAATGACACCACTGTACTCATTCGGGTGTCTGATGTCAATGATAACCCACCCAGGTTCTTTCAGCTCAATTACAGTGTGACTGTTCAGGTAAAGTATCGATTCCAAAGCATCAGCCTTACCCGATTAGTCTTTTTCAAAGATAATCCTAAGAGTTGCCATGTTAATCACAGGGTTTCCTATAGCCTAAGAGGCAACTCAAGATTTCCAGTAATTATTAAAAAAAACCAATCCGGTGAAATTCCAGGAATATTTCATTCTTTCACAGTTTTCTACATAGCCCTTGAGTTTAACTGGATTTGAAGATATTAACTGTGTTGCAGTATCTACATTTGGTCAGAAGATTCTTTATAGCATAATTACCAAAATATCTCTTAAAGAGGTATACAAAGTGGGACATTTTATTATACTCACGTGCTCTGCTCCTGCATAACCCTAGGACTTTTTGTTTCTGTTTTTGTGATGGCCTTTGACCAAAGCTGTAGCTGCAAATGAACCTTGAACCTGTAAGCCAACTTGGCCTTTCTGTAACTAGCTAGACAACTGGTCTTCCTCTAACTTATTTCTCTGAACGTTTCAGGAGAACACTCCAGTTGGCAGTAGTGTCCTGGAGTTCATCATGAGTGACAGAGACTCCCCAGAGAACGGTCCTCCATATTTTTTCCAGATCACTGAAGGGAATGATGGAAAGGCATTCCAGATCAATCAGGATGGAGTGTTGCTGACATCATCCATCCTGAACAGAAGAACAAAAGAACAATATCTTCTGCAAGTCCAGGTAGATCCATCTTAGGCTCAAATCACACATTACGTGGGAGGATTCTGAGTGGCTCTCCCAGCAATTTTTTTATAGATGAAATGGAGCCACAGGGCTGGAGAACTACCAGTTTCTTTAGAGCAGCAATGCTGGCTAAGGGGCCATTTCTCATATCAAAAGTGCACCTATTAGGTAGCCTGCTGTTTGTGCTGTTGAGAGAAAGATACAAGTACCTAACAGAGCAAACAGCAGTGTGGAAGTGAGTATTTTCATTGCAAAAGCACACTATTGTTTGGGTTAAATAGCCTCTTCCCCAGTGCCACTGCTACAACAGCATTGGTAACCCACACAGACAGACCCTTTGGCAACCCACACCTTTAAACAAACATCCCCCACAAAATACTTAGCCTTGAATAAATTACAGACACTCAGCTTTGCAAGTAAGTGAATATTTTGCCCACAGAATTTCAGAAGTTACAACATAAATGTCTCCATCTGCCAGCAATAAAATAAAGGTGGAAAAATGGTTCCAAACAACTTAAAAATAAAAGCACTAAATAAAATAAAAGTTTCTTTCCTTCCTTTGTTGGGTTAGCAAAGATGCTGGTTATAAAATCTCCATTTAGGGAGATTCAGTTCACTTGCAGGGAGCCATGGCTGCATGGCTCCTTCTTCCAGGAAGCTCAAAGAGAAAGGAGACAAAAGGCTGCTGGGAGCCTGCTAAACTCCACTCCCACTGGCAACCTGAACTTAGATTAACCCTTTCATTATGCAAGTGTGATTCGTTAACTGTATATTACATCATTTCTTACCTTGAGGAGGAGACTTGAGTAGGAGACGGAGGCATGCTAGCAACACGCTGAGCAAAAGTGTTAGTGCAAAGTTGTAAACATCTGCTGAATTTCCCTCAACAGGTCACAGACAGTGGTATCCCTCCTCTCTCTTCATCTGCATTTGTAAACATCCAGGTGAAGCAGCAAAGCAGATATCCACCTTCAGCCCTCTCTCTAGAGATTTCCATCAGTACTAATGAAAGAGCATTCCGCGGTGGGGTTCTTGGCAAAATTCATGCCACGGATCGAGACCCTCACGACACTCTGCTGTACACTCTGGAGTCAGAAGGGCCGGAAAAGAGACACTTCTCTGTGGGCACTACAGATGGGAAGATAATTGCAGACGAAAGTCTCCCGCACGGTCACTATGCCCTGAATGTCACTGTCAGTGATGGGACCTTTGCAGCCACAACCAGCGTCCACATCCACGTGTGGTCCTTCAGCCAGGAAGTTGTGGATAAAGCGGTGGTGCTGCACTTCCGCCACCTCACCCCTGAGGAGTTTATAGGTGATCACTGGCGCAACCTGCAAAGGTTTCTGGGAAGCCTCTTCGAAACCAGGCGGCAGAACATCCACATGGCTAGCTTGCAGCCTTCAGGTGCTACCAATGGAGTGGACCTTCTGCTGGCCATTGGGGAGCCTCATCATCCGTTCTTCCAGCCCAGCTTCCTTGCTAGCCGGATTTCTGAGTCAGCTGAAGAGATGGACCAGCGAGTAGGGCTGAAGATGAAGAAGGTGACTCATGTCCCATGCCAGGAGGGGGGCTGTACCACTCAGCGTGCTTGCAGAGAGACAATGCAGCTTGACCCGGGCATGGTGTTCACTTACAGTACCGCCCGACTCAGCGTTCTCACTCCTCGGCACAGTCTGGAACAAATGTGTTCTTGCAATGGTGAGAAAGTCTTCTGATAAACCACCTCCTTGAAAGTAGTTCAGGGTTTTCTGTTGGTGTCCTTTTTGAACATTGTAGAATGCCCTGCATGTTTTGTTTCTACACACACACACACACACACACACACACACACACACACACACATCCTTCTTGCATCTAAATAGTGTCTTTCCAAAAACTCAGAAAATAGCTACTCCACCCCCAAACTAACCTGTAACTCAGTGGTAGAGCCTACGCCTTGCATACAGGTGGTCCCAGATTCAATCCCTGGCATCCCTAGATAGGGTTGGAAACCCCTCCCATACAAAACCCTGGACATCTGCAACCCATCAGCTGAGCTAGATCAACCAACCGCCAGACTCCAAAGAAGTCAGCTTCCTATGTAGTCACTGGAAGCACAACAGAGTCCAATCCTTCCCCCTGCCCTGCTGTGAAATCTACCTGCCTGCCTTGTTCTCCCCAGTTTCTATCCCACATACCCATTTCCTTGCACTGTTGCTCCAGCAGCAGTGGACCGGTGGGCCAGGGAATTCAGTCTTTCCCTGCTCCCTCTCAGATACCTGACATGCTGCTACACCTAGTATTGCTTCAACTAGGTGTGGTTTTCACAGGGCAATAGGCTTTTGATGGCATCTGTCTGTCTCAAGACGCAACGGAAGACTGCACCACCAGGGATAAAGTCGAACTGTTTGAGAGGGGCTGTGGCTATAGAGATCAATATGGGAGAGAGGTGTTTTATGGCAGCAGGGGCAGATGAAGGCATCTGGAAATTAATTTTTGAGACTGACGTCCAGGAGGAAATGCAAATTTTGAAGGCTTCACTCCCTGTCTGATGCACTTTTGTGATGTGGATTGCAAGGGATGTTCATTAAAACCCCTGTGATGTTGTGTCTTGGGGAAGCAGAGCTGGCGTAGCCTTGCAGCTAAAGAAACTGAGCTCTGAATCAGGGGGTTCCTAGTTCAAATCTCACCTCTGCCATGACTTGTTAGGTAGACTTAGGCAAGCTATACTCTCTCAGTCCTCCCACCTGCAATACTGAGGGTAGCAATATTGGTTTCCTTTATTGCATGGATCTGGTCATGCATGTCCAAATCGCATTCAAAAGTGTCATATAAATGTGAAGTATTATTATTGAGTATCACTACAGATCATGTTCAGGATAAAGAATGCATAGAACTGGAAGAGTACAGTATGATGTCCTGTTTCTGAAAACAGCCTTTTTAAAACTTTCGTTTCCAGGTACAGCTTTGAAGTTCAGTGGACACAGCTACATATGGTACCACCACCAAGGTAAAAGGGATTGGCAAATGCAGTTCCACTTGAAAACCCATCAGCTCCATGCCGTCCTGCTCACCACCAATGGAACCAATAGTGCAGTTCTGCAGGTAGGAATTGTGGATCCTTACATCCTCCACTACCACTATCTTGCAACCCAAGTAAGCAGGCACAATGTCCTTCCCCATCTCAAATGTAGAGCACCTACATATATAGCTCAGTTGGTTAGAGTGTGTAACACCAAGATTACAGCTTTGATCCTTGCAAAGGACACCTGCATATTCCTACATTGCGGGGCATTGGACTGGATGATTCTCAAGGCCCCTTCCAACTCTTTGATTCTATATGTAGAGGTGCACTTTGCAGCAACAACAAGAGGGGGAGGTAAAAAAAAAACCATTGTGGTTTCTTGAAAAGTCAGTAAGTTTCCATCTTTATTTAAAGAAGTATATCTAAACTTATAAAAGTAATATTGTGGTGTACGATAAAATCATTAAAACATAATAGAATTATAAAATCATAATATACAGAACAAATGGTCAACACTGAACCAAATTAATTCTCCAGTTACAACTGCCTGTTTTCAGCAGGCAATGAAATAGCCAAAATTGTAGGTGCCCCTCTAGTTTCAGCAGGAGCAGTGTACCAGAATCCTGGTACTAAAGGCCTTAGTTCGTGTAGAAGCTAAACAAATATGTGATAACTTTGGGACATCAGGCTTTACACAGATTATACCAGTCTTAACTTGGTAATGAACTGGCAATCAATGCAGAGCTTTCAATATCAGGGTATCCTGCCAGTTCCATGAACTTACGAACTTGGGAAGCCTCAGGGCTTCCATTTCACCATGATCCGAGTTCATGGTTCAGTTCCTCTCATCCTGGCCACACAAGAAACAGCAGTCATCAATTCCAGCGGGCTGCCATAATTATCTCAATACATATCTATGTCTTTCAAGTGGAGATGTGCTGAAATATAGTGTCATGGGCCATGCGGTTGATCTGGATGAATGAATAAGCTTCTCACATTTGGGGTCAAAACTGATGTGGTGCAGGAGACTGTCATCTGCTCACCCTGTTAACATAGGAACATAGAAAGCTATCTTACACTGAGTGAGATCATTGGTCCATCTACCTCAGTATTGTCTACACTGATTGGCCACAGATCACCAGGTGGAGAAAATATGTTTCAGGCAGAAGTTATTCCCAGCCTTACCTGGATATGCTGAGGATTGAACTAGCATACAAGAAGATGGCCTACCACTGAGCTATGGCCCTTTCCCCCCATTAAAGCAGCCATAGGAGATTGTCTACATATTGAGCACCTAATTTAATCAACAGAGCAGTGCTGAGGGAATGGGAACTTCACCCCTTCCCACCCCATGTGTTCCCATTCAGCCTGAACCTACTGTTAACCCCACTGTGGGGGTGAAGGACAGGCATTATCCATGCAGTCTATGGGGGCTTTTTACCTTCACAACCCACTTTCTTAAACAACATTCATAAAATTGCTTAAACTGAATTAGGTTGAGACTAGCTGCTAATCTTCATGACAAAATTTGCACATTCAGATCGCACAATTATGGTGGATCTGCAGAGGTTGCACAATAAACCTATTCCCCAAAAATATCAGACTTCTTGTGATAAGGAATGTAATGGAAAAGACACTGGGAGGTGTGAGGAACATGATGCAACATCAGCAAACAGATTGCAATGAATGCTTGTTAAATAGCCAGCATTGACTAATCTTCATGCAGGAAAAAAAAAAAGAAGAATGACTGCTCAACAAAATGGCTGTCTGGTCTCCTTACAACATCAATGAAAAAGAACATGCTTAACGGGCATGAGGTTAGAAATATTGAATATCCTTTGATGATTCATAAGGGGAGAAGGCAGCCACAGAATTGCCTCCTACATTTCTAACACTCAAGAGCCATTGGATAAAGATGAATAGGCAAAGCACTAGCTAATTATAGCTATTCAGGTAGTCTGATGACAGTTTATAATAATTACTACACATAATTCATTAGCCTTTAATGATCTAGCCTGTTTACACAATGAGTCTGAGCTAAAAACACCTCGCGCGTCTTGTTGCTGTTTTTCTTGCACGTCTCCTAATAGTTTTATCTTTTTGGCTGAAACACTTTGCTGGAAGACAGTGTCACTTATTGTGGGACAGAATCCCCCCAATTCCTCAATCCTGGTCTAGCTCTGGCTTTTCTTACTGAAATCGGTGGAATTAGAGAGATGCTTAGCACTTTTGGAAATCCAGTTCCACAGGTTTTCCTAGCGCTGGCTATCACAGGCACAGCCTCTAAGCTGAGGTCTCCGTTTAGTTGTTTCACCACAATTTTAATTAACTTCTTATCTTTGTTTTTACGTGATCCATAGCTTGTGTTTTTATTAGTAATGATTCAGATTTGACAGATAACACTTATTTTATGTATTTTAGTGGTTTTGGTGCATCTTGGTGGTTTTAGGAAGATCACAGTAGAAAAACACAAAAATGCACAATATAACAACAAACAAAACAATACCCTCCCTCAGTTTAAAAGGCTGCGTAGATTGTTTAATTAGCCAAAGGCCTGGGAGAAGAAAAATGTTTCCACCTGGTGCCTAAAGATAAGTACGAAGGCACCAGGCGAGCCTCCCTGGGGAGGGAATTCTACAAATGGGGAGCCACTGTAAAAAAGGCCTGTTCTCTTGTTGCCACCGTCCAAACCTATCATGGAGAAAGCACATGAAGAAGGGCCTCAGATTATAATGACAGACTCCAGGTCGGTTCATATGGGGAGAGGCAATCCTTGAGGTATTGAGGTCCTGATCTGTTTAAGGCTTTATAGGACAAAACCAGCCCTGTGAATTAGGCCCAGAAACTAATTTGCAGCCAGTGCAGTTGGGCCAGGATTGGCATTATATGCTCAAACCGTCTTGCCCCGGTGAGCAACCTGGCCACTGAATTCTGCACCAGCTGAAGTTTCCAGACTGTCTTCAGAGGCAGCCGCACGTATAACTCATTGCAGTCATCTAACCTAGAGGTGATGACCCAAGTCTTCATTGACCTATGCTTTAATTCAGGGGTCGGCAAGGTTTACTGGCCATGGGCCTGATCACTCCCATGGAAATCATCCGTGGGCCAGAGTGGCGCAGCATGACGCCGGAAATTGCGTCTACGCATGTCTGTGGCACCGGAAAATGCTTCTGCACATACCCAGATGCCTAAAATCATGCCTGCGCAGAAGCAATTTTTGGCGTCTGGACATGCGCAGACGCATTTTCCAGCACCACTCAGCAAGTCCCCACACCGCACTGTGCCAGTTTAGCACAGCGCGTAAGGGACTCACCAAGGGGGCGGCTTAGGGGCCGGTAAAATGGTCTTTGTGGGCTGCATCCAGCCCATGGGCCGCACATTGCTGATCCCTGCTTTAATTGATGGCAGGCCTTTTTTCAGGGTTATGCTACATGACTTACTCCTTGATGAACAGCCCATGTGAAAGAAGAAGAGAGTTAGTCAAGCACCAACATGTGCTTATATTTCTCTTGATGAGTTTCATCACTCAAGACATCTAGCCAGAAGCAGGAACATTTTAATCTGATATCATTCCCTTTTCTTTCTTTTTTGGCTGTACTTTTAGAATCTTTATGGAATTCAAAGGTGTGCTCACTGCTTCTCGCTTGGCAGCAGAGGAAGAACTTCACCCTCCAGATACAGTTTTCTCTTTATTTGATGGTCCTTGGTTGAGTTTAATGCATCTTGATGCAGAAAGAGGAGCTTGTAACTTACAAAATTTTAATATATCTTTCGCCATTCCTACAGCACAGCACTTAGCAGAGAAAACAAATTACTTTAAAATTATCTTTGAATCCCTTGCCCCATTTGTTTAGTTTAGAAAAACCACACAGCTATTTTACTCATTTTAATACTTTAGTGCACAATCTGTCCTAAGCACATTTAAATCCTAATGATTTCAACGGGAGAAGGAAGCAGTCTGCTTGGCTGACATCAGCAGCATCTTAAAGTGATTAACTTTGGTCAAATTGTATCTTTACGGTTGTTCTATCATTCACTCCTTGAAATAGATTTCCCCCTCTTCCTTTTATAAAGGTCTGTTAAATAGCACACAGGCACAGCCAACAATCAAACAGGTATGAATCCCCTCCCTAACTAGGAAACAAAAAAGACAGTAAAATGTAATTTGCAGAAATTGCAACAGATTTTTCACTTGCGAAACATAGGCTGGGCTTAGACAGGCCTTTTCGGAGAATAAATTCCATCGGGAAGGGCATTCTGGCAAGCACTATTCTGCAGCCCTCCATAAACATAAGTGACAGGATGGGCTTAATAAGAGGGTAGGAACCATAACTCTCTTTTTTTTAAAATAATATTTATTAAAGTTTCAATTAAAACACCAAATACACAAACAAACACAAAAATACATAAACATACACAAACAAAACAAGTATAATTTCAAACCCTTTTTTCTCTTAAGCCTTATTTCCTCAACCTCCTCACACCTCCCCCTTCTGTATTATAATTTCATTACTATCCACTCAGCAAGTTCTTATCTTATTTCTCAACCTTAATTTAATAGTTTTGTTAAGTCATACTGATCATTTCCCTTTTCATCTTTCTTTCATTCCTCAGATTATTTTAAAACCTGATAACTGTTTAATTTAACAAAAACTCAATTCTGACTTAATCTTAAACCTTTTCCTAAAGTCGGCCCAAATTTTTCTTCCACGATTTTCCACATTCCATAAAAATTACAAAAAAGAAATACATATAAACAAAATCTAAACAAATTATATCACCCTTCGGATTCCCAAACTTCACCCTCCCTCTCCCGGTTTTGATCCCCAGGTCAATGTCCATAATGCGTCCATTTCTCAGCCTGGGTCCCAAACACCAGAGGCTTTTAAGCCTCTTTCAGTTACTCTCTGCCGGTCTTTTTGATAGTCCTTTGTTTTCAATACCAGCTCTCGAAGAAGCTCTATTCCAGTAATGTCCATTTTACTTCCCAGCAGGCCTCTGTATTTAGAAACGGAGCTCAAGTTTTGTTTCTTGAATCTTTTAAATCTATATGTCCCAAAAGCTCCAATTTCCTTCTCAATCAAATTTATGCCACCAGGCCTCTGGTCCAGTTTTATCTTCTGAGACCTTATGGCTTCATCTTTGATTTCCAACGTATCTTCATATAACTCTTGGGATTTTTCAAACTTCGTTTCTTCAGCTGTCGCTGTTTCTGTTTCAATTTCAAAAGTTACTTGTTCAGAGTCGAAAACTTGTGTCGAGTCTTTTCCTGTTCCCACAAGATTGTTTACTGTTGTTGTTAAGATGTTGCACTGCTCCTGGAACTTTCCCAGGAGATAAAAAGTCCTGCCCAGCTCAGCAAGTAATTTTCCACTGAGAGCCATTTCTTACACTGTTCCCAAACTCCCCTCTAGGGGGATTCTGTTTACTTAATGTCCTTAAAATTCCAATCCAATAGACCAAAATATAACTTGTTTTTCTTTGCTCCCAACAATTTTAATCCAAACTAAGAAAGTCCAACCAGCAAAATCACAGAAATCAACGTTTCCTTTTGTTTCCCGACTTTGACAGCTAATTTGACAGCTGTCAAAGTCCGTATCTTTCAACAGGCTCTTTCGCAGATCGCACCCGGGTCCCAGGGGGTTGCACTTTAATTTAAACCAGTTCTTATCCTCCAGCAAGATCAATTATACTGTCCAATCGCGGAGATAATAGTCCAAAAAGACAACTTTTTCTCCCAGCTTTAGTTGGCTGGTCCTTGCTTTAACCTATCTACAAAACGGGGGGGCGGACTTCCTTTTTACGCTCCCCCCGATCGTGCCGAATTTTAAAGGAAAATTTTCCTTTTAAGTCCAATTTCCATGTTACTCACGGGTTGTTGCTTTTGGTCCGAATATTAAAGGAAAAAGTCAGCGCTCTCCATCCATGGCATGCGGCTTCGCTCAGCAGGGGAAGCATAAGACTCACAGCACCGCGCCGTTCCCCGTCCCCCGTTCCGAAGCCTTTAAAAAGGCTCCTTTGCGGGTCGGGGGGGTGCTAATGGTGCCCGCCGAGTCACCACGTCCACAGGCATCCGCGCCTGTGGTTTTTAAGGGTCCCCGCGTCGCCGGCACGGCAAGACCCGATCCCTACTGAGCCGATTCCCTCCGGAGATCGGAGGGAATCCGCCATTAGATGTTGGCGCTAACCCGGAAGTCCAGGAACCATAACTCAATGCCCAAACACATGCCTTGCGTGCAGAAGGTCCCTGCTTTGATTCCTAGCTGGACTAGATGGGTCATTACATTGATCCAGCAGGCTCATCTTGTGTTCTGGGAGCTATAGGTTTGGTGTGGGTATGTGTATATCTTACTATTCACTATAATTTATTTGTTATTGATGATAGTAATAGCATGTTTAAGAAGAATGAAATAAATATTGTTCTAGAAAGGAAGTAAGGTATAGTATTTCCTTGACTGTAATGATTCATTCCAAAGAAAATCACTGTAATCTCATTGAGAATAATGATTTTCTTTAAACAAAATCCAACAAACTAGCTTCTTTTTCAGACTATATAATTTCTGTAGAAAGGATATCCTTAGGGAAAGTAGGTCCCACCACCACCTTGAGATCTGTGTAAAGGTGCAATTTCACCACAACCACTCCAATATGTGTCACTATACCATAGCAGTTGTCAAGGCAGATCTTTACCACTACTCCTGCACCCTCTGCCTTCATCTTCCCCCTGGAATTGACTCTGGGGAGAGTCAGGAAAATGTCTAGAGCAGCACACAGTGGTGGAAAATGGGGGATAGTTCCATCTGGAAAGCCAAAATGCTTCTGCTGACAGAACTTTTGCCCTTAGTAGGAGGGATTCAAGAGCATGCTCTAACTTTAGGTTTTTGCAATTAAAGTGGAACAAAGGGCTCTGTTACACCCAGCACAACAGATCCACTTTATAATTAGACTTTTTGTGGTTTTGTAAGTGGGGGAAATGCATTGAAAAATGTGGGCATCCCACATTCCTACAAGCAAATCTGGATGAATGCAGGACCAGTGCTCATGGTTGCATAAACAAATCAAAACGGGTAATCTAACCCCCACATTAGCTTTGTGTAAGCAAATCAGGATGAATGTTCAGGGTGGAATTCAACATAGCACTAAGTGGGGGGGATGCAGGACACCCCCACCCCCAAAAAACCCTGTTCTGAGGGTTTCACCAATCTTCCAGAGCAGATTTAGGAGGCATGGAGGGGGAGACCTTGTTCTGTGCACACAACAACTTAGCTGAATAGGTAGGTCTTCTGGAGCAGCTGGTCTCTGCTTCCATCTTGCTGAGAAGCTGCTGACTATTACAATCGATCTTTTTCTCTGCCTCTATGTTTTCTCTGCTGACTCTCCCCGGTGCAAAACTGTCAGCTGCCTTCCGCTGTTTGGATTCTGCCAACACACCTCTACTGGCGCCAGCAAAAGAGCAGCTCCAGCTTAGGCAGCAACTTCTATAGCATTAACAAGAGGGTGAGAACAGAGTTGTTACACAGCCATTTGGTAGGCAAGTCGTCAGTCAAGTCTTCCCGAGTGCCAGTGTTATTTCTTTACTTCTGAATCATCTAATCATGGCAGGCATGATTACTATGAATTTTGAATGGCTGTAAATTCTAGGAAGAATCAATCTTAATTAATGACAGTGCAAGTTTGGGTTATAATGTACGTACTGTATTTTCTGAGCTGCTTTGGATTCACGTTTCCATTTTGTTTGGTTTATCTATATCGTTTTGGTGCGGGAACCCACAATAAAATACCACTGTAAAATTGTGTTTGATGCTTAGGCTGTGAACACACTGTACCTTTAAACCACATTTGAAGCACATCCCTACCCCCAGTCAAAGAATTCTGGTCACTATACTTAACCCTTCACAGAGTTACAATTCCCAACATCCTTAGCAGACTACCGTGCGCTGAATTCATTGAGGAGGGAAACGTGCTTAGATTAGAATGTGCTTAAAGGTATAGTGTGAATGCAGCCCCAGACTCTAAAAACAGAAGAAGAAAGCAAAATGGACACTATTTATTTATTTATTTATTTATTTATTTAGCAAATACCTATGCCTGTTTTGGTATGTTTTGCAGCTTGTGAATGGAGTGCCTCTCCTTGGGTACAGATGTCGGAGTGGTTTCAGCGGTAACCTTTCGTCCAGCCAATTTGTGGGTGACGGAAAGTGGCACTCTGTCTTCCTGGAAGTGAAAGGCAGTTCCATCCGTTTGCTTGTTGACAGCTTGGGAAATGCCTCTCTGCAGCTCCCCGAGGCCTGCAACCCTTCCCATTCCAGAAGAGACCTGCTCATTGGAGGGTTTGTGCAGCACCATCAGGCTCAGAGGGTCACTGATGGATTCAGAGGGTGCCTGGATGCCATTACACTCGATGGAAGAGACCTGGTGGCCATACCAAAGGAGAAGAGGTCCAGGGGTGTTGTTGAAGAGGCAGGCGTTCGGCAATGCTGCCCACACACCGGTGCCTGTAGAAGCAACCCGTGCCTCAATGATGGACTCTGCATTGAGATACAAGGAGGAGGTAAGAGCTGTGTTAATAACAGTAATGGGCAATGTACATTTTTGGGGGGGGTAGGGGAATAGAGCAGCGTCCCCAACTTGACAGCCTCCAGGTGTTTTGGTCTTCAGCTCCCAACATCCCTGACCATTGGCCATGCTGGCTGAGGCTGATAGGAGTTGTACTCTGAGACATCCATAGGGCACAAAGCTAGGGAAGGCTGGCCTAGAGAAATAATAGCAGGGATTGGTCACATTTAAGGAAAATGGCTTCTGTGAAAATATGAACGATAGTGGAGACATTGGTCTGTTTAGGATGTCATGTTGCCTCTTCATAAAGCATGGCTTAAGAAGCCAGAAATGAGCCTAAAACCTGCACACAGGGCTTTTTTTCAGGGGAAACTCACAGAAACTCAGCCCTGCACCTCTCAGATGGGTTCCAGTACCTCTCAGGAGGGCATCATTGCCATTCTAAGAGAATGAGGGAGGTGTTTGTTGTGAATTCTAGCACCTCTTTTTTTAGAAAAATAACACTGCCTGCCCACACTTCCTTTACATCTGCTTAATATCCTGATTGGTTAACCAACATTAAACCAGACTTCTCTGTTTGGAATGTACCAAGGAACTCTGGTTTAAACAAGCCAGGATCTTCATGTCGAAGCCAGCACACAAGGGGAAAAGGAAGGCAGAGGCAAGAGACTTGACCCAGGCTTCCTAAGCCATGGTTTATGGAACTGGTAGTGTTACAGGTGAACTGGGCTTGTGTGACGCTGGCCGCTGTTGCCAGGTATTCCCACTAGCTGGAACATCTTGAGTTCATAAGGTCAATTGGGAAATTCCAAATGATTTGATCATTGAAGGACCAAACTGCTTCATTGACTTCATTCAAGTGTGCCTGGGGGGAAAGGCAGCAGAGAGAAAGCTCTTCCTCCAATTTTCTGTTCCCGTCCCTTCTTTCAATAACTTAAGCACTTGGGAGTCTGGTCTTTAGATCCATTTGTACTGTCAGACAGGAGTAGAGGTTTACTTGGTTTGTCTGAACCTTCCTACCTACCTACCCAATATTTGTATCCTGCCCTTGTATCCTACCTACCTAACCAATATTTGTATCCTCCAAGGAACTCAAGGCATTTTCTCCACATAGCCACCCTAAGCTGAGGTTGGGTGGACTAGCCTCAAGTCACCCAATGAGCTTATTGCAAGGCTGCCAGACAAATGGCAGTTGCTGAATTCCTACACATCAGCCTCTCCCCCTTTACATTTAAATCAACAGTGCAAGGGACAAGAATGTGAAAAGTGTGGGATTTTCTCTTTGCCAGCATTTGCTGCAAAGGGGGAAGGGTGTGGAATGGATGAAGGTTTTAGCCTGTGGCCAGCGAAGAAGATTTGGATAACAAGAATGTTTAGGCTGGCAGGATGGGAGGAGCAGGGGAACCTGTTTTGGCCTGTGAGTATTTTGGAAGGCAAGCGAGTGGCACTGGGAAAGGGGCTTAAATAATTGGGTTGGGAACTCCAAAGAGAGGCATATTCATTATGAAGGCATGCATGTACTCAGGCCCAAAGTCGGTGAGTAATAATTTCCAATTAGAATGCAGTGGTGGTTATAATGGAGGTGTATTGGGAGGCTAGACGTGGAAAGATAGCACATTAGAAGAGGAAAAGATGAGGGCTTTTTAGGGGTTTGGCACCATAATTAAAGCAGTCCTTCTTCCCCAGCAAAATCACATATAGCAAAATGTGTGTTGTTCTGGTGCCTACTGAGCAGGGGTGCTTAGGCTTTCAGCTGTCTCTAGTTTGGTGGCCACATGTGAACACTGGTCCTTGGACAAATGGCTTTAATGGTAACCCCAGAAGTTATCTGTACTATACATTTCAAGCAACCTCATACCACTTTAAGCAGTCATGGCTTCCACCAAAGAATCCCAGGAACTGAGGTTTGTTAAGGGTGCTGAGAGTTGTTAGGAAACCACTATTCCCCTCACAGAGCTCAGAGTGGTTTACCATTCAGCCCCTCTTACCAGGGACTCTAGGAATTGTAACTGTGAGGGCAATAGGGGTCTCTTAACAACTCGGATGGTGCTGTGGGTTAAACCACAGACCTTAGGAATTGCCAAACAGAAGGTCGGCGGTTCGAATCCCCACAATGAGGTGAGCTCCCATTGCTCAGTCCCTGCTCCTGCCAACCTAGCAGTTTGAAGGCACATCAAAGTGCAAGTAGATAAATAGGCACCGCTCCGGCGGAAAGGTAAACGGTGTTTCCGTGCGCTGCTCTGGTTCGCCAGAAGCGGCGTATTCGTACTGGTCACGTGACCCGGAAGCTGTACGCCGGATCTCTTGGCCAATAAAGCGAGATGAGCGCCGCAACCCCCAGAGTCGTCCACGACTGGACCTAATGGTCAGGGGTCCCTTTCTAACTGAGGTTCTTCCCCTCCCCCCACAAAAGGCCTGCCCCCCCAACAAAAATCTCTGTCACTGGTGTCCACATCAGTGGAATGCATTCCGTCCTAATGCTCATGGGACGAAGCCACACATTTTATAAGCAAGGAGGGCACCCAGCAAAGGTGCTCGTTGGCTTGTAGAGATTTTTCCTTTCCCTATCCTGGGGTGGTGGTGGGACTGATGGGTGCTTGGAGGTGACTTGGATAGCAGTGTGTGGTAATGGGAGACACGCACTGAGAAACACTTTGAACCACCTTCTGTAGGCATGTGCACCTTTTGTTATTTCTGCCTGAAGCCTGCTGTCGAGTTGCATGCCCTGACAGGTGAGCAGTTAGCAAAAGGCGGAGAGCACACGTCCTCCTTTCCTTCAGCTCAGAGCAAAAAGCTTACAATTCTTGTCTTGTCAGATCAGCAGCTCAGGCGCACTTGCCAGACAACAATTTTCAGAGAGACAAGGGCGTATAAGTTCATGTCCTCACAGATTTACATGCGCTTCTGCAGCACGCGGTGACAGCATGCATGACGGTCTCCGTGTGATGGTGGGAAGATGCCCGTACAAAGTGTGTGCCTGCATAAACGCAGTAGCCATGGTTGGGGTGTTCTGGAATGCCAACAATAAGCTAGAACAACCCCGGAATTGGTATCTGAGCATCGTCTGATCATTTTGTAAGTGCATTTCCCTTGAGCACCTGTGCTGGGAGAAAATAGGAAGGTGCAAAATATAGTAAGTGAAATGGCAATGGAGAGTAATGTCTTTTGTGGCCGCGATTCCACATGCGCTATCCAATAGGTGCCCATGACGCTGGTGCAGTTGAGGTAGTGCAGCTGCAGTGCTAATTACTGTAGTAGTTTGAGCAGTGAACGGTTCCGATTTCCCCAGCAACTCCACATTTGTTTTGGTGCACTGTAAATGTTATTTCCCAGGAATGGATGGCTGTAAGAATGGTGCATTCCACACAGGGCTGGCCGTACCATAAGGCAGAGTGAGGCAATTGCCTCAGGCAGTAGATTGGAGGGCAAGAGGCCTAATATTCCCCCTGAGCCCCTGGCCATTCTCCCCTTTTGCAGATCTGAGCAATACGTGCCACAGAGCTGTCCTACTCTACCACCCTCAGGTGCACTGGGAAACACTATCATCAAATTGCTGGGCAGCAGGGTGTGGGATTCCACTGTCATCCAGTTTCTTTATATTGAATTGGGTGGGAGGCCCTATCTGGTCCTTTGCCTCCGGGCTGGTTCCCTGATTCCGCACATGAAAAAATGTCATTCTGGTTTCACTTGTTTTTCAAACCTTTTCCATTTTTTCCCCTCCTGTCACTAGGTTATTCTTGCATCTGCCCCATCCAGTTTTCTGGAGACCACTGCGAAGTTGCTGATAACCATTGTGAAGGCAAGCCCTGTTTGCATGGGGGAACTTGTGCCCTCTCCGAGAAAGGCGGCTATACCTGCCATTGCCCAGAGTGGTACTGGGGAGAAAGGTAGGTGTGGCCCTTAATCATTAGCCCCTCCCTACTTGAATGACACAAGAAGCAGAGAATCATAGCATTACCAACAGTTTTCATGCCACGTCTGAAATGCAACATCTGTCAGAGGAGTCGGTTTACACGTTTCAGATGCTAGATGGGTTCACACATGCTCATTCAGCATGGATGCCCTAATTCCATTATTTTAAAAACACTGCAAAATAATAACTGCCTGTAGAGTTTCACTATCAAGCAGTGGCAGCCTCTTACTTAAATATGAAGTCAGGTGAGAACTTGTAGTTACAAAAAGTTGTTGGCGGGTCTTTGAATTCACTCAGATGATTAGAGAAAAAGGAAAGGCTGGTTAATATTTATAATAATCTTGCTTTGAGGACAACCATGAAAAAGGAGAATACTGTAACTCTCCTCATCTTGCCTGTGTGAGGAAAATGCACAAATTGTCACTAGATGGTGCTGCTGTACAAGCACATCAGCTTGTTCTGTAGGTCTTTGGCCGCATAACTGATGAGTAATGTATTTTCATTATTATTCCCTGCCATCAATGTCACTATTATTAACTAATTAAACAGGAAATTATTTACACACATAGCAAATACAGTTGTTTGGGCGAGGAGCAGGATGTTTGGGGTTATGGGAACCCAATTATGGATCTTCCTAGGCTATACACACCGGATCCTAGGAGCTGAGACACTTTTGCCTACCCCCCCTTTTTTTTGAGGCAGCTGGGGCCCCTCAGTGTTCAAGGGGCATTCAACTCTACTCCCTGGCTCCTCGTGACATCGCACGTGTGACATCAGAACGTCGTGTCGGGCCCCCTCAATCATCTTGAGAAGTTGGCGCCTCTGCTCAAGGCACAGCACCACCAATTCCCCAAGTCATACTCTGGCTAAAGCCTCAGGGCTAGGAAGAGCATCTCACCAGCCTGATCAACACTCACCACCAGGCCCAGATGGCATTGTGTAGGCATCACTTCACTTGGCAGTAAAGCTTGACTCCCATCCAGCTAGCTGCTCCCCTTCCTCTTCCACCCACCTGCTTTTTGGGAGCTCTGAGAAAGGTCCAAGGGTATCCTCAGAGCCAGGTATTGTAGGTGAGGTGGCCAGAAAAATGCCTCTTCCGCTGCTGCTTTTTGCTACTGTGGCTTTTCTAAACTCAGTGGGTTTTTTAAGCTTTAAAAGTTGTAAAAGTACTTTCCAGCACAGCAAAGCACATTAGTGCCAGAGGCCTTCTCAATGACTTTACCTAAAATCTCTTTGTCTGAAAAAGGATGCCTTTGTCTCCTTCTCAGAACCCAGATGACAGAGAAGTGGTTGTAAAAAAAAAAAAAAAAGTAGGCGAGGGGGCTGTAGGGAGCAGGGGGAAGGGAAGGGTGGTCAAACTGCTGCAGCAAA
Organism: Podarcis gaigeae; assembly: GCF_964106915.1. NCBI lineage: Eukaryota > Metazoa > Chordata > Lepidosauria > Squamata > Lacertidae > Podarcis > Podarcis gaigeae. The sequence continues at coordinate 64,621,307 of NC_139679.1, read as the reverse complement.
AAGGGGACTGGAGGCAGGGAGGGGGGAGACATTGGCTGGGTTGTGCCAATGACACCCTGAAGTTTGGCATTGGCCCTGGGCCTCTCTGTCAAAAGGATACTTTTAGAGCTGTTGTTAGGATGACATAGGCCAACAAAAATCTGGCATTCATAAAGTTTATGGCCTCTCATCCTGTTCACCAGCATTCCCATGCCATTACCATGAGACTGTCTGGCCTTCTATGAACATTTGTTCTTCCTTTATCTTTGATACCATGTTATACGCAGGTTATACACCAAAGTGTTTTCAAAGTGTGGTCATGCTATAGAATGATTATCACAGAAGAGAAATGACTTCAAGTTTTGAACTATTTTGAACTTTTATAGTATTAAAATGGAAATGGTTTTGTTAGCACACCAGCAATATTTACAGTAAAAAAAAACACTTTAAAAAGGAATTAAATGAACATTCTGGACAGAACATTGTTTTTTACAAAAATAGCTTCTTTTTTAACCCTTTTTTTGCATATTGACAACTATACACTTTGAATCAGTTCTTCTGAATTAGATCCCGATGGCTGGATTTAGCTACACTTAATTGTAATTCTTCCACTGAAGGCAATATGAGTTAAGATACCTAATTGTTTCTTCAATGGTACTATGGACACAACCATTTTTAGCTCGACTGGAATGCAGTTGTTTTTTTTGTTTTGTTCCTCTGGCACTGTAACTCCCCGATGATCTCACAGGTAGAGTCTCTGATACGTGTGATGTCACATTGTCTAATGATGCCTTCCGTCATCTCTTCCACAGATGTGAAAAAGTTGCGGAGAAATGCCTGGAAAACCCATGTCTGAACTCTGCGCGCTGTGTGAATTCTGATGGTTCCATTCACTGCATCTGCACGGGCGACTTCCAGGGAGCATTCTGCACACAGAAAATTGTGACTCCAACAATTAGTCCATCCGGCTGGATCTTGGGGTCTGGAGAAATTGCTGTGATTTCTGCTGGGCTGTTAGGTGTCCTCATCCTGGTGACAGCATTTATACTTATCCGCAAATTCTACTGCCACAAAGTCAAGGCTCACAAACCTGTGGCCAAAGAAGACCCAGACCTGCTCTCCAAAAGCGAATTATCCAAAAGTGTTGGGGTTGGCACTCAAGGTCTTACCCCCATTGAACTAAACATCCTCAGCGACGGTCACCACCACCATCTCGATGCACTAGACCCAGGCAAGCCTGCTGTCACATCGGAGTTTGCGACCTTCAACACAAGCCATGTTCAGAAACAGCGGGGCGCCATTGTGTGCAGTGTGGCCCCCAATCTCCCAATTGCCACGCCCTCACCTGAAAATGAGCCCATCATCAAGAGCACCTGGGCTGGAGAAAAGATGGGTTTGTTAGACCTTCTTTCTCTCTCCTCCCCCCCTCCTTCCCTCTGCTGCGTTGGGGTGCTTCCAAATGACGTTCCTTCCCAGCAGTTAGTGCTCGCAGTTGTTATTGTGTGAGATGTCTTTGTCTCACAGTAGCCATTCTATCCATTTCTTGCCATTCAAAACACAATATTTTGTCAAACATATTTTCACCTTTGCCCTCCCCAATATAGATCATTGGTTGTGCTAGGGTTGGTGTGAGTATTGTGTAACTTTGGCTGTGCCCATTACATCAGTGGTCAGAAGCTTCTCCTGCCATTTTGTGGTCTTTAAAAAAAAATTGATTTTAATTTTTGAGAAGCTTTCCACTCTGAACCCCTCAAGCACGGGAACTTAAAGTTGCCCTTAAAAGAAACAGAAGTGAGCTAGCTAGCCAGGCTACCTTCACATCCTCCATCAATGCAACACTTGGGGGTTAAAAAATAATAATCTTTGATTGGTAGGTTTTCCTTATCTCTCACACCAGTGCACAGATTTCCTTCTGAGTAAAAGGATTTGGTGACCACTTGTATGACTATCACACCAAAGCAAGATTACCGCCGCCACCCCCCCCCCCACACACACACAACTATTAGATGGGGAAATGGTCTGATCTTTGCATTTCTGAAAAGAATGAGTGTGCAGTCAGCAAAACAGCAAGAAGCCCCTAGCTCAGATAGGAGACAAAAGTAATGTAGGCAAAATATTTGCTCCTTCCAGCCCCATGGTTTTGCTCTTGATCCCTGAAATCTTCATGCAGCCTTGTATGCCCTGCTGTTGAAATGTGTGGATCCTGATGCTCTGTCAGAAAGGACATTTTCACACATCAAAAACTAGACTGAGTTGCCTACGATCTGTTTCAACGCAGCAGTGCTTTTGTCTGGGCCTGTGAAGTATGATTATACTTGCCTTTTTATAAAAAGAGAGCAGCTTGGCAATCAATTTTTTTGGGGGGGGGATACTATGGCATTTATCAGCTTGAAGTTCCTTCCCCTGCAAGCAGAAGCTGCGTGCAAATAAGATGAAATCATATTTAAGCAGCTGTGTTTAATAAGGGAATTGCTAATTCAGGGGCAATAATATATCCAAGTTTATTACTGTGCAGAAGGAGTTAATTACATAGACAGAGTAGTAGGCAAGCTGAGCTCTGATGTAGTTCATGATGGAAATATTTCATGATTTTTCAGCCAAGTTTCAGTGTCAGAGGCTATCATGTCCATCAAACTGACTTGCTTTCACTTCTCACATAGCAGTCAAACAGGCCAGCTATGAATCTCAAATGCCAGTAACAACATATTTCAGTAACAAAGTAATGTGATGGATGGATGTGCCATATTAAAGAGAACGTGAATGAGATAACCAATCAGAATGGGAGAAAATATCATGGTCCACCACTATTGCATTTTGGATAAGGGAGGATGGGGTGACCACAGGCTTAGAAATGAAGAATGGTCACGTTCAGAACAGAAATTCTGCATGTTTGATCCCAGAATTTTTTAATATGTGGTAGGTAATTAATGTTCTGATCTCTAGAGGCTAGGTAAAAAAGAGGTGGGAAGTCTTCCCACCTGTTTTCCATGGTGAAATAATGGAACTGCCCAATACACTCTACATGGGGCTACTACTAGAAACAGCATCTCCATGGTAAGTTTGGCCCAATAACAAGAGGCCTCGCTGATCCCAAGGCAGCCCAATGGGGTGCCTGCTAGATGTTGTTGGACTCAAATTCCCATCAGCCCCAGCCCCAACATGATGCTTACATGTCACTGACAAGAATTAGCCAAGGGGAGTGGGTGGCATTATTAGCAAGAGCCCACTGTCAGATGTTAGAATACATCTGTATAACCTGCTTGCAGCACTCTTCCATCCACCACTAAATGTGATTCAAACAGCAAAAATATTTGCCCAGAGGTGCCTCAAACTTCACACTGCATACTGTTACAGAATTGTTCAGTATTCAGTGCTATAACAACATGACGGGTACAAAGGAATAGCATTCGGTTGTAGCTTACACTCGAAGCACACTAATTTAAATTAATGGCCATAACTAATTTAAGATCATTCATTTCAGTTGGTCTACTCTTCAGTTGGTCGCAGGTGGCACTGTGGTCTAAACCACAGAGCCTAGGGCTTGCCGATCAGAAGGTCGGTGGGTGGTTTGAATCCCCGTGAGTGATGGGGTGAGCTCCCGTTGCTTGGTCCCTGCTCCTGTTAATCTAGCAGTTCAAAAGCATGTCAAAGTGCAAGCAGATAAATAGGTACCGCTCCAGCAGGAAAGTAAACGGCGTTTCTGTGTGCTGCTCTGGTTTGCCAGAAGTTGCTTAGTCATGCTGGCCACATGACTAAGCCACAGAGAGGTTAGGCTGGCCTCAACTAGAGCCAGGGCTTTTTCGGCTGCGGCTCCAACCTGGTGGAACGCTCTGTCACAAGAGACAAGGGCCCTGCAGGACTTGACATCTTTCCGCAGGGCCTGCAAGACAGAGCTGTTCCACCTGGCCTTTGGTCAGGGCGCAGCCTGACTCCCTCCTTTGGCAATCTTTACAAGACTTTAGTTTATGGTTGCCATTAATTTTGATTTTAATTCATTTTTATAATGTTTTATAATGTTGTACTGTTTTAGTGTTGTTAGCCGCCCTGAGCCCGGCTTCGGCTGGGGAGGGCGGGATATAAATAAAATTTATTATTATTATTATTATTATTATTATTATTATTATTATTATTATTATTATGACCCGGAAGCTGTCTGCAGACAAACGCCGGCTCCCTTGGCCTATAGAGTGAGATGAGCACGCAACCCCAGAGTCGTCTGCGACTGGACCTAACAGTCAGGGGTACCTTTACCTTACTCTTAGAACTAACATTGGCTACATCCCCTTGACGTCTAGTGAGATGTTTAACATGTGGGTTATCCATGCTTGAGGGGGCTGAGTAGAATGCTGCTGCTGCTGCTGTTGCTAAAGATTTCTTACCCACTATTCGCCATAAGGGTGGGATATAGCAATTTAAAAATACAATATTGAAATTGGTTACAACAACTTACAATCAAAAGAATGGGGTGGGTCTAAAAACATATATCTCAAGTGTCAAAGGTATAGAGGAGCATAGGACTAAAACTGCACAATGAAGACTCCAGATGCATCTGAGAGCTAATTCCACAGTTTAGTGTCTGAAAATGCCCTCTCCCAGTGTGTTGCCCACAAAATTCTGAGGATAGTCAAACTAAGAAAAGGACCCCTACTGCTAATATTAACATCCAAGAGGGCCTGCAGGGAAAGAAATGGTCTTTCATATATTTGGAGCCTGAGTCATTTAGGGCTTTGAAGATTTAATTTGAGCCTTGGCAATACCACACATACAAATGGCTATATAAACCAACAGGTGAAGGAGGGGAGAAGTTTCCTGTGTGAGGATCCAAATTCTTCCTCATCCTTCAAGGATTGTGTTCCCCAATCGCTTCTCGGCCTTTTGGCTAAGATCAAGTGTGAAAGATTGTGTTCCCTTGGAAATAGCTCATTCTAACTTCTTATGATGAACTGATTCTAGGCAGAAAGTGCAGAGATGGCTACACATTCCTTGGGAAGTATTAACATGCTTCTGATTTTCTTCTAGTGTACCCAGGAGAAACAACCTACTGGCCTCCAAGATACCAGCCAGCCGATCTCCAAGAGTACCATCAGTATGAAGTGATTCAAGGCCCTCTTCCACCTTCTCCGTGCAGTAGGCCGCCTCCTCCTTCCGTAGACTCAGATACAACAGGCCTTTATGGTGGCTTTCCTTTCCCGCTTGACCAAAGCAACAAACGGGCCCCAATACCACCCCGCTATAGCAACCAGAATCTGGAAGACTTCTTACCTCCTGTTCCTGGAGAGCTACCTGCTTCCCAGTGCCAGAATGAATATACTGCCATTAGCTACTACCCTTCTCAGCGCGTAGAGAACGAGGGGCCACCTTACCACCCAGACAGTGGGTACAAGAGAGTAAGCATGCGACTCAGTGTGGCCCAGCCATCCTACGCAGACTGCGAGGTGAGGCCTACGTCCACTATCAGAACTCAGCCAGTTCCGCCTCCCAGTTACGAGGGCTCTGACATGGTGGAGAGTGACTATGGGAGCTGTGAGGAGGTGATGTTTTAGTGGGACTCGTGTTTGAAACGAGGAGGACTTCCAATTTCATCTGCACAATGAAGGAGAGGCAACTTTCTTTGGATTATCCATTTCCCGGAACATGCGACTTCCTGTGGTATTCTAAGCAGCCTCATCCATGCACATAATTACACTGAAAATTAGTATTGGTGCCACAACCCTGGTCAACAACCACTTCTGCTTTGGACTGGATTTCAAATACAGCTTGTTTGTTTTTTGAGCTGGATTGTATCTGGAGAGCCAAAGAGAACACTGGCATCTTCTGAGCAATAGGGAGTCCTTCAGAAGTGGACAGAGAACTTCAACGCCATCTTCCAACCCCTTGCATGGACACCTTCTACACAGAACACGTTAGAATGCATGGGCACTTGTGGTTGTCAATCGCCAAAGCAGCAGTAATCAGGGCTGAACTGATTGCTCATTGTAAAATATAAGGGAAACATTGGAGTGGCAGTGAGAAATCTCTTAGTGCTGCCTTCGGATCTGGCATCAAAGGTTTACATTAGGCAGAAAGCTCCCTGAGGAGAAAAGGAGGCGGGTGAGAATGGGCTGCCCTGCAGTTCTATGTCCCCTTGCTCCTTTCATAGAGAGGGGGACTCTACTGTCACATCCATTCATTCATTGGCCTGTCACCCTCGAGCCCTGCAAAAGAAAAGGGCCTGGGGAAGAAAAAGAAAGAAAGAGAACAGTTATATTTTTATAGGAGAAAGAGTGGCTGCCCAGAAAGCATCGTCTCCTTATCTTAGGCCACAAATTGTCACTGGTGCTAGAGGTCAAGTGAAAGTAATGAGTGCAGATGGTGCACTAGGAAAGGTCATAAAGGCAATATGCCATATTTGTACCACAAGCCTTGTCTGTTACCTATAAGTGGCGTCCTCCACAAGGGCGCCATATTAACCAGATCAAGGAAGTCAAGGGTGGTGGTCGATGATCAGTCTATCTGCCTACAATTCCCATAATTTATGAGAGCCTGTGTTACTGTGTTGCTGCCCTGTAAACAGAGTGTGCTGGCTCCATCTGCATCAGCTTTAGTACATGCCATGAACCATGGTCATGTAACTGTATATTTCCCCTCTCTCTCTCTCTTTATATATATATATAAATAGATATACATATGGACATACTTGTGCAAGGTGATGTGTGTGAGAATGTGTGCGACTCTGCTGACGGACAAACATGGGGAAAGAGAGCCCAAATTGGGTGTGGAGTGGATTATTTAATACAAGGCTGGCCTGTACCTTTAAAGCACTGTGCATCTTTAGTTAAATGAAATATTTCTCTGTGAGAGTTTATTACGGACATTTGTTTATCAAAAGCAATAAAGTGGACTTTTTTTAATGTGTTATTTGCAGATCAATTTGGGTTACTGGATAACGGTCCAGCAGCAAGCAATCAGCACAGATCACACTAAAGACAGGGCTATGGAATTTTTACCGAAACCAAACAAACCGCAGGAGCATTCAGCTCTACTGAGTCAGTTCAGTGGTAAGACACTGGCATGGCCCCACTGTAATCGTAAGAAGATAAGAGCCCTGCTAGGTCAGGCCAAAGGCCCATCTAGTCCAGCATCCTGTTCTTACACTAGCCATCTAGATTCCTAGCACTCTCCCCACATGTGATCTCCAGCAGATGGTATTCAGAGACATCTTGCCTCTACCAGTGCTGGTAGAACACAGCCATCATGGCTCATAGCCATTGATTGGCTTATCCTCCAGGAATTTCTCACATCCAAATTTCAGGCCGTTTGCCAGACATAACAACTAATGGCCCCTAAATCTCACTGCACAACCCCGTTCACAACAGTTTGTTTATTTATTTATTTATGCATGCATGTGTCTGTCCAGTTCAATAGGGCTCAGATGTACATTGAGATGTAGCTGTGCCTCCATGTTGGTTAAATGCATTGAAACTGGTTATGCACATGCATCATTGTCCAATTATTCTATTATGATATTTGAAAGCTTGCAAAGGCACCTGATGATTGCTACAATGCAGTGGCAAATGTTTCTCTATCAGTAAACGATCAGCAGACCTTACTATAGGAAAAACTCTCCCACCTTCTCTTGTCTTAAGAAAATGGAAGTCAGCATCTCTTATCAGGCATTATTTATATTTTTCCCAACATGGAAATAACCTCTCTGCAAGCTTGCTGACTACAAAGTCTTAACCAAACAAGTTTTTCAGGTAGAAAAACCAAGTAATTGCAATGTAGCAACCGCTAGTTGTTCTTAAGGCATCCCTACCAACTATCTAGGGATGCAGGTGGCGCTGTGGTTTAAGCCACAGAGCCTAGGACTTGCCGATCAGAAGGTTGGCAGTTCGAATCCCTGTGACAGGGTGAGCTCCCGTTGCTCGGTCCCTGCTCCTGCCAACCTAGCAGTTCGAAAGCACGTCAAAGTGCAAGTAGATAAATAGGTACCGCTCCAGCGGGAAGGTAAACGGCATTTCTGTGCACTGCTCTGGTTCGCCAGAAGCGGCTTAGTCATGCTGGCCACATGACCCGGAAGCTGTACGCCGGCTCCCTTGGCCAATAAAGCGAGATGAGCACCGCAACCCCAGAGTCGGTCACGACTGGACCTGATGGTCAAGGGTCCCTTTACCTTTACCTTACCAACTATCTGCTGCAGTGATTATTTATTATTCATTCTTTTGTATTAGGAAAAGACAATCACAGTGAAGTGAGGAACTTTCCTCCCCCTATGAGCTTATGTGTGGAAAAACTGGTCCAACTGGGGTTGTTGTTGCCTGATGCCAGAAAAAGAAATCGCCAAGTAATGTGGCAATTGTGTTCTTTCAAGGCATTTAAGTTGCTGCCATTAGAGAAAAAAGAGAGCACATGGGAAGTGGCTTCTGTTGGTGTTTCCCTATGAGAATTCTGAGCAAAAAAATAAACAGTGGTAAATATTTATTAATAGCTTTTACATGTGTCCCAAAGCAATATACAAACATACCACAAAACAGCTAAAAAACAGCAGAAGAACCCAACGATTATAGATTTTATATCTTTTATTTTGTATTGTTTTAAAACCTGAAGCAGAGACATTTTCATCCAGATGGAAAAGTTCACTGAAACAAAAATAAATTTCTTATGTTTCCAGAAAATATGGATAGGGGGCGCCTGTCATGTCTCCACAGGGATTCTGTGCCCCCCAAAATTGTGAGGCTCTCTGGGACAAGAATCCTAAACCAATAATCAGACTGTGCTAGCTTGTGCTTTCTAATCTCTGCAGGGTTTCCTCTTTGCCCCCCACCCCCATCCCCTAAATTCCTCAAGTTAACCAAGGGAAGAAAGAAGGGTTAGAAGTGACATGGAACCAGTTGCCAACACTTGAGTGAGTCAGACACACTGTGAGATGTGCAGCTGCAAGTGAAAAGGGACATTTTAAGAAGGGAATGGCTTTGTCTAAGAAAATGGCATTGAAGTAGCACCTCATTGCCCACTTTCCTCACACCCTGGTGTGCTGCAAATGTCTCTTCAGAGAGCCTTCGAGTTCAGTGGAGAAGCCTGCCTTGAAAAGAGCAGCCAGTGGTTTGTTATTTCTCCCCAGCCTTTTGGCCGACACAGACGGGGGAAATAAATTGCTATTTTAGAACAGCTTCTCTCTCCCTCCCTCCCCAGACACTCTCTCTGACCTACTGCTTTGAATGTAAGAAACTGGGTTACTTTGTGAGAGACGGTGCCTATTATCTGCTCCTAACTAGAAGCCTCTGCAGGCGTTCCAAGATTATAAAAGCAGGACCCAGGTGGCGAACTTGTGGAAACGAGGTCAAACCAAACTGTCTTCTGCCCTTTCTAGGGAAGTCTCCTTCGGTCTTGGATTCCCGTCCATGGCCACTGAGCAAATCCCTGCTCCCTAAAATTAGGGAATCATAGTGTTGTAAAGTTGGGAGGGACCATGAGGGTCATCTAGTCCAACCCCCTTCAATGCAGGGATCTTTTGCCCAACGTGGGGCTTGAACTCACAAACCCTGAGACTAAAAGCCTCATGCTCTACCAACTGTAAGGTAAAGGTAAAGGGACCCCTGATCATTAGGTCCACGCCGACTCGGGTTGAGGCGCTCATCTCGCTTTATTGGCTGAGGGAGCTGGCGTACAGCTTCCGGGTCATGTGGCCAGCATGACTAAGCCGCTTCTGGCGAACCAGAGCAGCGCACGGAAACGCTGTTTACCTTCCCGCCAGAGTGGTACCTATTTATCTACTTGCACTTTGACATGCTTTCAAACTGCTAGGTTGGCAGGAGCAGGGACCAAGCAACGGGAGTTCACCCCGTCGCAGGGATTCGAACCACCGACCTTCTGATTGGCAAGTCCTAGGCTCTGTGGTTTAACCCACAGCGCCACCCACGTCCCTTTCTACTAACTGAGCTGTCCCCTTAAACTGCAATCCAATCAGCTTCACCATAGAGAACAAGAAGCCTAGTGTCCATGTGCCTTTCTCATAATCCTTTGCTGCAAATGACTGCTGCTACTTCACAACCCACTTCAGTGAATACCGGTACTTACAGACTCCAGTGCCTACTCAGAGATCAGTCCTGCTGAGTAAATAAGCAGGTCTAAGATTACAGCCCCAGCTTGTTCATTTTAAACATTCATTGCCTCAAGAAGCCCATGGTGACAAACAGCATGGATTAGTAGCCCTAATCAGAGTGGGACTGTGGGTGGACAATGGGTGTAAAGTGGTTTGTGTTAACCAAGGCAAGAGGTGAGAAAATGTATTAGTAGTAGCATTCTCCTAGTATTTTTATTTTATTACGGCCTCTCCAATGGGGTAGGTAGTGGGTGGGGATCAAATACACTAGCTCCAGATCCGGTGGTTAGGACTGCCCACTTAGCAACATCTAAAACAATTTGACTGCAGCAATAAATGTAACAAAATAGCCGGGAAACCCTAAAAGGGCAGAGAGAAATGTGGCAAGCATTAATCATGGAAATCAAACCACTTTAAAAAGGGAGAAACCATTTTGTGACCCCCCAAAAAATCCTAAAAGGGAAGGTTTTAACTAACTTGGGGGTTTATTATGATTATTATGCTTTATTGGTTCTAAAAACAACACGACACAAGGCAATCAACGGGGGGGGGGGATAAAATATTCATTCCAAACTTAATACTTATTGTATGTGATGTTTTGTGATCATGACCTCCAGTCATCCCATTGTGATTCCCAAGTTACATTCTTTAACTACACACTAATCTTTACCTCTTCTAAATTGTTTTGGTTACATTAATCTTGTAAACTACTCTTAATTCATGCATAAAGTCAATCCAGGCCTGTGAACAGATTTACTTTTTTACAATGTTCCCTCAGATAGACTCTGTATACGTCAAATTTTTGGTCAGTGACATCTTGGAATTTTGCTGATAATCTAGCTAGTTCTACATATTCTTGCATTTTGTTCTTCCAGTCTAATTTTGATGGGATAGCATCTCCTTTCCTTAACTAACTTAGGTTAGGCCAACAGAATGGGGGAGTTCCAGAGCTGGGGTGAAGCCACTGAAGACCCTCTTCCTGGTGCCAGTTAGGAGGCATCTGCAAGATGTTGGGAAACCTAGGAGAGCTTCTGATGATGATCTCAAAGGGCGGGCAAGGTTTATTTGTTTTCAAACATTTTCATTCCACTTTTTCATAGGCGCTTCAAAGAGGTTCAGAAATTAGAAGAGGAAAGCAACAGATTATCCATTCAAAGAAAAGACTTGTGGGCTTCATGACATCCTCCCATTGGCATTCAAATGTTTTTGATGGAATTCGTAAATAGGAAGGAAAAGGTGGTAATTCATTGCAAAGAAAATACCCCACTAAATTGAGAATGTGTGCAGCCTTCGGACAACCAAAAGCAATAGGAATACATGGGCTTGCTTTGAAGAGCCCCAGCCAGACATTCTCTCTGCCTCGCGGGCTGGAAGGAGTTAATAGCCCGAACTAGCGTCCGCAGGCAGCAACAAGTGCAGGGACAGCGACTATATAACCGCAGGAAGCGGGCTGCAGTCCATCATTGCCTCCGACGCGCCCAGAGCCGAGAGGAGGGTAGGAAAGAGACCCCCGAATCGTAACCCCCTCGGGCCAAACCCGGGACTGTTCTGGAGGGAGGAGAGAGAAAGAATTGATGGGGTGGTTCTCAAAGTAAGAGGGCAAAGAGTTGGCAACTTCGCCTCGCCATCTCCAGAGAACTTTGCCCGTCCAGCGTGCGTCCCCTCCAGCCGGCCAGTGCGGCCGGCAGCGCGCAAGAAAGGGAGAGGGGCGGGTCGCGGGTATGAATGGGGGCAGATCCATACGAGGTGAGTTGGTCGGCGGTCGCAAGGCGCGTGCATGAAAAGAGCAGCTTCGGGGGAGAAACACAGCCGCTGGAACCTCGGAAGCTGCCTTCTGCAGTCAGAGCACCCGTCCCATGCAGCTGAATGTTTGTCTGCGCCGAGAGGCGGCTCGACGCCTCTCCGTGGATAGTCACGGCCCTACTTGGGCACGCTGGGGGTTGAACCCCACACCTTCTGCATCAGGCAGAGACAGGGCAGATGGTCCTTCCCCGTGCGTGAGCGCGCCCTGAACTGAACTGGAAGTGTGGCCATAGCAGTTGCGGCGTGGAGAGGCTCCCTCGACGAGACCACAATCCTCCTCCTCTCCAAGTATCCCGCGGTCACTCTCAGCTGCTCTCCCCGCTGCTCAGTCTCGCTTGCACGACTCTAAGGAGCCGGGAGATCTCGTTGGGCGCAGCAGCTTCTGGGCGATACGTCCGCGGCTCATAAGAAAAGGCGAGAAGGGATACGGTGGAACGGAGCGCTCAGACTAAACCAGCCGGGAATATTTCCCTGATTCCTCCGCCCTTGCCTTGAGTCTTTGCCAAACCCCGGAGTTGTGGGTCGGCAGGCAAGAGTCTTTCCAAAGAAGCCGCCCGGCTGCCTGCGAGTCACCGCAGGATTTACCACGAGGCGAGAAGGAGGAGGAGTCCAGGCCATGCGCCTCTCCCCGCCGCAAGCAACTTCTCTGCAAAACTTCTGCAAGGCGGCGCGCAACGCTCTCCTCCGGCCGTAGCGTTTGCTGCGCCGGTTTCCAAAGAAGCCATGCAGCGTTGCTGGGCGCTGCCTTCGCGCCCAGCTTTGGCAGGAGCCTGGGAAGCGTTGCCCTCGATCCCCGTGCGATGAGCTTCGTCCGCTCAAGCTGGGGGTCGCCCTCGATTGCCCTGCACGATCACCTCCCCCCGCCCGGAAATCGGAGGTGGTGGGCACCCCCCACCTCAACCTCCGATAAGCGAGGATGGAAGAGGAAGGGTGGCTGCCGCAGAAGAATCAGTCTGCCCGGCTGGAAAGGGAAGAGGCGAGTCCCTATCCCGTTTGGGTGGCGGCCCTCCTCGCTGTCGTCCTCATTGTCACCATCGCCGTGGACATTCTGGGCAACCTGCTGGTGATCCTGTCCGTGTACAAGAACAAGAAGCTGAGGAAAGCAGGTAATGGCATTGCTGGCCAGAGGACACCTGTCCCCAGAAACAGCATCCCGCACCGCTCTCGTTCAGCCTCAGATGCTACCATAACTGACCGGGGTTTGCCCGGGATTGGGTTGCCTGCGCATTCTTTAACCTGCCTGTAAAGGTAGCAGGATGCAGAAGAATCTGCCCTCCTTGTTCCAAGTTCCCGTTCTCCACCGCCTCTTCTGGGGAACTGCTGAGAGTCTTCACTCCAGCAGAAGCAGAATATCATGCTGTGTCTGCCCAGCAGGATCTCCTAGATAAATTTTCTTGTAGCACCAAATTAGATTCTGGAGAGGCATTTCTCCCCCACAATTTATGACGAAATGTAGAAGAAGCCCAGTGCTGACATTTGCATGCAGATATTTGCTGTCTGAGGAGGACCCTCCTTCTTGGTCAGAAGAAGTGCAGGATGCCACCTTGGGTTCATTCAAGGGCACCTGCTTTCTGAACAAACTCCCTTTCTAGGGTGCAGGTGGCATGTTTATTGAGCACTGTTTGCAGGGACATTAGATGACATGGGCGTAACCCTAGATCCACTAAAATTATTGAAAAGCAATGAAAGAACTCAATTAACAGAGGTTGTGCTCGTCCCTCCCCTGGAGAAGCCTGCCTTCATTAATGTCCTCTTTGGGGCGGGTATAAAAAGGTAAAGGTACCCCTGCCCGTACGGGCTAGTCTTGCCAGACTCTAGGGTTGTGCGCTCATCTCACTTAAGAGGCCGGGAGCCAGCGCTGTCCGCAGACACTTCCGGTTCACGTGGCCAGCGTGACAAGCTGCATCTGGCGAGCCAGCACAGCACACGGAACGCCGTTTACCTTCCCGCTAGTAAGCGGTACCTATTTATCTACGTGCACCCGGGGGTGCTTTCGAACTGCTAGGTTGACAGGCGCTGGGACCGAGCGATGGGAGCGCACCCTGCCGCGGGGATTCGAACCGCCGACCTTTCGATCGGCAAGTCCTAGGCGCTGAGGCTTTTACCCACAGTGCCACCCGCGTCCCCATTTGGGGCAGGTATATTTCCCCCAAAAAGCTCAACAACTTGGGGGGACATCTCCTTAAAAAACTGAACAACTTTGGGTGCCTCCCCCCTAACTAAAATCCTGGCTACGCCCATGCATCCAAGGAAGTGTGTTAGCCACACTTTCCAGCACATTTCCCCTGCAACTTTCCTTATTGCAAAATACACACAGTCCCAATCCAATCTTTTAGGAGAGTGTGTCCACAGTGCAGGAGCATAAAATCAACTTTAATTGTGCAGCCCGAATTAGCTGGTGCGTGATTGAATCTCACCCAAAAATAGCTAGATGGTTTGAAAGTGTCCTGGTTATTAAATACCGTAATTCTAAATAGCAATTCTCTCTTTGGAAAGATATTTTTAACACCCTCATACTGTTTTAAACCATCAGACTTTGGGCTGATCCAGAAAGGTAGCATTTGTATGATCTGAGATGCCTTTGAGGACACCTTGTTTTCTGAAAGATGTCCTGCTTTCTAGAAAACACAACTTGTAAATCAGGGGTTGGGACCCTGTGGCTGTCCAGTTGGCCATCCTGGCCAGGGCCGTCTTTAGCAGATGCGGTGCCAGGGTGCAAATATCCGCTCAGCGCCCACAAATTACCACAGATAGTGGGGGGAGGGAGCTGCGCACTGCCAGCCATGGGGGTGCACAACTCTCCCCCATGCCTCTGCAGGAGAGCGATCCCCGCAGAGGCTTGGGAAGGAAGCTGCACGCCAGTCAGCCATATGGTTGACGGGGCGCAGCTGGTGGGCATTCAGGGAAAGGGGAGGCCACCGGCAAAGCCGTGCAGTTCCCCCACTTGCTGGAGCGCCCCTGAAGGGCCGGCGCCCTGGCACAACGCACCACTAAGCCCTATGGGAAAGACAGCTCTGATTCCAGCTGAAGGTATCCAACAATATCTGGCCATAGGCTTCCCTGTCCCTGATTCAAAATTATCTGAAGTTGCCTTCAAAGTGATCTCCAAAACACAGAGACTCAGAATCAGTGAAGTTGGGGAAAGTGCAGGATGTTTTAATACAGCTTTGCATAATTTAATTTTATTCAATAAGATATATACAGCTTAACTGCATGCATCTCTAAGCAGCATACAAGGGATAAAATACAGAAAAGATTAAAACTATAAAAGCAGACTTCAATTAACATGTCTGCTGGAATTTTTAAAAGACCTTAGTAGGTGCTGGAAGTTCAACAGGAAGGGGTCCTGTCCAACCTCAATGGGAAGGGAGGTTGACAGAATTCCCATAATACAGTGGTACCTCGGGTTAGATATGCTTCAGGTTACATATGCTTCAGGTTACAGACTCCGCTAATCCAGAAATAGTGCTTCAGGTTAAGAACTTTGCTTCAGGATGAGAACAGAAATCGTGCTCCGGTGGCGCAGCGGCAGCAAGAGGCCCCATTAGCTAAAGTGGTGCTTCAGGTTAAGAACAGTTTCAGGTTAAATACGGACCTCTGGAACAAATTAAGTACTTAACCCAAGGTACCACTGTACTGAATTTGTGGTTGTGGGGCATGGTAGACTCAGTGGTGCATGAAGCAAGCACTGAGGGAATTTAAGGAGATAAGCTACGAGCAGTGGCAGAGTAAGCCTCTCGGGCATCTGGGGTGGTTTGCGTTGCACAGCACAGCACCCATAGGGGCTAGGGACAGAGCCCGCCATGCGGTACTCATAGGGACGGGCAGAGGCGGAGCTAGCGGCAGCAGCGCGGAGCGTCCCGGGGGAGGTGCCGCCTGCGGCGATGTCACCCCCCCTCAGATATGACACCTGGGATGGGCCGCACCCACCTTGCTCCACCTCTGGCTACAAGCCATAGGTTACTTGATAATTTATGGGCAGCGTCACCTATGTAGCTGTTGTCTGATATAGAAACATCACTAATCTCTGTTAATGCAAGATAACAGACCAGCCTGGTGTCCCTCCCCCCTCCTCAGATGCTGTGGACTACAACTCCCATCATTCCTGATCACTGACTATTCTGAATGGGGCTGTTGCAAATCCAAAACATCTAGAGGTCATCAGTTTGGAGAAGGCTGAACTAGATAAAATGGGACGGCCGCTGGTCTCACCACCTGGCTCGGAATGGCTGTCCTTTTTGTGCTTGCATGAAAACCCGGTTGAGCAATAATATCTCAAGCACACTTCTGCACAAGTAGTTTGAATCCATTGCATGTTATCTTCAAGTAGAAAACACAGCTGAAGCTTTTGAGCCTGAGGATATGGCTGGCTCTGCCGTGTCCACTTGCATTCTCTGCTTAGTTTTGCTTGTGCCTGACCCAGGGTGTCTGGAACAAACAGCCTTTCAGTCTATTGAAATTTTGCTGTGAGCAGCTTCAGCAAACAGCAGCTGCACTTCTGTTTGGGGATAAACATGTAGGACTCTCTTGCTGGTTTTGTCCATCTGTAGACATTGCAAACAGCTTGCGTGCTTGCAGTGTTTCTAATATAAAGTAGCAAAAATAATGACACACTTCTTATAAATGCTTTGTAGACGAGGGGTGGTGGGAAAAACACAGAATTATAAGCTCTGGGGTTACTGCTGAGATCCATATCTGGAATAATAAATACACCTTCTCTGTCCTTGGGTCAATTAAACAGCAGGGGCTTTCTAGCCATAAACAATAGTGAAACAGAACCAGGCGCTCACAATTATTAGCATGGGTGACCACACTTCTGTTTCACTTTCCACTTATACCAGAGGCCCACGATCTCCATATTCAAAGTAAGTTGTGAAATGGCAGGAACTCAAGTATACATCATCTAAAAATTTGATTAAGGGCTATTTCATTTAACCTGCAATTAAAATAAAACAGGCAAACCTGTTTAGGGAAGTTTTTAATGTGTGATGTTTTATTGTGTTTTTAATATTCTGTTGGGAGCCGCCCAGAGTGGCTGGGGAAACCCAGCCAGATGGGCGGAATATAAATTTAAAAAGTATTATTATTATAAATAAAATTCGAGAACATCAAGTGCACAAATGCCTTCCTCTTGTTTTTGTTCTGAGTGACAAGGACACAGGTGAAAGCAGGCCATTTTTTACTGAGTGGATGGGCTGTTTACCCTCTGAGAGTCTGTAGAGCATGAGACTCTAATCTCACGGCCGTGGGTTCGAGTCTAACATTGGGCAAAAGATTCCTGCATCGCAAGGGGTTGGACTAGATGATCCTCGTGGTCCCTTCCAACTCTACAATCCTAGAGCCAGCTTTCTGTTCCTGCATGACTCCTGCTGTCATGAAATTTAGTCCCTTTTTCTGTAGCGGAATGAAAACTCAAGCTACAGCCGTGCCTTGGATCTCAAACACCTTGGCTCCTGAACAAATCGGCTCCCGAACAATCAAAACCCGGAAGTGAGTGTTCCAGTTTTCAAACATTCTTTTGGAAGCCGAATGTCCAAGATGGCTTCTGATTGACTGCAGCCAATCAGAAGCCGTGCTTTGGTTTCCAAACATTTTGGAAGTCAAACAGACTTACGGAACGGATTCCGTTCGACTTCCATGGTACGACTGTATTTCAAATATAGACAAGAAGCTTAAGGGTACAAGTATGCAGGCACCGGTAGTTTTGATTTTGAAAAGGACGTTGCTAATTGTTTATTAACAATGGTTATTTTTCAAGTGCCTTTAACTGTTCAACTTTTGAATTCTAGGGAATGCCTTTGTGGTCAGCCTGGCTTTTGCAGACTTGCTGGTGGCTCTGTACCCCTACCCGCTGGCCCTGATCGCTATTTTCCATGACGAGTGGGTCATGGGCTACCTCCACTGCCAGGTCAGCGGGTTCCTGATGGGGATGAGTGTCATTGGCTCCATCTTCAACATCACTGGCATCGCCCTGAACCGCTACTGCTACATTTGCCACAGCCTGAAGTACGACAAGGTCTTCTCCCTCGGCAACACACTGGGCTACGTGGGGGTCGTTTGGGCCCTCACCTTGCTGGCCATCATGCCAAACCTCTTTGTGGACTCCCTCAGGTATGACCCACGGGTGTACTCTTGCACTTTTGCCCAGTCCGTCAGCTCCCTTTACACCATTGCGGTGGTGGTGGTCCATTTCTTCCTGCCCATCGCCATCGTCAGCTTCTGCTACCTGAGAATCTGGGCCTTGGTGCTCCAGGTGCGGCGGCGAGTCAAGCCTGATGTCCGGCCCAAAATGAAGCCACACGACTTCCGGAACTTCCTCACCATGTTTATGGTCTTTGTGCTTTTCGCCATCTGTTGGGCGCCGCTGAACTTCATTGGTTTTGTCGTGGCTCTGAAGCCAGCGCTGGAGCCTTCCATCCCTAAATGGCTCTTCACAGGCAGTTACTTCATGGCATACTTTAACAGCTGCTTAAACGCCGTGATTTATGGAGCTCTGAATCACAATTTCCGAAAGGAGTACAAGAAAATCATACTAACCCTTTGCCAGCTGGTTTGCAGAACTGACTGAAAGAAATCCACCGAAGCTCAAATGGTTTGGAGATGTTGGGTCTCGGATAGCAAAGTAATCTGCAAAAGAGTTGTTTGATACTTGCCTGCAACAGGATACTCGATGGTGGCTCACCGCGGCTTGTTCAATGAGGTTTGAGAGTAGCACTTGAGAGCTGTGTTGGCATAGCAAACATCAGCTTCCTTTAGATCCTTCCCCCACCCACAACCTGCCCTGTTTTTCTTATCAGTAAAATCACCGTGGTGGCTGATAAGAGCTGAGCCAAATAATTCTTAGCAAATAATGCTTGTAATAATTTTGACCTGCTCTCCATACTCGCTGGTTTCTCTACTTGATTCTTAAAATCCCACAGCATTTGAGATGGTTTTTGAGAAGCTATCCAATATCTCCAAAATGGGCTTTGTTGAACGAAGTTCAAGGACCTTGACTAGGAAAGAATTATGACTGGTGCTTTCTTTCTTGGTAGATTTCTTTCTTTGGTAGATGCTGAGAATGCAATCTGCAAAGAGCTGTAGGTTTTTGTACATGGATCATCAGCTGTGCTGAGTACACAAAAATGGCTTGGGGTTGAGAGAGAGAAATGGAGTGCTGAAATTGAAACAATCCTGGTATGAACAAATTTTTATCACAGTTCAAAAATCTATGCTCAGGCATGCTTCCAAGACCCCCAAAAGTGTGCACAGATTTTTCTCTTGTGGTTTCTTTGTTGAAAGTGAAATGATTTGGAAAATATCTGCGTATTTCACTTTGGCTACCATCTTTTTTTTGGTGGAGGAATGCAAAACTGAGTGCAAGCTAGGAAAAAGGGACAGGAGAAGGCTAGCTTTCAGGAAGACTGATGCAAAACTTCAGGCTGAACTTTTGGAAAGTCCCATGTTTGTGAGCTAGAGGAGTCAGTGTGCCTGCTCCAAAATGCTGTGATTTTTTCCCAAAATGAAAAATAAGCAATTACAGAGATCTAATCCCTGAGGCTATTCCTTGACTACCTGAAGAAGTGTCTCCCTTGGCTCTTCTAGTTTGGAGTGAAGGTGAGAATGAGGCCATGTCCTTCCAGGCAATGCAGAAATCGGCTTTCCATCCTTCCATTGTTCATACTTGTCCCAGAGCAGATTTGAACTCAGCAAGGCAGGGGATGGAGTCAACTAGGGGTAGGATAGTCAGGCCTTACCAGGTCAGTGCACAGTCCAGCAGGATAATCTTTCCAGTTTTCTACTGCCCACATTTTGCTCATTTGTGCGAAGCACAACCAAGCATATGGAAGAAGGACAGGTCCCCGTCTTTCTATCTGCCTGGTACAAAGACACCCAGCACATCTCCAGGAAGGGTAAGAGAACCAGAGAGGTCTATGTAGGGCCTTAGCTTGATGGTAGAGCATTTGTTGTGAATGCTGAAGATCCCATTTTCAGTCTCCAGCATCTCTGGGTAAAGCTGAGGGTCTAAAATGCTAGAGAGCTGCTTCCAGTCAGTGTAGACCCTACTGAGCTAGAGAGGCCAATGGTCTGATTCAGCAGAAGATGTATTTCTGCAAACTTTCGAAAGAAGTTGATGGTCAAATGTGAATACTAATGAGATGGATGCTTAAGGATAATGGAAAGCCCTTTTATGAACAATGAAGGTAGTCACAGAAGGACACTCCGCAACCCAGCCCATCATTACAACTCATTTGGGTTAGATGAAATTCCACAGAAAACAGTCACCAACCTTTCCAGGCTGATAGAAGAGCAGCAGGCCCCAAAAATCGAGCCAAGTTTCTGTGTGGAATCTTCAGCAATCCTGGTGCAACAGGCTTTAAGAACATTTGCTGCTGAAACAACTCACATGGATATGGATCAGAATGCAATAAATCATTTAAAAATAAATAAATAGAGGGTGACCCATCCAACAAGCTGAAAGACTGGTGGTGAGAGGAGATGGTTATGGAACTGTTTGAAGCCTTCTCTTGCCCTCTGACATATAAAATGCAATCCACTACTCTCAATGCATGTGTATTTCTTTCTGTAGCCTGCACTGGGCATTTCTATAAACACAAGAAATTTTGCTCTGAATGCTTTGAGTAGCCACACCTCTGATGTCGCAGGTGCAAAGTAGTCCCAGCTCCCTGGTGTCCACACTTACAGCACAAACATCTGCAAGGATGGAGCCTTGGTGTGCATAACTACATGTAGTCCCCAGGGGGTGGGAATAATTGACACATGTGAAATGGAGGCTGTGGATGCTCTGGTCAGCCCTGCTCCCATCCCTGTACATTGGGAAAATGGGAGAGTAAGACTTATATTGGGCTAAATCTTTTTGTGAATCTGCTTCCTCATCTGGAAAAGCAAACAGCTGCATTTCCTCCCACCGTACAAGGGGCTTTGTCATTTTTCAAAGAGTGTCCGTGTTCTGTGGAAATAGGGTTCGATTCAGTCCAGGGCTTACATAATTCACACTTTATGGAACAATACAGAAACCAAAACACTGCCATCTTTCAAAATTCACATTCTCTGAATTTTGCAGTGCAGTTCTCCTGCCAAGCAATGTGCACAAAATTGCATATACTAGGGTAAAGTGTGCACAGAAATGCACAGATTAGTGAATATAACATACAAAAATGTGTTTTATTAGGGAAAATTGCACAGAAATAGATTACATTAGGGAATATTGCATTCAAACATTCATATTAGGAGAAATGCGGGTGGAGGATTCTTAAGGGAAAAAAATCACAAAGGGATGCAAAAATATGGCTAATTTAAGCTTGGAAAAATGAGAAACTGAAACTGTCCTTCTGTGCGTGGAAAGAGCACTGCCTTCCCGTCTAATACTAAGAGCCTGGAGGTTTTGCTGCCTTTATCTGTTACATCTATCCCCATACGTCACTAAAGAATACAGTGGTACCTTGGGTTACATACGCTTCAGGTTACACACTTTGCTAACCCAGAAATAGTGCTTCAGGACTTTGCTTCAGGATAAGAACAGAAATCAGGCTCTGGCGGTGCGGCAGCAGCAGGAGGCCCCATTAGCTAAAGTGGTGCTTCAGGTTAAGAACAGTTTCAGGTTAAGAACAGAGCTCCGGAACGAATTAAGTACTTAACCTGAGATACCTCTGTAACAGAGAAAAGGTTCTCTTGGCCCCCATCTTTCCTGCCTTCTTTTTAACTTTGCTTCCTGGGACACTTGCAGTATTTTTTTAAATGTAACATTTTCACCCCACCTTTCTTTTTTAAAAAAACAAAACAAAACACCCTCAAGGTGGCCAGCAGCGATTTAGAAACTGTTAGCTGGCGTGCAGGGTCCCTGCAACAACTGAAACTTAAAAAAAATGATGACACATGGGACAGGGTCTGGGGATGGGTCCTGGGTTAGGAATGAGACCCCAGCCAATCACATTTCTAAAGAAACATGCAGGATCAGACTGTCTTAAACGTTGAGAGGTGGCACATCTTGCAGGAGCATTGGAACAGGTATGGATTTAACACACCTGCAAACAAACGTGTGTCATACACATGGCAAATTCCCTGTCAAAATGGGGTGTGTGTGTGTGTGGATGGATGGATGGATGGATAGATGGAGATAGAAACAGAGATGATGGAGAGAGAGAGAGAGAGAGAGAGAGGAGGAGGAGGAGGAGAAGAAGAAGAAGAGGAGGAGGAGGAGGAGTTTGGATTTGATATCCCGCCTTATCACTACCCGAAGGAGTCTCAAAGCGGCTAACATTCTCCTTTCCTTTCCTCCCCCACAACAAACACTCTGTGAGGTGAGTGGGGCTGAGAGACGTCAGAGAAGTGTGACTAGCCCAAGGTCACTCAGCAGCTGCCTGTGGAGGAGCAGAGATGCGAACCCGTTTCACCAGATTATGAGTCCACCGCTCTTAACCACTACACCACGCTGGCTCGATAGATGATAGGTATATGATAGATAGATAGATGATAGATAGATAGATAGATAGATAGATAGATAGATAGATAGATATAGATAGATAGATGATAGATATAGATAGATAGATAGATAGATAGATAGATAGATAGATAGATGATAGATAGATAGATAGATAGATAATAGATAGATAGATAGATAGATAGATAGATAGATAGATAGATGATAGATAGATAATAGATAGATAGATAGATAGATAGATAGATAGATAGATAGATAGATAGATAGAGATAGATAGATAGATAGATAGATAGATAGATAGATAGGTATATGATAGATAGATAGATAGATGATAGATAGATAGATAGATAGATAGATAGATGATAGATAGATAGATAGATAGATAGATAGATAGATAGATAGATAATAGATAGATAGATAGATAGATAGATAGATAGATAGATGATAGATAGATAGATGATAGATAGATAGATAGATAAATAGATGATAGATAGATAGATAGATAGATAGATGATATAGATAGATAATAGATAGATAGATAGATAGATAGATAGATAGATAGATAGATGATAGATAGATAGATAGATAGATAGATAGATAGATAGATAGATAGATGATAGATAGATAGATGATAGATAGATGATAGATGTAGCAACTATGGAAGTCACAGTACACAACATGTTTTCCATGATTAAAACTGGAAAATTTGGGTTCTCCCCATTAAAGTAAGAGTGGGGAACCTGTGGCTTTCCAGATGATGTACGACAGCTTCTATCATCCCTGGTTATTGACTACACTGGGGAAAGGGCTGCTGATGCAAAGCAGAGCCCAGCAACATCTGGGGGGCCATGGGTTGCTTATCCCTACAGGAAAGTGGCCAGATGAAGGTGGAGAGAACTTCTGTGCATTTAACCGTAATGCAAAAGATGGCACTTGGGAAGCTACAGGACCCGTGCGTAGGAGGGAGGAAAACGTAACCTCTCCACCTTCAAATGAAGCACATCTCATTACTATGTCAGCCAACTTTTTTCTCACTGTTTAAAAATACAAACCAAGCCCCTCTATTCTCACAGCCATCTCAAAAGCTCAGAATAGAATTCGGGCAATACAAATATTTTCAGTACAAGGACATGAGGAGAAATTTGGCACTGGAACATGGAAGCTTTGATCAGCAGTGATGTAGAAAATTGCTCTCTAAATATCTGATGAAGTCCAGAAGAATTGGGGGGAGGGTGTGCTTATCAGGATTTGAAAACCATGGCACTAATTAACATTTCCCAGAATCTACAAGTAATGTTCAACTTATGTTGAGTTTCAGGGCATGAAGAGTTCAAATCTTTATGAAAAGCCAGGGACTTAAATCATCCCATTAAAAATCGGAAGCAGCCAATCAATGGCTTTAGATTTTTAATGGAATGATTTATGGATTGACTAAGACTGCAATCTTTTGTGCACTTATATGTGAGTAAACTCCATTGAACTCAATGAGTCTTATGCCTCCCTGTTCTTAGGACTCTATGTTTGCTGGAGGGAAGGATTCTGTTTGCAGTTTGGCTGCTGGGAAAACATAACCAAAATAGAAGAAATTATGGGAAGATGCTTCAAGTCGCCTTCAACAAATGATTGACAGATTGTGCATTTTCACACTGTACACTGATTGCCTGGGGAGACCAACTTGGACGGCTGTGTTATTTCTGGCACAGTTGTCAATTGTCAAGGTGCCAATGGCACATTCAAAACCAAGTGAAGTGCCCTCTGGTGGACAGAAAGCACACAGATTCTTGCTAATGGCACAAGATTTTTCCAGAGGCCAATGTGAGAACATCATGCTTCTGAAGCTTCTTCCTTAGGATGCCAAGATCAGCTTCCCGCTTCCCAGGCATACAATAACTGGACAATGGAATTTGGCTCAGACTTCAGCTGAACTCATTTCAGCTGAACCCTATTAAAAATTCCAACCAAAAATCAATTTGAGGTTCTCAGGCCCTAGGAGTGCTTTAACAACAACAATAAAAATCTACTACAAACTCCAGTTTTTCTGCTTCCCTGCTCCTATCACATTTGTGTCCTAAGTCTGCTTTCCCTCCTAAAATGAGTTTCTGTCCTGAAGTCTGCCTTGGTAGCACCACAGGGAGGGAGGTGAGGATTTGCAGTTTTGCCTGCAGCCACCACTGCCCACCCTGTTCCAGAAGTTTGCCCAGAGAAGAACGTGGACTACAGAGGAGGAAAGAGGAATTGGTGAGAACAAGCCTCCCCATGACCCATTCCTCCTCCAGGAATGTCCCCTCTTAACAGAGCAAAATTCCATCCTCCAGGAACTCTAGCTTCAAATTTCAATCCAATACTATGCTATAGTATACAGAAGAGGTGAAGAACCTCCACCCTGCCCTATCAGGTGTGTAAAGTCACAGCTGGGGCAAAAAGGAGGTTGCACCCTCAGAACCCTTTGAAAGGCACTTTGAAGCCCCAACTATCAGCTGATTGTTGGGGCTTCAAAGTGCAGCACAGGGGTCTCTGCAAGCATCAAGGATCAGCTGGTTGTTAGGGCTTGCCAAAGCTTCAACGATCCAGTGGAATCGCTGCAATACTTTATCATAACCTCTCTCTATCGGCTGCAATACTTTATATCATAATTTCTCTCTCTCTCTCTCTCTCTCTCTCTCTCTCTCTCTCTCTCTCTCTATCACACACACACACACACACAAAGATGCCAAACATATGTTGCCAACAAATGTTCCTAAAGTAATGTTATGAGTTGTGAGTGCCAGATTCCCCTAAATTCCTGGGACTGGTAGGTGCTAGAACTTAATTGATGCCTGGAGTGTTAAAATTGGCTGCCAGACACTGGATTTGGCAAAGCTTTAAAATAACAGGCCATACCAAGTTCCTGTGTGCAGGAAATGACCTGGGAGATCAGTCATTAACCAAAAACATAGGGAAGGTAATAGGCCACCAGGAAAGCCAGAGAGAGGGGACTCTGTGGCAGGCCCCTCCCTCAGTTCTGAGTTAGTTTGAAGACAAGATCAGAATTTTAGAGTTGATGGGCTTTTGGCAGTGATGTTGCAGGCAGCAAGCTGAGAAGAAAGTCAGAGCTACATGTTTGATTTCTGGTGGAATCCAAGGTTGGAGCTATGGGAGAAGCAAGACCCTTTTGGGATATCAATGCTGCGAGCACCTTCTTCTTTTTCTTCTTCTTCTTCTTCTTCTTCTTCTTCTTCTTCTTCTTCTTCTTCTTCTTCTTCTTCTGTGATCTGGTGATCACTCGTAGCCGAGAAGGATTGTCTTCCATGAACACGGTCTTAACAGTGAGTCCGTAAGTAACTGTGGAGGCCAATTCTGGATCCACACGTGGGGACATTGGTTTCCAGGCGGGAGTTGTTCACGGTGAGGGTTTGCCAAGTGTGCCTTCCTCTTAGCACGTTTCTCCCTTGCGTCCTGAGTTCGAGTGTCTTCAAAGCCCATGACACCTTTGGAGTCTGTTCTCCAACTGGAGAGCTCACAGGCCAGTGTTTCCCAGTTGCCATGTTTATGCCACATTTTTTTAGATTTGCCATGCAAGAGTCTTTAAACCTCTTTTGTGTAAATAAACGTTATATCACAAGGACACCATAGTCTTTGCTGTGCCTCAAAAGGAAACATAGACCTCTGGTAAGTGCCTAGAAGTTCTAGATTATTGCATCGCTCAGAGAATGGGGTGACATGCAACAATAGTCTTTTGAAATGATAGACTAAGATGTCGCTATGCCTCATACTTGGAGTATCTTAAAGAATCTTGCAACTGGGTCACAGAGAAGGACATGTGGTCCAGTCCCGTCCCGCCCGGCCCCCCCCCAAACTGGTCCCCAACATCTGAGGGCAAGACTAGGCATTCCTGTGTAAATAATCAACCCATGGAAAGTATGATGTGATGATTGCTAATTCCTCGGGGATGTTTTTGAAGTCATTTTGGGAACTGTAGAAAAATAACAAAAAAATACATTTTGTCAGAAGAGTAAGCCACACATCTGACATACAGAACTGGCAAAGTCCCATGTGTCGGACTCATTTCTTGTTTGCCATTGCAAAAGGCCACTTGACACATTCATGGACACCACTCAGTTATCCGGCATTTTGTGACTTGCAGCAATGTGAACTGCCTCCACTGAGGTTTCCCATGTAGGGAGCTACAGTTTTTTGATGCATAACATTTACATACTGGTTTATCTGAGGTTTGATACTTGGTATGGGTATTTTTACTTAGGTTCACAGTTTTATAGGATTGGGGTTGGGTATCCTCACAGTCCCCCTCCAAACCTCTAGGATTCTAGATCCTAAAAGTGCCAAACTGGAGATAGTTTTAGGATACGGTCACTATTTTGCAGGTGGGATAAATGCACATGTCAGAAAAATAGTTTTGCATAATGAAAGTGGGTTAAACAATTGTTGTCTTAGCTCAAAAAATCCATTATAAAAAAGCCCATTTAGTAAAGAGGCTGTAAAATGTATTGAAAAGTTTCAGATGAACAATTAATCAGAAGATGTATTAACAACCCACTACCAAAGTGGGATAAATACTCCTTGTCATCTAAACCCTCTACAAACAAGTTGGGATGCATGCTTAGAAAGACTAGCCTAACCTTCACATATGCTTTATGCAAGCAAATCAGGATGCTCAGTAAACAGGCTGTTGGAGTCATTAACCGAATAGTCAAGTATGTTTCTTTGCTAGGGAGATTGCTCACCACCTACTGGACTCTTTTGCAAGGAGAACTTTTGGAATCAGGGCTTCATCTCCTCCCTCACAGCAACGGCCCATGCAAACCAGTGCCTGCATAAAGGCAAGCAGCTTGTAGCTGCAGCTGAAATCTGTGAGTTGCTTCAGACTAAGTCACACCCAGAGCACAATCACTGTAATCAATGGACACGAGTAATGTTAAATCCATTTATTTCAGTGGCTATATTTTGAGTATAGGTAAAGGTAAAGTAAAGGTAAAGGATCCCTGGATGATTAAGTACAGTCAAAGGCAACTCATCTCACTTTCAGGCCGAGGGAGCTGGCGTTTGTCCACAGACAGCTTTCCAGCTCTTGTGGCCAGCGTGACTAAACTGCTTCTGGCACAACAGGTCACCATACAGAAACCAAAGCGCACGGAAACACAATTTACCTTCCCGATGCAGCAGTACCTCTTTATCTACTTGCATTAGTTTGCTTTTGAACTGCTGGGTTGGCAGAAGCTGGGACAGATCAACAGGATCTCAACCCGTTGCACAGATCTGAACCACCGACCTTCCAATCGGCAAGTCCCAGAGGCTCAGTGGTTTAGACCACAGCGCCACCCGCGTCCTTACATTCTGAATATAGTTTTATACAGCCCACTATAAGGCAAGGTCAGTGCTGGGTATTTCTTTGGCACTCTGAAGGGGTCCCCAATCCCCAAAATATGATAGGGAACAGTGTTTTGTGGTGTGATTTGAGCACAAGTGGCAGTTCACAGCTTAAAACTGCATATTTGTAAATAAAAGCAAATCTTTGAGAATGCCGCAAGCCTTGTGTGGTCCTTTTAAAAATGAAGTGAAGCTGCATACACACAGGAATCATTGGAATTTTTCACCTCTCAGATCATTGGTGCAAGCATAATGACGTTTTAGTTGTTGCCCATCATCTACTCAGTCCCCAGGAGGAAAAAAAATCACTTGTTTGAATGTCTGACATGGCCAAGATGTACAGAGACACAGAAACCCTGTTTACTGATTTCTCTTCCCACACCTCCGAAGTATGATTTCCATTTTTCACTTCAGAGCCTAAATGTGGCAATCTCAAAATTGGGTTTCCAATTTTCAGTACGAAAACATTCTAATTTCACAGACTATTAGCCAGTGGGGCCATGTTCTGAATTCTAAATGAGAGATCATAATGAAAAATGAGAGAGATCAATGGCAGCCTTAAGTTGTTGCAGTCCTACTCTCCAGAGTGTGTGAAGTGCATAAGAAAAAAACAATTAAGAGACACTGGATCGTGGCAATTATGCTATGATATAACTTACATTATATTTCACAGAGCTAATTTTTGTGATAAAGCACTGCTTTTATAGGTGATGTCACATTTTAGAAAATAAACTGAAATCAGGGAGCAAAGTTAGCTTCATGAGTAATTCTCTAGTTGCACTTTAAATGTATATTATTCTTCTGATGCAAATGCACCCTAATAATTAAAAAAAAACAAGCTGGGATAAAACCAACTTTAAGCGCTTTAATTCTGCTGCTACCTTCAATTTACTTCACACAAACAAATCACCAGTGTGTTGGGAGACTGTGAAGACTCCCTTTGCACACAGGATCCACACACTGGGAAGAAGCACTTGCAAAGAATCAAGAGTGACATTGGGATCAGTAATCAGGGCATCAGTAATCAGGGATGCATGAAAGCAAGCTGGAGAAGGAAGAGAAATATTGGATGTACTCTGGTCATCTCTGGACATTGATTCGAAAAGCACAGGAGATGCTTCTTCAAGCTACCAATTGCAGACTTGTTTTAAACTCAATCAAACAGAATCTTGCCTCGTTTTATTGGGCAGAAGAGAGACAGTGTGGTGTGGTGGTTAAGAGCGGTAGACTCGTAATCTGGGCAACCGGGTTCGCGTCCCCACTCTTCCGCATGCAGCTGCTGGGTGACCTTGGGCTAGTCACACTTCTCTGAAGTCTCTCAGCCCCACTCACCTCACAGTGTTTGTTGTGGGGGAGGAAGGGAAAGGAGAATGTTAGCCGCTTCGAGACTCCTTCGGGTAGTGATAAAGCGGGATATCAAATCCAAACTCTTCTTCTCTTCTTCAGAAGAAACACATATAGTCATGCATTGAAACATCATGTTCATTAGTAGTTTAAAAGGCAACAACTATGCTGTCTGGGCAAACAGAACCTCAAAGAACACACAGATGCTCAGATGTTGGAGTGTTTCCAAAAACTTCAGATTGACGCTCAAGTGTCAACATTTCCAAGTCCTCCCAAGCTATCCCAGTCTGAGAATCTAGGACTTCAAGAGCCCAGGTGTTGGGATTTTGTTTTATATATTCATTCACTGGGAAGACTAGTTTACAACCACTGATGTCATTTCCAATTTCATATTGATTGGCAAGCCAGACAGATGGGTGTTATAGTCTGTTAACTATTAAGTCTGGGCTTAAAAGGTTTGTCCTGAAGAGGACACAGTAGTTGAGAAGAGAGATGGGAGGAGTTGGAGGGAAAATGACTGGGTGTTATGAATAATAAAGATCTCATTAGAAATTAGTCAAATCTATTTCTTATGGATAATGGGGAAGATATAAAAATGAGTTATGATTATTTTTATTTCACTCTCAGTAAACCAACACCTGCAGTGCACCAGGAAGTCATTATTCAGACTCAAACAAATAGACACACTGGTTTCCCTGTCACACTATGGGGGTTGGTTTACTCAACCATTCTAAGATTGCATTATCACCAACTCCTGCAGTTGTGAAAAGCACTGTGTTTATTTTGCATGAATTGAAGTCCCAATTGCATTGCCACTAGAATAATAATATAATAATTTATTATTTATACCCACTCTGGGCGGCTCCCAATCAAATATTAAAAACACAATACAGCATTAAACCTTAAAAACTTCCCTAAATGGCATTAATAAAATGCTGTCCCATACAAAGAAAACAAAACAAAAACAAAAAAAACCCAACCCGAAAAGTACGATAAGGAGAAAGTTCCCAGCTTAGTTTTCTTCTTGAGAAGCTAGGTTACCATGTATCTAAATTTTCCTTCCTTCAAAATGGGCAATATCCCATCACATGAGCTCCCAACTTGCAGTCAGGTTCAATCCAGATACAGTACAGCTCTTAACACCATTGTCTGTGGGAACAAGGCCTCAGAGCAGGGCGGAGGTTAGGATTAGCCATAGCCAATATGGCCAGTGGTCAAGGATGATGGGACTTGTAGTTCAACAACATCAGGGCCAAGGGATTGCACAGGTTGTCCATTCCTGCAACAGTGTGTTACCTTGAGATGGCTTTAGGACAGCCCATAAAAATACGGTGTCTAAAGCATTTCTGTAAATTGATCAGCAAAAGAAACCTACATTCTGAGAGACGAAAAGCAATATATTTTAGAAACTGAGAACTGTTTGCCTGAAAACAGTCCTCTCACAAAACAGTGCATCAAAAGTTGATGGTAAACATATCATTAAGGCATAATAAAGGAGAACTAGACAGTTTTGAGTTTATTTTTCTTCATTAGAACCCTGTTTCTTATCAAGATCTCATATTCAGAAATCATCATACCATTATTATTTTTGTTGTTATTATTATGTTATACACAAAATTTCCAGGGCTATTTACAAAAAGAAAAACACAGTGACAATTAAAATCCAGGTAAAACAAATCGGAACATACAATACTCTGTGCGACAGCTCACCAAGTTTCCGGTTAAAAAAGCAACCCAGTTCATTGTGTGGCTACCCAGTCCTCACCCACAGAGGCTTAAATAACTAAAATTAGTAATCTGCTGAAGTTAGATATTAGGAGACGTATACAAACAATCCAAAACATTCCAAACAAAGTCATGGTTGAATACTTATAAAGTAAAAAACAGACTTTATTGAATAATATATCCAGTAAAGAACATGATTCAGGTACAGCACCATTATACACACATACACAACTGAGCATTTCCATTTGATCTGCACAGTAGCAGCAAACAAAATATTTGCTTGCAACAGACAAATTTAGGCACAAATAAATACATAATGAATGACTCCATATACACACACACAAACACACACACACACACTCTTTTGCCCATCTTCAAAGCTACCTCTTCTTTCACAGCCATTTTGTCGATAATCCTATATATTTCCTTCTGCTTGGTCATTTTTGAGAAACATGAACATATCCCCCAATTTAACTTGCCCTAAAAACTGGTTTGTTTGAATCTGCCCTATATTATATATATATATAAAAATGAGACAACATAGGAAGGTCCTTCAAAGGAGCACAGCCATTCCCATATTCTCCTCTTGGCAAACCCAGAATAACCTCATGGGATTTCAAAGTAATCCCAGAGGCTGGATCTGCACAGGCAACAAGGCTCTCCCATAGTCTTCTATAAGGAGGCAGATAAATGTTGTGCTTCAATCTGGCAACCATGTTGTCTGTGTCATTGTGCAGATCTAAAGGTTACCAGTTTGGAGCTTTTGCTGTGAGTTTATGAAGGTCACAGCCAGCAATTCTCCTCCCATAGAAATTTAATGGAAGACCTGAGTTGCGTTTGGATCTTGTAAGCATCTTTCCCACAACTCTGATCACCATGGTGCTATTAAAACAACAATAATAAAAATAAATGAAGCATAAATTTGGTTTGAGACAGAAATGCCCTTTCTATCCTTTTTCAAAGTCAACACAGAAATAACAATACAGATGACTCTCATGGAGGGAGTATGTGAAAGGTCAGATTATTGTCTCAACTAGACCAAGAGACTATTTTGAAACTTCACCAGATATCAACTGTCCATAAACTGAGACATGGAAACCCTTCTCTGGATTTAATCACAAGGTGCTGGAAATGTTTAACATGGCAAAAATATTCAGTTCAGTGCCTCTGGGAAATCTCCTATTGTCTGCATTCTGTACAAAACACAACTAGGCCTTGGTTCACCTGCATGGTACTTTGAAAAGCAAGTAAAATGGGTACTTCATAAACCATAGATCTCCAAAGACCACCATAACAGTAACAAAGCTGCACAGATAAGAGCATTTGCCACCACCCAAACAATGCATGTTATATTTAGCAGTAATTCAGATATCAATCCGTGGTGTACCCCCACAATCTCCAGTTAAAGATTCATGGCTGTTAAAGCAGTTTATTTATCTAGGAGTCAGGTAGAACCATTATTCCCACTGAAAGGAGCATTTCAACTAATATTTAAATAGACTAGAAATTATTATGGAACCATTACAGTAACAGATTAAGACAGATTAAAATGTTTCTAAATGCAGTGGAATTGAATGTTTAATTCAATTGAATGTTTAATTCAATGCTGGACATTATGGGAGTGATGAAAGTCAAGGAGGACACCTCATAATACGAAGAGAAAGGAAGAGGGCAGCATTCTGACCCAGAGAATGCAAAAACCATCTTCTTCCAGCAGGCTATTTTTAAGAGGACATGCAAAATAGTTTAAATGGCACTCAACTGAGAAGCTGGATGAGCTCCAGGGCGAAACGAAGGCAACTCAGGTTTTCAGATGATTGCTTCATCGCCCCTTTAAAGTTCCCTTGTTCTGTTTACCCTACAACAAACAGCTGCTAGTCTTTAGACACTAATTGGACACTAAAATTTAAGATACAACATTGGAAGTGAAAGTCCCTATGAGTTGTAAGCCTAATGATTCTAGTAAACTAATACGAAACAATCAGAAACAGTCTTCAAGGAATGGACTGCCTAAATGCCAGCTCATAAAAAAGGAGTCCCTACTGTGAAATTACTGCTTAAAGCCATTTTAATTTTATCTCTTGTAATTTTTACTTAAAGCTGTGTGAGTGTTCTGTAAAATATAATCTAAAAATATTGTGCCCTAATTTCTACCTACCGACACAGTGGGGTTCTGCACTGTTAAGTGCCCACACTGAGGTTCTGGATCCAGTGGGCAAAACGTAAGTAATTTGAATTAATGTCTCAGCATTAAGTAACAAGACATTACAGTGGTACCTCGGTTTACGATCTTAATCCGTTCCAGAAGTCCAGTGTTTTTACTTCTATTTCTCTAAACTCCTGCCTTCCTTACCATGTAGGAAGAGAAACACTTTTCCAGTGTAAACCTAAAGTCTACCTCAAAGGAAAGGAGACATTTGTAGTAGTGTTATGAGAATTAAAAAGGGGCATAGAAAGCCATTCTACATTTCTCTGAGAGTGGTAGTATGATTTATATTGGAGACTAGTAAATAAAGCATCATGATTATATATTTAAAGCAAGAACATATATATATAGAGAGAGAGAGAGAATGAGTTAAAGGAACATTTTTTAAAAGGAAGTATGAATAAGTACTTCCTTACACTTACACTTGAGCAAAGCTATCTCAGAAACTTATTTCATGAACAGTAAAGTACAATGTCTGAAGTGTCATCTCTGGCACTCATGAAATCTCCCACTTCTAACCCCCAGGCCTGAAATTTGGGGTTCTATAGTTCTGTAAAGGCAGCCATACTGCTTAGCTGCTTTAAGTTTCTAGCTGCCATGCACATCATATCTTTCTTTCTTTAGCTGAGAAACTAAAAGTACAATTCTGCACAAATTTACCCACAAGCAAATCCCATTAAACTCAATAGGGCTTACACCCAGAGAAATAAATACAGGAATCTTCGGAAGCCTTGACGAATCAAGACAGAAGTGCAAGACACTGCAATGTAAGCTGTATGTATGTGCAAGGACTTTAGCAGTTATATTACATACTCAATAAATTAATGCCGTAACAAACAATTAAAATATACTTCTGAGCAATTTTTTTAAAAAAGGAAGTTGGTCTGCTTCCACTATAAAGTTTAAAATGGGTAAGTGTACAATACCATGCAACATACACTGAAAGTTAAGTTGAATTCCGTAAGAGTCACTTCTGAGTAGACATATTTAGGACTGCACTCCAAGTTATGGTTAGCTAATGTACAAAATTTGGATTTTAGACAAAATAACTTCATCAAATCAAGCTGGCACATTAAGTTTTGCTTTTTCTGTAAAACCTGTATCAAGAGAAGAGGAAATAATATAGTAGAAGACAAAAAATGCAAGGGTTTTTAAAAAAGACTTTTCATGTACATATTCAACACCTTTATTTTTTTGGTGGGGGGGCTTTGATTGGTTAATTTTTCAGGGCCTTTTAACATAGGACATTTTACTCAGCAGGTGTAGTAAAAAATGTACACATGTGAAGACCGCACAGATGACAATAAACAAAAGTCATGTTCAACAGCAAGCTCCAACAGTGTGCATAGGAGTCACAAGAGGGGCAGTCAAAGTCATCCCACATCTCTCTCTCTAGATGGGTGTTTGTTTTTCTCTCTCATGTAAAATGGCTCTCGTTTGTAGGCAGATTCCATTGAATTATGACCCAATACATGGGCACAGCATCAACAGTTTTGATTTCTGTACATTTTGTACGGTCACTGCTTCCTTTTCTTCAAAACTGTATGTTTAGTAACTGCTTGTTGCAACTTCCATTGCAAAACAGGAGAGGATGGCTTGTATCCTACAGTTGACTATGTCCTGCCGTGAATTATAATCAATATTACCTCCTTATTTGAAATTATTACCGTATCCTAAGCCCAATTCATACGTGCACCTTTCTCCCAGTGTGCTTGAAACCACAGAGTCTCAAGTATACCCTGCCATGGAGTACTGCTGAGAAGCAACAGAAACTGCCATCTTTTGCAGGCAGCCCAACTAGAGTGGTTCAAGTACTGTGCATTGTATTTTATTGTGCTTGAGTCTACCTACAACTCCGTCGTTCCTGCTGATATGTACCCAAAGGTGGAAAAGGGGGCAGGGCAGAAAGCAAGAAGGGAACATAACCAACAGGCTCTTCAATCTGTGCAATCCACTTTAAAAAACTGCTAACAGACTTCTGCTGGTTTCTCTCCTGTTCTGTGCTTGCTGCCACTTCCAAGTTATACATCATTTCCCCAAAAATGCAGATACACAATGCAATCAGTAAGCTGTCAGACAGAAGCATTTCAGAACAGCAGCAAAGAGATTCAAGGGTTTTTGTTTGTTTCAATCAATCCCATCATACTTCTGTCATGGAATCCAAGGTGGCATTCAAGTGGTTTCCAGGCGGCCTCCCATCCAGGCACCGACCAGACCCGACCCTGCTTAGCATCAGCCAAGTGGTGGCATCATGTGCCTCCAGCCCATACACTTGGTCTTGGGTTCTCTTCCCAAGGAATGGTAACATGATGTTTAAAGGGCTTTGTCGCCCTTTTGACAGTATTGGAATTATTAATTCACTAGATTCCAGAGGAGATTGTATAAACCAAGATCCCTGCGGACTATTCAGCATCATTCTATCAGAGAGACTCACACTGGCGCAGACAACAATATTCCACTCTTGTCAAAGACTAATAACCGTACTGTGCAGGTTCTTAAATCAACCGCCCCTGACTTGTACATAAAGAAGCATAGACGCGGATCGGAGTCCTGCCTTTTCCACTGTCCGCTTGCATTTAAATCAGCAAAATAAATACAGTTGGGAAGCAAAGAAGGGGCAACAGGTCACTGCAGTTGCTACAATGGAAACCAGGATCCAGCCAGGCTGACGAAATATTCTACAGCAAAGAAAAATAGAAAGGTGTGCACAGGTTTAGTGTGTCATTTATAAGGCACGGGTGGCGTTGACGGCGGTGGGAGTTGGTACGATGAGTTCAAAGAGAGACTCATAAGTTCCCACCACAAACCCAGCAAAACCAATGAAACTGATCAGGATATCTTTGGCAATGGTCAAGGGATGCATGCCGTCGGAGTAGTAGGTGGCAATGTGCAGGAGGGGCGGGATGATCAGGGCGAGGGCACTGCTGCTGATTGAGCCCACCAGAGAGATGACAATGCCCAGTCGAGGAATCAGGATTGCTAGCAGACCTGAGACACAAAGAAACAAGAGGAAATAAAAACTTGGTTAGGAATGCATCTGATTGAAAACATTTACAGTGGTACCTCAGGTTACATACGCTTCAGGTTACAGACTCCGCTAACCCAGAAATAGTGCTTCAGGTTAAGAACTTTGCTTCAGGATGAGAACAGAAATCGTGCTCTGGCAGCGCGGCGGCAGCGGGAGGCCCCATTAGCTAAAGTGGTGCTTCAGGTTAAGAACAGTTTCAGATTAAGAACGGACCTCCAGAACGAATTAAGTACTTAACCCGAGGTACCACTGTATTGTTAGCCTAAGTAGATGCTACAACAGGTTGCCATCGACTTTAAATGTATAAGAGAAAACAGAGCACTGTGGCTGATTTTTTTAAAAAAAAACCTGTGGATTTATCCAGCTCTGTAGAGCATAGGAGCCAACTCCTAGGAGCCAAGGTCTATTTTGCCCCCCCAAAAAAAAAAAACATTTGAGGGGCCTAGCCCCCCTAAATAGGCATTGTCATTCAAATGGTGTGCCACATCATGTTTTTAATTATGCGGGCAGGGCTTACCTGCCCCCTCCCCAATTTTTTATTCAAGTTGGCTGTAGTGGAAGAGATCAAAACTCAGCAGCAGAATGTTTCGCATGCATAAGATCCTGGGTTTAATCCTCAACATCTCCTAATTAAAACTATCTCAAGTAGCAAGCAATGCAAAATATTCCTTCCTGAGACCTTGAAGACCTGCTGCCACTCTGAAGCACACAACAGGACATGCCCCAGAGGCCACTGGGTCACAACTCTAGTAGGGCACATGATGAAAACTATAGTCCAATAACACTGGCTACGCCTGGAACAAACAGTATTGGGCTAGATGGGCAAAGGGTCCAATTCAGTGAACAACAGCTACAAAATTTCCAAAGAACCAGTCTAGAGGTACCTTCTAGCAGCAGAGATGGTACAGTGGTGGGAAAGAGGCTGGGCAATTTGGAAATTCAATCCCCAGATCTATCATGCTACTGAACTTTAGAAATACAGTGGTACCTCTGGTTATGAACTTAATTTGTTCCAGGTGTCTGTTCTTAACCTAAACCGTTCTTAATCTGAGGTACCACTTTAGCTAATGGGGCCTCCTGCTGCCACTGCGCTGCCTCCGTACAATTCCTGTTCTCATCCTGAGGTAAAGTTCTTAACCCAAGGTACTACTTCCGGGTTAGCAGAGTCCGTAAACCAAAGTGTTTGTAACCCGAGGTACCACTGTACATTCCATATGTTTACTCAGGAGTACTACAGAAATCTATGGTCCACTTGGAAAGAGAACCATATGATGCTATTCCACACTGCTACCATTACTTTAGATGTTGAAGACCATCACAACTTTTATGAATGGATGCATGAAAGGTCACATTTCAAATAAATGAGCTTTGGATTGAAGCACAAGTTTGCTTGCTTTCAGTTTAGCTCATTTGGGAGCAGCATAGCATCTGTGTTCTTCCAGGAAGTTTTGAGGCTAGGTTGAAAGGACCCACACACCAACAACCTCCCCTTCTATTATCCATAGATGAACAGGGATGTTGTTTCAGATCCACAGCACAGCAAACCCCAAGACTTCCCTGCCAGAGCTAGAAATTCCCAAAGACTGAGCAATGGCTGGGTGAGTGGACCTCCAGAGACTTGTAAGAGCAGCTGCTTCATACTCAAGGGGGTTACATGCCTGGGAAGGACATGGCTAGAGACTAACAGGGCCCTTTCCCACTAAAGAACCACAGATGAAGTCAGCCTGGCTCGTTCCCCAGCTCCAACCAGCCCCCTGGGTCTCAGCCCCAGCCAGCTGCTCATACCACTCCATCCTAACTTCAGAGGCTAGGCTCATAACCCCAAATAAAACCCTTGCAGCCTTAACATCTGGAACGCCCAATCACAGGTCCCTTGGGCCCCAGCCAAGTGCAACTCATCCCCTACTGTTTGAGAAAGCCACTTAAGGATCTTAAGGTACTACTTGTGCTACTGGCTTCTGGGCAACAAGGTATGAACAAGCAGCACATCATATTCATCATCATAATAATAATAATTTATTATTTATACCCCGCCCATCTGGCTGGGTTTCCCCAGCCACTCTAGGCGGCTTCCAACAAAACACTAAAATACAATAACCTATTAAACATTAAAAGCTTCCCTAAACAGGGCTGCCTTCAGATGTCTTCTAAAAGTTTGGTAGTTATTTTTCTCTTTGACATCTGGTGGGAGGGCGTTCCACAGGGCGGTTGCCACTACCGGGAAGGCCCTCTGCCTGGTTCCCTGTAACTTGGTTTCTCGTAGCGAGGGAACCGCCAGAAGGCCCTCGGAGCTGGACCTCAGTGTCCAGGCAGAACGATGGGGGAGGAGATGCCCCTTCAGGTATATTGGACCGAGGCTGTTTAGGGCTTCAAAGGTCAGCACCAACACTTTGAATTGTGCTCGGAAACATACTGGGAGCCAGTGTAGGTCTTTCAAGACCGCTGTTATGTGGTCTTGGTGGCCGCTCCCAGTCACCAGTCTAGCTGCCACATTCTGGATTAGTTGTAGTTTCTGGGTCACCTTCAAAGGTAGCCCCACGTAGAGCGCATTGCAGTTCTATCTCATCTCATTCTATCTCATCCTCTGCACAAGAATTTGAGCAGGTAATATTGTAAGGGAGTGACAGTCTTTGGAATTTATTCATGTAGGATTCTGACATATTCTATAGCTTCATTTATCTATTATTACATATGCATCCTGCCTTTCTTTCAAGAAACTCAAGCAGCCACACACCATTCTCCTCTTTCCCACTTTATCCTCACAACAAACCTGTGAGATAGGTTAGGTTGAGAAGCTATGACTCCTCTTTTAAAAATGCAACAAGAAGTTCATTTGCGCCTTAAGACAAACAATACTGGACTTCAGGTAGAAGAAGAAGAAGGAGGAGGAGGAGGAGGAGGAGGAGGAGGAGGAGGAGGAGGAGGAGATATTGTACTGAAGGAAATGAGAAATCAAAAAAGAACAACTAGGCACTCAGGTTAGAAGAAAACAAACACATATTGAGCTAAACATAAGCCAGACCATTTTTATATTGGGGAATTTGATAAAATGATACACAAATTTGCTCCAGCAAAGGCAAAGCTTATCAAAAACATGTATATCATTAGCTTCCATAAACCTCTGCCATCTTGCTCTCGCCTCTCTCTTCTTCTCTCAGCAGTAACAGTTTTGCAGGAATGTAAAAGCCCGTCTAGAGAGAAACAACCCTGCTTGAAAAATCTAAGATAAAACAAGTCCCATCCTGACAAATGTTTAAATGGGCTCATCTGTTCTCTGCTGCTTTTATGGATTGAATCTAATTGGACTGTGGAACAGTGGGGCTGTTTTTCTGTTTTATGATAATGCCAGGCTGATTGTGATTTATGCTCCGACCATTGTTTTTCAGGATCTTGGGCCTCTTGATAAGCTTTAAGCAGTGTTTTTGTATTGCATATTTGTTGTTCTTTTGTTTGTGTGCTATGCTACTCCTTTTGCGAGGATACACTCCTTAAAATAAAATAAAAACGCCTGTAAACAAGTCTATTAAATAATACAGGGCTGGGGAAAACCGTTGCCCTCCAGCTGTTGTTGGGCTACAACTCTCATGAGCCCCAGCCAGCCTGACCAAGTGCCACAAACAAGGGGAATATGATGCAGATAATTTGTTCTGTTCGGCTTGCAGTATATTAGCATGAGGCCTGGGTTGTGCATGCTGACCCACAGCAAAAATGCATTTAACACTAAACCAAAATCCCTGGCTTATTAACTTCTTCCTTGCTCCTCTGTTGTATCCTATGCATGAGGTGTAATACAAGCCAGGGCGCAGCATGTTGTAAACATAGACACGGTTTGTGGGTTTGCATGTTATGGGAAGCTATGGGTAATGGTTTCAAAACAAGCACAGGCATGAAGCCATGGTTGAAAGTTGGTCAAAACAACACACAGTACATAATGTTAATTGTCCAGATGTTGCATCCAGAAATTAAGCCCTGACACTGATGCTCTGAAGGCACAGTGCGTCAGAGAATTAAGACAGAGGTAAGCCTTTAAGTGGGATGCTGGTGGCGCTGTGGTCTAAACCACTGAGCCTCTTGGGCTTGCCGATCAGAAGGTCAGCAGTTCAAATCCCCGCGACGGGGTGAGCTCCGGTTGCTCGGTCCCAGCTCCTGCCAACCTAGCAGTTGGAAAGAACATCAAAGTGTAAGTAGATAAATAGGTACCGCTCCGGCAGGAAGGTAAATGGCATTTCTGTGCGCTGCTCTGGTTTCACCAGAAGTGGCTTAGTCAAGCTGGCCACAGGACCTGGAAAAATTGTCTATGGACAAACATCGGCTCCCTCGGCCAGTAAAGTTCGCGACTGGACTTAACTGTCAGGGGTCCTTTACCTTTTTTTAAGCCTTTAAGTAACATTAGCACATTCCTGTTTACCCATGCATTTGAATACTGAAAGTTTCTGTGCATGGCAACCTTGAAAATATCTCTGTGAATATACATAATTGTCTTTACTATGCTTTTAATAGCATTGTTTTAACACATGAGTTTGCCACCCTGGCCTTCTTTAGGGGGGAATAAATTTAATTCATAAAGTAATATGAGCCCAGCCAGATGGGCAGATTATATTATTATTATTATTATTATTATTATTATTATTATTATTATTATTATTAGAGTTGTTACCTGGGGGTGATTCTGCTGCCTGATGCTTCTGTGGTATTTTAAGGCATAGACAACTCCTGCTAAAATGAAGCAGTAAAAGAGGAGAATTCTCCATAATAAAGCGGGCTTTTGTGGGCAAAGAAAGTAGGGCACTTCAAAGAGAAGAATCACCATGACCAGAGAGAAGGAGAAATTGGTTTATTTCCTGAAAAAATACGGTGTGTTTTCAAAGTAGGATGTTGCTTTTCCAGTTCCTACAGGCTTCATATTATCAGTGAGAAGAACGCTCTCAATAAGCCTGGGGGACAAGGACAAATCAAATTGAGAGAGGGAGGCAAGCAACAATGCAGTATTTTAAAATGAAAAACTCAGCTGCTTTATGGGTGACACAGGGGTGGGGTGTTGGGGTGGGGTGTGAGCTTATTTGTGCTGCAAAGCAAGACAATGAATGCTTTGTTTAGATGAGGGATGGGGAGCCTGTGCTCTCTTTAGCTGTTACTGAGCTCCAACTCCCACAATATGCCCATTAGCCATCCTGGTAAGGTTTGGTGAGAAGTGGTGCCCAACAACCTCTGCTGTGCCACGGATTCCCCATGACTGACAAGGTGCAAGCTTCCAAGAGATGCAGCAGCTTCAGCTTCACTGTGAAACTGAGGAAAGTGAATGAAGCTATTTCACAGTGACGGAGTTCGATTTTAAAGAAGCAGGCAAACAAGTCACCGCCCTTATCTAACCCAAACAGCTAGGATGTGCCTGAACAAGCTGCTGAGGCTTTGAGTTTGGGAATCACGTTTTGCTGTTTATGTATCCCTTGGCAAAGGGAAGCTAACTTATCCAGATTACACAACATTGTCCCGAAGGAGCCAATTCGCAATTCAGTAGCAATGGATTTAAGCTTATGCAAAGACAGATCCCATTTATGTATTTATTTGCCATGTTTACAGACTGTCCTCCAGCCTTGGGGAAGCTTACAACAGCAAATCAAAAATGCATACATTCTATGTTTAGTGTATGCAAGGACCCCTGTCAGCAAATGCATCTGAAGTTTCAATTTCCCATGTGTCAACTTGACCATATATGTATGCATGACTTGAAAGCCACCAATGACCATTCACCATGACAATTAAATGGGTATTCCATGTCCAGACCCAGAGAACCTCTGACTGTAGTCTGCTGGAGGCAAAACAGAAGAGTAGGGCTGCTATCCTACTTGTGAGTTTTTCAGAAGCTTAGGGTTAGCCACTAGTGGAAGAGATCATGGGTGAAGTTACATAATTTGGAACATTGGATTTAATGGCCTGGGGCAATACATCACTTCACCTACAGTGGTAACTCGGGTTAAGAGCTTAATTCGTTCTGGAGGTCCGTTCTTAACCTGAAACTGTTCTTAACCTGAGGTCCCACTTTAGCTAATGGGGCCTCCCGCTGCCACTGCGCCGCCACCACACGATTTCTGTTCTCATCCTGAAGCAAAGTTCTTAACCCGAGGTACTATTTCTAGGTTAGTGGAGTCTGTAACCCGAAGCGTCTGTAACCTGAGGTACCACTGTACTTCAACATGTGGGAAGCCAACTCTGCTCTGTTTGGGGGGCCTCTTCCTCATTCAGCTGAGTGGAGTTTTGGTCTTCTACTCCAAAGTCCTGCCCTACCAGATCCGCAGCTGGACATTGACCAAAGCCCAGTGTTCTAAAGGATGCCTTACAATCATGGTGCCAGAACACAAACGTAACAGAAGGTGCCTTTCCCCCACAATTATTCAATGGTAGCTATTTGACGGGGACAGGGGTTGAGGGCAAGTAGCTTCCATTGAACTCTGCTGTCTTGGGGCCAGAGCACAATATTGTCTGGCCGTTTCTCAACATTATCCACACGGGTATCTACCAAAGAAAAGTCCAGGTAAAAAACAAAAACAACGTGGGAACTCATTTTGAAGATAATCTTGTTTTCATTTTATATGAAAGCAGTGCAGTGTGACATCGAAGAGACAACCTGACCTGGAAACACCTGAGGAAGAGTTTGTGTGAAACTTTGACAATTGCCTTCCCCACCCACAGCACACCTCTCAGATTCTGCCGTACAAAGCAAAAGTTTGTTGTGACTTAAGGAAGCAGGTTTTGAGGAGGACTGAAATGTGGGCTCCCCATTTTTCATGATTAAGGGCCTAACTTTTTTAATAAGCGTGCACAGGAGGGTCAGGCTGCACAAACAGCTTTTGAAGGTGCCCTCCAAAGGGGAGAGTCTATGGCTATGGGTTAAGAGGAGGAAGATGCTGATCGCAAGGAGAAATAAGCGGAAGCAGATTCATGTTCTCCCTTTCATCTCTACCTTCCCTCCATCCTCTCAAGACACAGCCCCCACCCAGGAGTGCTCAGCAGGACCAGCGGATTAGCTGCCTGTCCAAACACAGCGTCATGAGCCCCTTTATGACTCAGCCAATTGTCTCATCTCACAGGAAACAGGATTTTAAACGCCCACTTAAAAAAAATAAAAACAGATAGGCAGCAAAACTAAATTACCCAGCTGCAGCTCTTCAGCCCTCAGGAGACAACGGTTATGCTTTCCATAGATATCAATTCAAAGGGCTTTTAAACTAGACCTCTCTTTCCTTTTGCTCAGCACTTCAAAA
Source organism: Podarcis gaigeae (assembly GCF_964106915.1). Taxonomy (NCBI): domain Eukaryota; kingdom Metazoa; phylum Chordata; class Lepidosauria; order Squamata; family Lacertidae; genus Podarcis; species Podarcis gaigeae. The sequence continues at coordinate 64,578,074 of NC_139679.1, read as the reverse complement.
CCCAAAATTACATCCTCTCTTCAGACACCCAAGCAGTGACGCAGACGTGCTTTGAGGCCAGGAGATCATTTCAATTAATATTCATGCAACCCACTTAATTGCTTTTATCCTTGCTGAGAGCCCAATAAACTTTTACTTCCTTGCCTCTGACGGCACAAAACCGAACAAGGATATCTTCTAGAACGGAAACGCCCTTGCCCTGAGCACCTTTCCAGCACAGGTCTACTTCTTCCCCATCACCACATCTGGGGGAATCACTTGCAGCCACGTGCCATCGGCTACCTAAATCCATTGCCTTAAATCTTTGCCCTTCACTTCTGTTTGGCCCTGGATTCACCGAAGCCCATCTTTCTCAGTTACATGAACCTCTACCCACCATCCTGTTGGCTTTCCAACCAAGGCTGACAAAAATGTATGAAGAGACTTGCTGGATCAGGCCAATGGCCCATCTAGTCCAATATCCAATATCCTGCTCTCTCAGTGTCCAACCAGATGCATACGAGAAGCTCAAAAGCAGGACGTGAGCCAAAAAGCTCTCCATCCACTTGTGGTATTCAGGGGCACAGCAGTGTTCCACTGTAATAGGAGTGACTGACAGTGCAATCCAACATGGTTCCTTGAGTTTAATTTAGTGGGAATTTGCTCTCAGGTAAGTGAGGACTGTAGGCAAAGAGATTACTTTCTAAATCAGAGGATTCTATTTCAGAATTGGAAATCTCCAGTCCACCTGGCAAAACCAAGTGTGAACAAAAAAATGTCATGCAAACCAGAGCTACATTTAGGAGATTTTCTCTTTTTTTGTTAGAAATTGAGGGTCCATGGTAGGAGAAGATGAAAGCATAAGGCACCATGGACCTAGAAAGCATAAGGCACCATGGACCCTTGGATTCTAGTCCTAGGGTCTCTGGACTAGAATGCTGAGCCCAATTATCTGTACCACTCTTGTCATCATCCTGCCACCAACACAACTCAGGACAAAACTTGAATTGCAGCCTACCCACTGCTCAAGTCTGGTCTTACATTCTTAGCAGGTCTGGTTATTTCTGTACCGCTTTAGGCAATGGGTATCTTACCAGATCTGTTCCATCAATGCAAAAAATGATTTTCAACCTCCCTCTAGTTTGGGCCAGAAACTGCTCTTGTTTTTTTAGAGCTCTCCACGGTGATGAGGACTAAGAAGCATTTTCTTAAAGAGAATGGTTTACTTTTCATGAAGTCAAACCTTGCATATGAGGCGAAGTCTACACCAGCAGAAAGTATGTGTAAGGTTTTCTTCACATGCAGCAAGAAACAATTGTACAAGCACTCCCGTTGTACAGCACATACAGGTTTCTAGCATGCCAAACTGTTAAAAACCCATCTCCCCAGTTGAATACAGCGGTACCTCAGGTTACATACGCTTCAGGTTACAGACTCCGCTAACCCAGAAATAATACCTCGGGTTAAGGACTTTGCTTCAGGATGAGAACAAAAATCGTGCTCCGGCGGCGTGGCAGCAGCAGGAGGCCCCATTAGCTAAAGTGGTGCTTCAGGTTAAGAACTGTTTCAGGTTAAGAACGGACCTCCATAACGAATTAAGTACTTAACCCGAGGTACCACTGTAGTCTTATAAAATACAACTGTCCGCATTCTAAGATTACACTTAATTCAAAGGAGATAGAAAAGAAAGCAAGGCAAGTAGTTCTAACACCCCTTTTTGCTAACCACATCTTTTCTGGGCTCAGTAAGCCATTCAAGAATAAACATGGAGAGGAAGAAATTAATATAGCTGAAAAATAAACTTGGAGATGGGATAAATCTTTATGAAGACAGCTATACTTAAACATTTTTAAATGTAAGTGCATTGTAAGGGGCAAAAACATGAACTCCTGAATTTGCAGTATGAATGCAAAAAGTGCTGAGAGGACTGAAGCCTCACTGCTATAGCCATCTGTGCCACAGGAGGAGAGCAATCTGATAAATAAACTGAGGGCAGAATCTGCAGCATCGGCTTCAGGATATCAGTGCTGTTCTTATGCTTCCTGTTCAACACCACAACACCAAATCAAGAAGTGTGCAGACATGGCATGGATGTCACTCCTAACTCATCCTCCTCAAAAGGAATTTTGTTTTGGTGAAATTTCTTTTCAGTGGGTTAGATAGTCTCATTGTAATATATAATACAATACCTAAGCCTGCAAACCAGCTGCTTCGTTAGATCAAAAATGAAACCTCTTTGAGCACTCTATGCAATCTGTGATGTAATGGCAGCTTCCGTTATAGCACAAATGCTCAAACTCTTGCACATCTGTGATCTCCAATGGTGCTGTGAAGCACCCATGGACTGATGCATCAGTTTCGGTTGCAGAATTTGCTTCTGATTCTAATTGTGCCTAGTAGAATAAAACAGCATTTATTGGATTAGTCTGGACCAGGGATGTCCAACTCCCAAGAGACTGCGATCTACTCACAGAATAAAAAACTGGCAATGATCTACCCATGGGGGGGTGGGTGCAGGTCAAAGTTGTTGGGGGTTTTTTAGGGAGCCAAGTCTGAATTGTCAACCATTTTTTAGGAGTGCAGGTCAAGGTTGTTGAGCATTTTTTAGGGGGGGACAGCAAATACTTCTGCCGCTTTTGTGGGAGGGGCCTGCGACATAAATCGATAAACAATAAGTCATCCCGCCAGCGGAAACTCCGTTTTCCGTTCTTGAAATCATGCATGGATAAAGGAAAGAGGGAGGGGGTGAATTCTCCCTTCCCCCCGCGGACGAAAAAGATACCGCAATCCACTTCTAACAACCACGGGTGGATTTGTCTATTGGAAGTTGACATGTTGGACATCCCTGGTCTAGACTATAGACCATCTTGGCGGTGACTCCTGGAAGAGCTGCTCCCGGCCATGCAGGTCTTTTCCCACCTGGCCTGGAAGGGAGGGGCCCTGACTGACTCCAGCTGCAAAAGCTGAGGCTGCTGAAGAGCTCAGAGACCATCTTGGCTGTCTCTTAGTGCAGACCCAGGTCATGGAGCCTGAGCTTCCACAGCCACCGCCCACCACTGGCAGCAACAGCAGCAGATACGTTCTATGCTTGGGATACTATTTTATTCTCTTGTTAATTATTCTGTTTTAAACATGCATTTCATATTTGAATTAGTTTGTTTTCTTTTGAAACATTAATTTTCAATACTTTTGATTGATTGATTGATTGCATTTGTATACCACTCTTCATCTACTTATCTGTAGACAAGGATCCTTTCTAGATTCCTCCTTTCTCCCTGCCGCAGTTAGGCAAACACTTTGCATCTGTGTGCACATGCATGAATAAGTGCATAAGTGGCTAGGAGAAAATGAATATATTCTATGGCAGCAATGAACTCTGCCTGAAGCCTTTACGACAAGCCTCTTCTGGGTTGTATCCAGCAGCAATTACATTGACGGTATGTGGTGTGAAGTGAGACTGGCTGGGAGATAAAATTATATTGGATCTTAAATAGCATATGCAAGGCTTCCACCATTCTGACACTTGGCACCAGTGATGATCAACATTTGCCAGACTAGTTTTATCTACCAACACTTCTTCTCAAGCTCGGGAACAGAGAAGTCAAAGCAAAACTTGCCTGGCTATTTGTTACTTGCTCTTTTACAGTATTTTAATTTACATACAATTATGAACATCCAGGGGACGCGGGTGGCGCTGTGGGTAAAACCTCAGCGCCTAGGACTTGCCGATCGTCAGGTCAGCGGTTCGAATCCCTGCGGCGGGGTGCGCTCCCACTGCTCGGTCCCAGCGCCTGCCAAACTAGCAGTTTGAAAGCACCCCGGGGTGCAAGTAGATAAATAGGGACCGCTTACTAGCGGGAAGGTAAACGGCGTTTCCGTGTGCTGCGCTGGTGCTGGCTCGCCAGATGCAGCTTGTCACACTGGCCACATGACCCGGAAGTGTCTCCGGACAGCGCTGGCCCCCGGCCTCTTAAGCGAGATGGGCGCACAACCCCAGAGTCGGACATGACTGGCCCGTACGGGCAGGGGTACCTTTACCTTTTACTATGAACATCCAGATTTTAATAAACCATTCTTACATCAATGGAACATTTCCCCCTCAATTCTTTTTTTTTTTTTTTGGGGGGGGGGGGCATTTCAAAACACCCAGATTATGGGATTTCCAAATATGTATGTAAAATTTGCTCATGTAGCTTTGCATCTTCTGTTTTGCTGAATACATCCAGCATAGTCTATGTCAGGCATAGGCAAACTCGGCCCTCCAGATGTTTTGGGACTACAACTCCCATCATCCCTAGCTAACAGGACCAGTGGTCAGGGATGATTGGAGTTGTAGTCCCAAAACATCTGGAGGGCCGAGTCTGCCTATGCCTGGTCTATGTAGTGCCAGATACTAGAGAGACTGTGTTTTAAGGAAGTTCTCTTTTATATCCGTGAAAACCAATCTTGGTAGGATTTTGGCCTATCTCCATCTCCATTCTTTGATGTTCAATTCCTGTCATATAAGCCCTTTTTATTTTCCCATAAAGATGCTTGGTTTTGTCCTCTGGTTCTAAAATTATGCTATATACACAATTTTTGCCAATGGCTTTTAGAATAAATTCACCCTTCCCATATTGGTCTGGAGGGTCCCTCAAACCTCCAGAGTCAATTTTCATGGGGTCACAGAAGGACCCCATGGAGATTCAAAACCGCCTTGCCCCTTTGCCAACTGACAGGAACTCTATATACTAGACTCCATCTGTGGGCTTCAACTCAAAATAAGTTATAGAAATGATTTTTGTCACGGAAACCCATGCTAGCAACATTCCCTTCACATTTACAAGGGCTTTTTAAAAAACCACCAAGTAACTTCTTGTCAGCAGCAATCATTATTACTTGCTTCAGACACCTCAGGAAAGCCATCTCACTAAGTAAAAGTGGAATAAGTAGTCATAATTTTGCAATTCCCCTGTTCAGGACACTTATTGCATGCCAAAATGGAATGGAAAATATACAGCCACTCTGATCTCTTACTCACATGTTACGCAGACCAAGGATGCCCTCAGCAGCAGATTGCACCATAATGCCCAGCGCTCAGGAACCTGAGCGATGGCTGTAGGAATGATGATTTCTGCAGGGACGTAGAACTGTAGTGCGTAAGTGAAGAAGATCCCAATGGAGTACAGCAGCTTGACAGACTGATATAACCTGCATAAATAATACAAGAATCGAGAGTTACATCCACTCATCCTCCCAGCATTCATGTCAAAACCAACCCAGAGACAAAGCATATTTGGAATGTTTCTGCTCCCCAATCCCGTGAGTACCAAGGGACTATGGCATGCAATTTCCATTTGCAGGGGAGAGAGAGAGAGAATATGAACACTGTTCCAATCCCGGGCTTTGCAGAGACCAAGCTTAACACGGAAAGGTACTTGCCCTGATCTAATGACTTTGCTACTGTATGATGAGGCATGGACTTCCTTGGGCAAGTAATGTCTTTTTCAGAGTCAAGAGGATGGATGCTGAAAAGCTATCTGTCCTTAAGTGATCTCAGAATCACTTCTTTCATAAATAATCACAAATTCACGGGTTGTAAAAGTCAAGGGATTGTATCTAATCAAGTCATGGTAGGAGAAGACCTACAGCAAAATCATTGGGCTTAGGTTACATGTGTATACCTACAGTGGGTCTACATAAGGGTATAACTTGGTGGGAGACAACTTAAGGATCCTTCTTTGAAATGGACACTGGGAAGTCTCTCCATTGTGTACAGATGTTTGTCCGAAGGGTTAATTTCTTTCATAGACTCTTCCGTTTGGATTTTACTTTCATTAACAGAGCCTGTGAAGTGTCAGAAATCAATCTCCTAAAGTCCATCTCCGAGCAAAACAAGTAGATACAGCAAAGATAACAGCAGGCCATCCCACGACATGTGATGAAATCCATCAACGCCGAAAAATTAGATGGCCTTGCTAAAAGACAAGAAATAGATATGAAGGGTGAATGGGGTGTTTTGTTCTTCAGAACAAAAATAGAAATAAACAGAATCCTTGGAAGGAACTGAAGTTCTGCATGTAATTATGCATTTTCATTACTGGCTGGCTCAACAGCTGAAAACAAACGAGCAGGAAAGATTTCCAGATACTCTGCAACTGCAGTGTGTGTGAATGGGGGATGAATGAAAACTTGCCAATATTGTAAGGTCCCTGTGTAACTCAACAGCACACTGAAATTTGGAATACTGGTTGCTTATTTATTTTATTTTATTTACTGTACGTACAGTAAGGTTGCAACTTAGGCACATTAAGCGCCTGGCAATTCTTATTATTCTTGAAAATTTTTAAAAGGGAGCTGAAAGGGGGCAATCCCACCTGCCAATGCACCCAATGGATTTTGACAATATGCGGTTTGGGCTTTAGGCGCGATCCTCGGAACATAAGTTGAGGGCTTACTGTATATAAAGCTGCCCACAAATGTACAGTGGTACCTCAAGTTACAGACGCTTCAGGTTACAGACTCCGCTAACCCAGAAATAGTACCTCAGGTTAAGAACTTTGTTTCAGGATGAGAACAGAAATCGTGCTCCAGCGGCGCAGCGGCAGCGGAAGGCCCTATTAGCTAAAGTGGTGCTTCAGGTTAAGGACAGTTTCAGGTTAAGAATGGACCTCCAGAATGAATTAAGTTCTTAACCTGAGGTGTTGTTGTTGTTTAGTCGTTTAGTCGTGTCCGACTCTTCGTGACCCCACGGACCAGAGCACGCCAGGCACTCCTGTCTTCCACTGCCTCCCGCAGTTTGGTCAGGCTCATGTTTGTAGCTTCGAGAACACTGTCCAACCTGTGGTACCACTGTATATAAAAGCTGCCCACTGTTCTCTGGGTGGTTTATGGAATGTTTTTTAACCACAGCATCATGAAACAAAGCTTTGCGGTATGTTAAAAAAACAACACCATTCTGGCAGCAGACTATAAACAGTTGTTCAGAATGCCCAAGAGGCATGTGGTTAGCCACTGTGGGAAACAGGATGCGGCCCTAGCAGGCCTTTGCTCTGACCCAGCAGGGTTCTTTTTCTCTTTTAATAAAACAGGAAGTACTGATGAAAGGCACTGGGTGAGGCCAGTCAATGCTACATCCTATTTGGTTCATCCGCTTACAACAGGGATGGGGAAACCTCAGGCCTGGGGATGGGGGGCAAATGTTGCCTTCCAGGTCACACTCTCTTCACACACCTAATTGATTCATAACCTTCACCAAGCCTACTCTGCCCCCTCTTGGAGGGCTTTTTGGCTGGACTTGAACTCCAATAGAGCTTCTTGCTAGCCTGCACGAGAGAGAGGCATGTGTGTGTAGGAGTGTGAAGAAACTGGCCTAATGTACAAAGGTAAACTTTACATTTAACACGCTGCACATTTCTGCCTTGCCCGCCACAGGATGAGGCCCTTGGAAGGGGAGGATGTGATCTCCAGGATGAAAAAGATTCTCCCTCCCCGATTTAAAAGAGGAGCAGGTGGAAAGAGGAGTGACCAAGATGGTTATAAGATTAGCTGGACTGCAGTAATCACAATTTCTGTTTTTCAAAAAAATAAAGTTCTGCCCAAGAACAGCTGTAACATTCTGTAAGTCTGCTTTCACATTGTCAAAAGAGGGAGCCAGCTATCAGCCGCATTCACAAGCCATCACTGGGTTTTGAACCTATAATTTGGAGCCATATGCCAAGGGTTCTACATACTGTAAACAATCCCTCCGAAAACACAACGATTACGTCAAGGAAGCCAAATTTACATGCCCACAATTACGCAGATTAAAACCCAATTTGCATATACTTATTTTTTTCTCTATAGAGCATCCAAATGTGTTAACATTGTTTTGGCAAGTGAATGAAGAAAGATGGGCATGAAGATTAGGCGGGGAAGGGAAGAGAAAATTTGAAAGAGCACCAAAAAATTGATCAGGCTACTAGCTCCACAACAGCACCATTCACTCCAATGTTTGAGCTGTGCCAGATGCTGTAACTACACACCCGACTACTTCTATGATCAGTAACCTAAAACCTTTGCATTGCATCTTTCTGAGGAATTTCTATGTGCAGTTGAAAAGACGTTCGTCCCGTCCTGCAGCAGCAAGCATGATTTTACCCTGACTTTATTCTTTTTTAACGGAAAAGCTGAAGCATACCTTCAAAGTGCTTTTTATCAGTTTCAGTCATGAATATTTCACAGTTTTTGATTATTCCCTTTCTCCCAAAGCCAAGCACTTGCCAGCTTTAGCGCCGGTGTAAGTCCTATGCAATACAGACGTCATCACTGCTTGCACTTTCACCAGATCGGCTCACAGGCAAGCTATTTCAGGAGCTACCCATCGAGCATGTTTACGTGGAAGACAGCGTGTTACGTAAAAATGGCAACGATCAAAATTCAGGAAAAGAACAAACAAGCGAAAAGAAGGGAAGCGAGCCATCGGTGTAAGAGGAGCTGGATCTCAGTGTCCAGAATAAATAAGATGCTCCTTCAGGTATATAGGGCCAAAGCTGCTTAGGACTTTAAAGGTCAGCACCAACACTTTGAACTGAGCTCAGGGAACCAGTGTAGGTCTTTTAGGACTGGTGTTATATGGTCCCAGCAGCCGTTCCCAGTCACAAGTTTGGCAGCCACATTCCGGATTATTTGCAGTTTCTGAGTGTATGCTGCATTGAGCTTGCTTCTCAGCCACTACAGCTGGTCAGAACAGGCATCTCGAGAGAGAGGAGGGTTCAGTAGCAACACCTTGACACCTTTCCTGAGGATCCAACAGGGGCCTATAAAGAGCAAGGCAGCCACTGGGGTGCAGCACCCCAAGAGGGACTTGCTACTTTGGCAGGCATCTTTGGCAAAAAGTGAAGTGGCAAGGCAGAACGCCTTGCAGCTAAAGAAATACTTTGCAGCCATAAGAAGAAGAAAAAAGGCAGCTGGACATTGAACTACAGGAGCGAAGAAAGAAATAAGATCAAAGTTAAACTAGGACTTGGTGAAAGGAACAAGGAATGTACAGAAGCTGAAGATATCAATTAACTAATGATAAACTAATAAGGAAATAGTGGATCAAAGATTTTATACACAAGTGATGGGCATATAAGGAACGGAATTACTAAGCCAAGTCAAACAAATGAACTTTGAACTGAAATAATAAAACAATAAATTGGATTACAAAGTGATTATTTAATGAATAATTGAATTACTAACTAACTCTAAAGTGATAACTTAATGAATTGGATTACAAATTAATTAACCCCTTGATTACTGAATTACGAAGTTAAGACAAACAAACTGAAATTAATTATGAATTGACTATCCACAGCAACAGCTGAAATGTCAGATTACAATAAGTAAATATATCAACTGCTTTACTGAAAATCAAACGCATAATTTACTGGAACTAAGATGAATAATTCAGAAGGCACATAATGAGTTATGTGTATTATCAATGAACTAAGCAAGAAAGTGAATGAATTGAAATTCTCATTTGATTAGCATCCTAGTGAAAACAGAAATAAAGCTAATACAAATAGAAACTATTAAAGTGAAGGGAAAGTCAAGGTAACCAAACAAAGGGAAGTGACTATCTAGAAAACATGGGCCCCAGAAAAGTGAAAGAAAAAGAGGATGGAGTCTCATATATTCTTGAAATAGGGTGAGGGGAATCCAACAGATGTTTAACAAGGATATAAAATATATGGACGGAAGGCTCCAGGAAGGGCTAAGTAACAAAGAAGTAAAAGTTGACCCGTGGATTATATAACAAGACAAACCTCTGAAACTCAAACAATAACTTCAGCATAGATCAGGCATGCATTTGTGCATGTAGAGCTCTCTCTGTCCTCTGTGTCTTGCAGCTTGCAATGCAGGACAAAGCTCTAGGCCAGTGGTTCCCAATTAGGAGTCTGGGGACTCCTGGGGGTCCACAGAATGCATCCAAGGGTCTGCAGCCCCATTCCTTGCCTCCCCCACAACTAAACTTTTGTCATTTTTGATGTTTAGCTGCTGATATATCACAATGTTGAAAACTAGATATTGCTCAGTCCTAGTCTGTTTTTTTAGTATACCTAAAATCCTTTGCTATTAGAGGCTAAACCACATTTTCTTCAAAAAATTGTTTTGCAGAGGTAACTACCACAGAGTTATCAAAAATTTCAAAAGTAGGGAGTGTGGCTTGGCTTTTGAAAAATAGGGGTTCCTCAGTAATTAGCTCAGTACTGGATTTACGTATAAGATAAACAAGCTATAGCTTAGGGCCCCGCTGTCTTGGGGGCACCAAAAAAATCTAAAGGGGGAAAAAACTGGAAGTACATTTCCAAAATATAAGATAAAAAACAAATAAAATAAAATCTACATACAGCAACAGTGTCTTGTGTTGTGTAGGCTCCTATGATGTAAGTAATGGACCCCGCCTGCTAGCCTGCTCCCTAAAGTATTACTGGTTTCAGTTCAACAATTACTTTGATCAAATACATAGTTTGTTATGTGCAAATGGCTTTAGATACCTATTAGGTCCATAAATTACCATACAGCATATATTCAACACAAAAAACAGAGACAACTTGTTGTTGACAAAGCACAGCAAGACATATAAAGGACCTTGTTACCTTCAGTAGCTGAGGGCCTCATCAAACTGCAATCCGGCCCCGAATTAGCTAATGGGGAACCACTGCTCTAGGCTATTTTCTCCAGAAAGAGGGTCAATAGGAGCTGCATATAAGGTCTGACTGATGGGAAAGATGTGGACCCAGAGAACTAGGCCTTCTGGTGATCTGAACAAATGCAATGAACAGTAGACAAGAGGAGAAAGTGTTCCTGCCTTGCAAGGAACAGGAATAATATGCCATGCAGCTGCTTGCCGCAGGACATGAACAGAAATTTGCACAATCCTCGGTGGCTTCAAAGTCCATGTTCGGCACAATCTCCACCCCTTGCCCTGACTGAACAGTCTGTTGCCTGTCTTGCAAAAAAGCTCTTTAAGCTCTGGCAACGCAATGGAACACTTCCCTAAGGTGTGTTCCGCAGCACAGCACAGCTTCCCAGTCCTAATTAGAAGTGCTGATTTTGCACATCCCATGCCTGGAAGTCATGTGGCGTGCCCACTCTGCCTACAGAGTTGTTCCCTGCCCATCTGTGTGGCAGGCTGGTAGCAGCGGCTACGCGGCGCAAAATGAGCTCAGAGCAAGCACCGAAATCCACATACACAAGCAGTGCCGCTGGTAGAGAAAAAGCTTATATTATATCATACTTCTCCACCCCCAACACCCAGCAATGATTTCTTCCAGCACTTCTGGATTTAGATCGGGGGGGGGGGGGGAGTGTTGCCAGACTCCAACTCCCATTAACCCCAGTCCATGTGACCAATGGTCAGGGAGCAGTAGACCAGCAACATTTTGTGTGCTGCAGGTACGCCTAAAATAGATCATCTTTGAGCACCCTAAGGCACCTTTGTGACATGAAACAGCCCAAACCAATGAAAATGCAGTAATGGCGGGGGGGGGGGGGAATCAACCTTAACTCAGTGCTGTTTTCCAAATCTCCAGCCAGCATCACAGCCAAAGGAAGTTGCTGGAGGGCATGTATTTTTGTCTCCAGGTATAGCCAGTTTGGGGGCCATTTCACACACTACAAGACACTTTTTGCAACCTCATGCAACCTCCTACGACTGATGCTCCCCATAATAAATGATGACAAACCATTTGTCCGAATACACACATTATGATGGTGAATCAGCGTCCCCTTTTACCCGAGATCTGAAATCACAGTCTAAAGTAAAAGTCAGATCCAGGAGAAATCTGATCAGTGTTGGTGCTGTCATACTATTTAGCTACCATTGACAGAATTTGTAAACATGCCTAATGTGGTGTTCAGTTTGTTAAAATGTAGTTAAGAGAGATCCAGCTTTGTATCTGCAGTTTCCTCAGATGCTCCATGTTAGGTGACTTATTGGCCGCAAAAGCAGTGGATTCACGCAAACCTGAGTTAACCTAGAAGCATCTGAAGCTGACCGACTGGCATCAGCCTGGAGGAGGCCCTAAGCTACTAGTTGCGGAAGAGAGACATACCCCTTTCCTTTGACCTCGATCGCCGACACTCTAAAGTGTGCCGACAAAACGATTGATCAATTAACATGGCCTTTAAATTTTTTTTAAAAATGAACAAGCAGCCACCACTAGGCATTTAATTATATATTTTTTCATCTGACGCAAACCTCAGCTCTGCTTAGTCCCTAGAAATGGGCTTTGCACAAAAGATAAAGCAGCTATGCAGACACTGAGGGCTTATAGATCACTGCAACCAGCAAAAGCTTTGTCTAGGGCCTCCTATGGAATTCCAATTTTAATGTTATTATCTATGAAAAGGCAGTCCTAGGCGTCATCCTTTTAACCAGTGTGTTTAAAGATCTCATTGTGACACATATCTTTTAAAAACCAAGACATAGACGACCTAATGCCGCATGCTACAAGTGGCACAGCTTGGATCCATTTGGCTTTGAACAGTATCTTCATCCATTGCCTTTGTTTACTAAGAGAAGTGTGTCACACTGCAACACACAAGGCTAACCTAATGTGGTATTTTGCACCCCGATTTCAAAGCGCTGTGGAAACTATAGCCCTTCATTTTCAGAAAGATTCAGGTTGAAGCAGCAGGTTGTAGAGCAAGGACTCCACTAGAGAGCACCACGATCCCTGTCTTTCAACCCTTCCTTCATTCTGATTTGGTAACGGACAAGTCTGCAAGGTGTTAGCTGGTAAAAACTCAGATGACAAACAGAAACTGAAACAGTTCCAGTTTAAGCATCACTGGCAGTGATGAAAGATTATTTCAACATCCTTTGAAATACAAGAACGGACTACTGCTTTAAAAAATCAAGTCCATTTGAAAACCAACGTTTGATGCAAAACTTCTCATAGATGCACAAAGAACTGCACAGCTAATGTCTGAATAAGTATGGGAGTCTCTTTTCTCATTATATTCTATTAAGAAATCCTGACCTGGCATGAATACATCTCTCCCTTTCCTGCTGAGACAAAGTAGTGACTGAAACTCCCCATGTTGTGTTTACTTGAATGCAGTATTCCCTTAACCAGCTGAAAACTTTCCATGCTTTCCTGCAGAATATTAGGTGGTCAGGAAGATCTTGCATCCAATAATATGGCACATACCAGTTCCTTTATCACTTTGTTTCAAAGGGAGAGAAGGGCTTGAGAGCCCAAGAATCACACTAGGTTAAAATATCTCTCTAGAATGTAAATGCAAACAAGTCCCCTTAGGAGTTTCTGGATTTAAAGATGCCCATGCTGCACTGCGCCTTCAGGTTCAAAGTATCCTGTAAAGTATATATCACAGGAAAGTGGAGAATAATCACCCCCCAGAAAGCTTCCAGCATGAATTGAGCCGTGCATCAGAGAAACAAGGATTTAAGTTAAGTTAGTGCTTGCAGACTGGGTCATAGCCACTGTTTCATAACCAGCAATGAACTTTCAGAAGAGGCAGTGTCCAATATGTGGCAACACGGGCAGTCAAATTACTTGAATAGTAAACAGATTTTCAGGGACATGAATAAGGAAGGAGGAAATTTTTCAGGTACCGGATCCTAAGAAAGTCAAATAAGAAGTAGGCAGATCACTTGCAAAAGCAAGATGACGTATTGCAATTACAGGTGTTGGCTACTCTGTTTAATGTTTCCATGGCAGCAACCCATTAAATATGTTTCCCCAGAGCGATACTAGCCTCCTGTATGGCTACACCCAGTGCAACCCAGAAGTGTTTGTCCTTATCATCAGTTTTTGACAGGAAGTATCTGCTTGGTTATAGCACCACAACCGGTCTCTGGGTCATCTCAGTCAAAACACAAAGATGAGTGGAAGATAAGTGGACTGTTGAGAGAGTGATTATGAGCACAGGGCAGAAGAATGACTCTTGAGGAGCCTGAACCCATGAAGGCTTGACCACAAACACAAACACACACAGTGCACTCCACTTGAACATCTTCTGGCCACAGAGTGAGTGCCTTAGGTCTCTTGCAAATTGTTTCCTACACCTCAGCATCTATCTGCATATTCAAAATCTTATTTGCACCAGGAGAGAGACTTCCCTTGCCTCAACTTACCAACAGTTAGGCAGATTGAGAGTGATGCTGGCCTGGATGTTTTCTCCAAAGCGCAAATATCCCAGGGTTCCAAGGCTGAGGTAGAGTGTGCTGACAATTGCCATTCCCACATAGAGGATGATGGGGAAATGGTGAGGGGTCTTCATCTTGTTTTCCAGAGGGAGCACCTTGGTGGGGAAAGAGAAAAATCTTTTAAGTCACCTTACTCTTCACTCGAATGACGCTTCAGCCCGTGAACTCTGCCACAGAATCTCAAAAAACATAACACAATGCACTAGGGCAGACCAATTTCATCAATCCAGTCTCCTCAGGATTCAGCCAGATGCCAAAAATGTATTTTCAGTATCAACCCGCTGTTAATCCCCAGCATCTGGTAACAAAATACACCATCTCTTGAACACTGAAGATGTCTAGATCTTGATAACTTATAGCCACCAATAAATCTACTGAACAGTTAGCTGTCTAATCCAGTCACCAGGGAAAGACCTCTGGAGTACCACTGAGGCAACCCCTAATGTACCGTATTTTTCGCTCTAGAAGACGCACCAGACCACAAGACGCACCTAGTTTCTGGAGGAGGAAAACAAGGAAAAAAATATTCTGAATCTCAGAAGCCAGAACAGCAAGCGGGATCGCTGTGCAATGAAAGCAGCAATCCCTCTTGCTGTTTTGGCTTCTGGGATAGCTGTGCAGCCTGCATTCGCTCCATAAGACGCACACACATTTCCCCTTACTTTTTAGGAGGGAAAAAGTGAGTCTTATAGAGCAAAAAATACGGTAGTTTTTTTTAATATAAAGTTTATTTTGGTGGCATACAAGATGCATCTTATGTTCCACTAATTATGTTGCACCTTATTTTCAATGGGCTTCTATTTGTGGAAGAAAGGATTGCAAAAACCAAAAGTTTTAATTTCTTCACACTGCTCATTTAAGGAACATGTATTACTGCCATTGTTGTACAGGATGTTCTGTAACAATGAAAAAATCTTAATCGACTTTGGGCTTTGATGTTTACACAGTGACCCAATAACGATAAAGGACATGAAGCACAGTTGCTAAGTAACATTCCATCCAAAAGTTCAAATTCCTCCCCCTTATTCAGTGGGTCATGTTCGGATGTTCTGGACAGCTAAAGCTACCTTTCCTGATGTACCAATAATGAAAAGCTCAAAGGCCATTGGGAAATTTCAACCGTTTAAGAATACTGAGCCTCAGTCCATCTCTAAAAGCTGTCTGAAAATCATTTTCTGCCATTCTTTATTGTTGCTTAGTCATTTAGTCATGTCCAACTCTTCTTGACCCCATGGACCAGAGCACGCCAGGCACTCCTGTCTTCCACTGCCTCCCGCAGTTTGGTCAGGCTCATGTTTGTAGCTTCGAGAACACCGTCCATTCTAGCCGTCTGCCATTCTAGCCCTTGCCAAATAAATGTAAGACACTTTTCTTGTGTTACAGGATTCAAAAAGACACACACACAAGAAGCAATCTGCAGGGACTCAAATACAACTGCTGCTTCCAGAGAATACAAGAGTACATAGGTCAGAGGGGGAAACGACTCTTCAACATTGTGTACTGTATACACGATACAGCCCTGACCCTTGCTGAAATCATAGACCAATGAGCCAATCTGCACTTTACAAAAAAAAACAGAAACAAGCAGAGATGCTTTATATAGAAGGGATTTAGAGATTTCAAAACTAAACACAAGTAATCATGGATGAGACCTACAAGTCATAACGTTACATGACTTAAATTGCATTTCCGCTATATATGCATGTATATATTTTAAATATCCTGTTTTCTTTAAGAAAGAAAGAAAGAAAGAAAGAAAGAAAGAAAGAAAGAAAGAAAGCAAGCTGTGGACCAATCAACAAAGATCAAAACAGCAAAGATGCAGGTCAGTTTTCCAACAGAATTTTTAGTTATTGAATTTAGATATTTGACAGCGTGTACCCAGACCAACCCAAACGTTGCAGTCTTTTCCACTCAAATCTACAAACGTGCAAGTCAACCAGAACAAGAGATTCTATAAATGTGCAAATCAACTACTTTTTCCAGTTAAGAACATTCCTTGCTGTTCTGATTAGATGTACTCAGCATAACCTCTTTGCCTCTCAACCTCCCTACAGCGATCGTACAAACCCATTTCATACCTTCCCTTTCAACTAAACAAATATCTACTTCCTTCAGAGTCTCATAATACCCCTTGCACTTTAAGCCTTTTACCACCTTGCCTGCACTGAACCCTGGCCAATTTGTTGACATACTTCTCAATGAGAGAACTGAAAACTGAACTCAGTTGCTCCAGCTGTGACCTAACCAGTGTTGATTAGAAGTGTACTGTTGTGAACGCAATGCTTTTTCAGCTAATGCATCTCGGAATGGCACCAGGAGCTCAGAAACAAGATCGCCACTGAACTAAATTGAAGCTAAAACCACTGCTCCATAAAAAGAGACAATTACCTGAGGAATAAAGGGAAGGATGGGAGAGATCAAACATTTCCCATTTTACCCCACTTTCCTCCAGCAAGCCAGCTCTGAAGACCACAAAAATAAAGCTATGCAGGCAAGTCCTCACATACATCGGTTATGCGTCACAACTGCAAATACAAATTTTAAGCTAGAAAAAATAATCTAAAAGTGCTTGATCCCAGTACCCCAGACCATTTTTCTGCAGGCTTATCAATAGCCTGCAAAGGGAAACATGGACTCTCTCCAAAAACTGAGGCAACAAGAAAATATCTATGACTAGAATGCATAGATTGCCATCCCATATGTTCAGCAACTGATGCCTAAGTGCTACAGGATTCACAGCACGCCAGGGAGCTGCTGCATCCAAACCCCTAATTAAATGTTTATGCAAAACAAGCCAAGCACACACAAGGGAAAGACTTACCACTCCAATGCCTTCAAAAGCAAAGATGGCTGTGCCAAAAAACAGAGGATAGGTCTTCCACTGGGACACCAGAGGCAGATGGGAAGGATCTGGGATGCCCTGGCAAAGGGCAAAAGAAAAAGTCATTTATATTTGAGAGAAAAGGTCCCAAAGACTTCCTTGGGGGAGTTCCAGGAGCTGTTTCATCCCAGCTGAGACCACTGGTCCATCTAGCCCAGTGCCCACAAAGACTTTCATTGGTGCCCCCAAACAGTTGCCCCTAAACTCTGAACTTTAA
The DNA here is from genome assembly GCF_964106915.1 of Podarcis gaigeae. Lineage (NCBI taxonomy): Eukaryota > Metazoa > Chordata > Lepidosauria > Squamata > Lacertidae > Podarcis > Podarcis gaigeae. The sequence goes on along the minus strand of NC_139679.1, from coordinate 64,560,815 downwards.
TTTTTAAAGAGTGTTGCTGACCCTCCTAAGAAACTCATAGGAAGCAATTTCTGTGAAAGGTCAGTTAGTGTGGTGTGGCCACCTCGTATGTTTTTCCTGGTACCGAGGAATGTTCCCTGTTGTTATTAGACAGCAACTCTCTCTCTGTGTGTGTGTGTGTGTGTGTGTGTGTGTGTGAGTTTGTGTAATCAGAAGTGGAAGAGCTTGATATCGAATTCTACACTTTGCTTGCAAAGCATCAGCTGTACCACATAGCTACTTTGTTTTTTATCTCACCCGTTCTAAAAGGAAATGTAGAATATCTAATATCTATTTGCCACTCCTACACCCTACTCACAACAGAACTAATGCAAGGAAAAGCCAACCAACATTAGAGAACTTGCCCATGTAACACTATGCTTATTCCTAAACTTGCCTAACACATTACTAATATCAATTCTGCTACACTAGCGGTGGCTAATCTTTTGGGATGTATTGTAGCCTAACAAAGTGTTCTCTCTCTTTCCCCCCCCCCCTTGTGTTCAACCCATAGCAAAAGCATTCTGCTTCTTCCTATACATCAGGAAAGGTGAGCTTCCAGCCTTCTAGATGTTGTTGAACTTAAAAAAATAATCTAACTCTTTGCCCTTTTTCCTAGGTCAGAATTCTCCTCAAAATACAAAAAGGCTTGGTTTTTAACCTCTTCACCTTTCAACTGAAGCGAAACACATTTTGCTTGCCATTCTCTGTTGAAATTTAAATCATAAGCCAGTTAAGGCAGAAACCTGTCTTGTTGTTTACTTATTCTATATAGCACCATGTACATTGAGGGTGCTATATTAAAATGGAAATACTCCATCCAAGGGGCTGCGCTGACCTTGGAGCTGCAGCAAACTCCTCTGATGGCTCACCTACAATTGCAGGAGGCCCTGCAAAATGGCACCACCATTGCTACAGGGAAATTCTGAAGAGATTCCACACTGATCTTTGTACATACCCTCACAATGTACTGGTATATCATTATCAGGCTGCTCAGCATGAGAAGATTGGCCAGCATGGAGAAAATGGAAAGGAACTTGAGATTCTGGATAAAGACGAGCAATATCACAAATGGCAACAAGGACAGGATGTATAACTGGGAGCTCATGGTTGGAGCCAATAGCGAAGTTTCATTGGCACTGCAGTCGTTGGTCGTGCCATTGGCCGCAGATATCACCTAAGGATCAAGAGAAGAAGAAGAAGAAGAAGAAGAAGAAGAAGAAGAAGAAGAAGAAGAAGAAGAAGAAGAAGAAAGTTGAATGGGTGATTAACAAGCAGGTGGTTTTTGCTTGATTTGTAATACAATTCTGAGTGTGTGATTGTCAGTAAGTTAATCTGCGATTATCTAATTCTAACTAGGGGACTATAAGGAGCTAGGACTAAAAGCAGGATTAGCCAATGAGGTTTTAGTTGGCCATGTTGGCTGGGGTTGATAAGCATTGTAGTTCACAATATCTCAGGACACCACTATTTCTGGATTTTAAAGGTAAAGGGACCCCTGACCATCAGGTCCAGTCGCGGACGACTCTGGGGTTGCAGCGCTCATCTCACTTTATTGGCCAAGGGAGCTGGCATACAGCTTCCGGGTCATGTGGCCAGCATGACTAAGCCACTTCTGGCGAACCAGAGCAGCGCATGGAAATGCCATTTATCTTCCCGCCGGAGCAGTACCTACTTATCTACTTGCACTTTGACGTGCTTTCGAACTGCTAGGTTGGCAGGAGCAGGGACCGAGCAACAGGAGCCTACCCCGTCGCGGGGATTCAAACCGCCGACCTTCTGATCGGCAAACCCTAGGCTCTGTGGTTTAACCCACAGCGCCACCCGTGTTTTACCAGTATGAAAAGGGCTTTTAAGCACCCTGACTTGCTTGGGAGCAAGGACCTCTCCAAGTGATGGCTCCAGTTGCTCTCATGAGATTTTGCGGGGCCGTCTGAGCTCCCACAAGATCTCATGGGAGCATCCCAGACCCAAAGTGCAGAGAAGGCCCTGCTTCCCAAGCAAGGCAGAGAACTTGTGTTTATATAATTTGTATCTGCAGGTACACAGCCACAGGGTGCCTGTTGGGTACATCATCCTATTCCAGGCCAAATACAGGGGCAACATATTATCCAACAGGTCTAAGGCAAGACCAAGCCTGATATGTAAGAGGGTCCTGAGTTTCGTATATCATAGCCAAGCCATGCATTTGTCACAAGTTAAAAGGAGAATAAGAAGGGGTGGGGTTTTTTAGCAGCTAAGACAGCTCTAGTCGTAGAAACAAGTCCCTTCTCTGCCAGTCTTAGCATTTTCTACTAATTACAGCAGTAATGAAGATGCTAAGATCTCTTAAATCCCTGAACTCTCAACTATGTTGCCTGCAGACAAAAGAACCAGTAAATTATCTATAGACTTACCTGTCTCAGATTGTCAGCTAGGAATACAAAATATACGCAGCAGAACCCCAGTTGAGTGATAATCAAGAAAAAACCAATCAGGTACCTGAAAAAATAATCAATTGTAGCAATTCAGTCTAAATCAGTGGTTGCAAACCTTTTTTGGCCATGCCCCACCTAAGCATTTTTAAAATCCAGGTCCCCCTCCGTGACATATAATTCTTATTATTCAAAAAGTGAACTCCTACTCACTTGGAGAAAGCCTAAAAGGCCATTAACTGTTAATAACTCCCTCTTGAATTGCTCCTCCTTAAAAATCAAATTGCCCCCTGCCGGGCACGTGCCCCATGTTGGGAACCACAGGTCTAAATAGATAAATTCAGCATTCAGCACTAGTGTCAGAACTCCAATTTCCAGTTTTTAAAAAGCCCTCATGGTTTCAGAAATTTGAAAGCTTATTTGCCAAAAGGGACGTCAATGGCACTAGAAGATTTGTTTTTTATATTTTCTATTATAATGATTATAATTACAATACCAAGTTAATATATAAATGTTTTCTGAAGACCCAGTCAAGTTTTTCATATTTAGAAAGTTGATTTCATAGCAAGAACTTTGCAGAATAAATGCAACATACCTGATCAATCATCCACCATCTGCCAAATATATGAGATCTACACATGCTGTGCCAAACAGGCCGGTTTTTACTTAAGCATGCATTTATAGGCCATATTTGTTTGAGCAGCCCACGGGTGGGTTACATACAGCTTAATGCAACCAAGTCACATAACGCTTATAATCATTAAGCCAACAATAAAACCCGGGGGGACGGGGACCATGAACTTTTGCAATGAATGAGCACCTCCCCGCTCCATGAAGGAAATATTTTAAAAGCATTGTTAAACAGAATATTTGTCTCTCCTGCCGCAGTCACTACCCCACCCCACACACACATTTAAGATGCTAAAGAGATTGAGGGGGGTCAAATCTGTGTCCTTTCAGATGTTGTCAGACTCCACCTCCCATCAGCCCAAGTGGCATAGCCAATGCTCAGGAATGATGAGAATTGCATCCTTCCAGACGTCGCTGTAATGGTTCCCTAGCCTCTTCCACATGCACAAGCTGCTTACACCCAGACTCACACCTCCAGCAATGCAACTAAGGTGAGCAAATACCTTCCCCAGATGGAGTGAGCCCTAAGCCACGCAACAGGGCTGGCTTCCAGTCCATGCATCACAGCATCGCCATAATCCACAAATCGTTTCTGATGCCTATTTGAAAAGAAAGGGGACAAAAGGACACGTGAGCAAGAAGGGAGAAAATGAAGACAATTTGGAAGCCTCTCAGACTGTTTGCTGCCTGACGATAGGCCTCAGGTCTTAATAATAATAATAATAATAATAATTTATTATTTATACCCCGCTCATCTGGCTGAGTTTCCCCAGCCACTCTGGACGGCTCCCAATCGAGTGTTAAAAACAATAAAGCATTAAGTATTAAAAACTTCCCTAAACAGGGCTGCCTTCAGATGTCTTTTAAAGATAGGATAGCTGCTTATTTCCTTCACATCTGAAGGGAGGGTGTTCCACAGGGTGGGCGCCACTACTGAGAAGGCCCTCTGTCTAGTTCCCTGTAACCTCACGTCTCGCAATGAGGGAACCAGAAGGCCCTCGGCGCTGGATCTCAGTCTTGGGTGGGCTTGAGTGAGACTCATAGAAAACTTGCCTCTCACACACTTTCATCAACTTGGTTCATGTTATGTGTGTGGGCCTTAACAGAGAAAGGCAAGCTACCTTGGGCTCTGGAGAGAGAGAGAGAGAAGCAAAAGCTGGATGCTCATTTTGCTTCCCCTCCTAAGTATTTGTCTTGGACCCCCCTGAAAGCACTGTCCCATCCAGGGATAGAAGGATCCTAAGAAGAGTTTGGTGGCAGCCCACCTGAAAGCCTCTAGTACAACTAGTCTACCCAGACTGGCAGTCATGGAAGGAAGGGAATGGAAGCCAGCATCCCTGTCCCCCCCAAGTTCCATTACGTTCAAAGAATGGGAACGGAATATAAAGAGGGATGTCACTGACAGGCAAGGCAAATTCATGTTCTTTGAGGAATAACAGTAGTTGGAGTTTCTTCTTACTTGTTGCAGAAGTGGTGAGCACACTTAACCAGCATCTGCATGCAGTGCACCGCAATTATTCCAATCCCAAGCAAGCTGAGAGGACCCATCTAAACAGCGCAAGAAAGAGAAGAGCATTAGGAGTACACTCTTGTGGCTGAAGAGAGAAATGCAGGTTCTCATTTCAGTAAACCCAACCGTAGCCACTCGTCAGAAAGAGAAGCTCACACTCTCCAAGAGGTTTGTTTCCGTGGGACTTACCATCATCGGGTTGACAATGATAGAATATAGCATGTGCGTGTGTTCTTGTATCTTGTAATTCTTACAACAGGAATGGGAAAGTCATGGCCCAGGAGATGTTGCTACAACTACCATCAGCCTCAACCACCACGGCCAATGGCCAGGGATGATGGCGTTGTAGTCCAATGCCATATGGAGGGCCTTTGGTTTCCCATTCCTGGCTTACACACCACCTTGTGTGGCAACTTAACATTGCAGGTGGGAGGCTACCAGATCTGGCTTGCCTGGGTGGCTATGTTATGCCTCCACCATTGGAGACAGTCTGCCTCTGAAGAGCACAAATGGGGAGAGTGTTTTTGTTCACTAGTCCTACTTATGGGCTTCTTATAGGCAGTTGGTTGGCCAATGTGGGAAGAGGAGACTGGATTAGTCTGATCTGGCAAGGCTCTTTTTCTTCAATACTAGTTGATGACCTAAGTCACATTTGAACTGGGACTTCCTGATTGACAACTTAGTCACTCAGCCACTATGTTGCACCAACTCTAATGGAGCATAGAGGTCTGTGTAAATGAGAGGAGCTCTGAAGATGGGCATCAAGTGGTCTAGTTACCACAGTAATCAAGAAAGGCACGGAAGGGGCCTGGTGTCTTGGCAAAGGCCATTTACCCTCATTATGGCACTGCTAGGTTTCACCTTTTGGGAAGGCACACAGCTCAGCCTTCCACTTGCAGGAGGAAAGTCCATTTTCTGGCAGCAGTGCTGAAGAAGGACAGCCACCTCCTGCTCACTGCTGGCTAGGAAGGACCCTTTGTTAGAGGCTCTTCCTACACTTCACGGGCAAACCAAGAGCAGCAGAACATGAGCAGCTCAGAAGGAGAAGGAGACCACTTGATAGATCAAGGGCTAAGGAGAAGGACTAGAACAAGAATAAGGAAGGGGGAAACGGAATCTCTTCTTAATGCACCTCACACTGTTGGGGTGGAAGGTGCATGCACCAAACACAATCACAGAGGTGCTGGTGCTTCAAAATGGAGGCGTCTGAGGTTCCGCTGCCTCCCTGTAGAGGGGCCACTAGTTGTTTGTGCATGCCTATTGCTTTATTTAAACACAACTACCGTATATCTTGAAGAAACTCTTTTCAGCCCTATTTCACTTTTTTCACCTGAAAAAGTTCCAGGCTCTCAGTTTCTTCTATGACTCCTCTGTTGGCTCTGACCATTCCTCCTTGGAAACATGACGTATGCAAAAGGCAGCTCACGATCCAGCCACTCACAGCCAATTTCACTGGGAGAGTTACGTACCTGCCCTGGTCCTTTCCACTCCCTTTTCCAAATTGCCTTGTTTGCTGGTAAGCCCATGGGTAGAGTTTGTTCTTTATAACTCAAGTTATTTACAGTATCAAGCACTTAGGATTTAAAAACAATAAATATTGCAGATTAACTTGTTTGTGGCTAAAATATTGCTAATAGCTTGTGTGTAGCTAACATAAATTCTTTTGTATACAGTATCTCGTAATATGAGATTAGAACTATTTTGATGCAACATAGCTTAATTGCAGTTTTCATCATCTTGATTATGTGTCCCTGAAGAACCTTGTTGTGTTGGAAGAATCACAGAACTGCAGAGTTGGAAGGGACCCTGAGGGTGATCTAGTCAGGCCCCCTGCAATGCAGGAATCTCAGCTAAAGCATCCATGACAGATGGACATCCAAGCTCTGCTGAAGAAACCTTCCAGGAACCTCTCATGGGAGTCTGTTCTACTGTCTAGCAGCTCTCACTGCCAGATAGTTTCTCCTGCTTATGCCCACATTGCATATCCTAGAAGAAAGTTAGGGAGCATAATTTCAACACGCTTGAGGAATTTTTTTTTTAGGTTATGGCCTACATACATCTAATACCTAACCAATGTTACAAAACAGAGAGTAGATCTGTTGTTCAGGCTGGGCTGGGCTGCTGTTGCACAATGTACAAACAGGCACTTCCCTGCTGTTGTGGGGACTTACTAGTAGAACAGGAAGGAGAGAACCCCGGTAATGTTTTTGGCTTAGATGTTTTGGATGGCTCCTTTGAAATTGCTAGAAATCAGCTCTGTGGCTGAAGGCTTCCATTTATTTAAAAGGGTGTGTAGTCTTAGTACATGCTTTCTCTGCTCTGCTTGCAGCCTGAATTGAAGTAGGATGCTGGAGCTTGCTAAAAGCAGTCAAGGACTACTTCCCATGCTACAACTCTAATTAATGAAGAAATTGCTCCCTTGATTTCTTCCATTCTTTCCTTTGATTCTCCCTCCCACAGCAAGTGAATCGGTAACCAGATACAGGTACACAGAAAATGCATCAGCATCTCAATATACATAGTCTGATATAGAAGAAAGGAAGAAAACAAAAAAAAAGGAATGGGGAGAAGTTACCCACAGATTTCATTTCACCTTTGCTGTCTTGGTGATTCTTCCATGCCCACCAGAAAATGAACGTGCAGCTTACCAACTGCTAGTGATTAGATTATTTTGTGACTGCGGTAGCCCAACTAAGATTAGAACTGAGAGTTCAGATCTTAGGGATGTTGGGAGTTGTAGTCCAAAAATATTTGGAACCCCGCAGGTTCCCTCTTCTGTCCTAAGCCATCAGAACAAACGTCATTTGTCAAACAATGAAACCTGCAAGCTCATCTTGCCTTGTACAAAAGCTGGCTGAGAGTAACCACAGAATCTGAGCAACTGGAACAAATGCAAAAGTCTTACCACAATGCCAGCATTTTTGATGGCCAATGGGAGCCCCAGCAGGCCGGTACCAATGTTGCCTTTCAAAAGGTGTATTAAGGTTTGAAACCATCTGAGGAGAAAACAAATGCAGAGAAGGCCATCGATAACTTTCAAGGGAGCATCCCTATTTTTCCCCAGTGGAGACAGTGAATTGTACATAACCTGAGAAACTAATTTCAACTGTGGTTTAAACTCCGTGCAAAATTTAAGATACAATTAAGGATTAGGATGCACTAATGGACAAGCTGAAAAACTGATTCCGTTATTAACTTATATTTGAACTTATTTGAACTTATTCCACTCAGAAGATGCTCTAAGTGGTTAAAAAAAATAAGAGGCCAACTAACATTTATTTTATTTTTTTACTTTTACTAACATATTTTATAAACTTCATAGTAACAAAACAGAACTTCAGGCACCATCATGATTAAGATAATGTGGACAAAATAAAAAAGGGAAAGAAGTAGGAAAGATGGAGGTGGGTTAAGTTCATTTGAAAGAAGGCAAAACAGATGAATCCTCACTAGACACTGACAAGGTTTTGATGCATTAGACAAGCCTCTCTAGAGAGACAGCTGCAGAAACCACCAAGAGAACTGAATTTTGGGGCATACAATCTTATTTCAGGTCTTACATTTAGAGCCATTAGTCTTCTCTCACAAGGTAGAACAGAATACATGGGAGAAGACACTCTTTAAGGGTAACCCAGGCCCAAGCTTTAAGTAGTCAAACACATTTAGTGTAGTCTGGAAACAAATCAGTAGGATGTAGCCAATGAGCAACTGGTCTCACATGCTTCTGGCAGCTGGCAGCATTCTAGACCAGCTGAGATTTCTAGAGAACACAGAGCACACTATCATGACATATCACAGCCTTCAGAACAATGGCCAGATCTTTCATCTACAGCAGCGATAGCCAGCATGGTGCCTTCCAGATGCTGTTGGACTACAACTTCTATCAGCGCCAGCCGGCATGGACATTGTACATGGATTATGGATGCTGTAGTCCAACATCACTTGTAGGCCACCATGTTGTCTCTCTCTAGTCTGCAGGAAAGGTGAATCAACTGAAGCTGTAAAAACAAACTCCAGGCTGCAGATAGGACCCAGCTCTGAAGCTTCCCTCTAAGTTCTTCAACAGATTAACCAGCTGCACCTGAAACTCCTTTTGTGTGGGAAAAGAGTGATAAGAACAATAGCCAGGGCAAAGAGCAAAATAACATACGATATAAGTTAGAGATGTTTCGGTCATTTGAACGAAGAACTATGAAATCAAATACTTGTTGAGGCTGGGAAGCATTGCATTTTCTCCTGGAAGCTAACACAAATTTATTGCATTTCTCTACAGCAAAGTCTTGGTTTGCTCCTGCACATAACTGTTACTGATCAGGGACACCAAGCCTGGGACTTCAAGGAACCCAATACATAAACAGAGAGCAAAGCAAAGTAGGGCTCATTATTTTAATTGGTTTCAGTACACAGAACGTGGGCAGAGGGCAGGTTTTCCAAGTTCAGGGTAGCCCAGAGGAAGTAATGTAGATGTGCAATGCCTCTTGGAAAAAAGGTGGGCTTGCAAATCATGGAGTCCTGCGGAAATAAAGGGGCCAGAAAATTTATAGAGCCCGGGTCTTAAATAATCTGAAACTTCACAATAATCTTGGTGGACTGGATTCATGCATCCGAGGGTCTAAGAAGTGCCCCAACTTACCCACAAGTGACATAACTGCTAGATGAAAGAAGAATTTGGGTTCAAGTCTGAATGCTTACTCCCAACAAACTTAGAAACTTAGCCATGCATAAGTGGTGCATATGATTACTCTCTGAGAGGTTTTTTTTTGTATTTATGTCCTGGATAAAGCCTTGCAATGTCCACTAATTTTATCTCTCTCTCGCCTCATTGAAAGCAATTTGTCTGTGCAACAGCAGGCAATGAAGAGCACAATCACTTACGTTGTCCCGTTTGCCTCTCCAAACCGCTGATAGGACGAGGGGCTGGAAAAGTTGCTCAAGCCCTCGGGAGGGCTACCATCCGGAGACGCCTCTGTGGAGCTGTAGTCATTGTAGTCTTCACTGCGCAACCGCCTGGTGGACATTGTGGCTGCGGGAGAAGAAGAATTAGAAACCACAGCCCCTGCCAGCTCAATGCTTCCTCCCGGGGCTGCATCCATCGCATGAGGTTTCTCCGGATGGGACATTGCTGCAGCACAGGTGCCCTGCTCTGATCCCGTGGAGCAGGTGCTGCCAGGGAGAGTGATTATATAGTGGCACACCTCCTGACCTACGCAGGAGGAGTTGCAACAGGAGCAAGCTCAGAGGAGAACTCCAGATCAGAGGAGTGCTTTAGCACCAGCACTTAGCTATAATTATCACTGGAGTCAAAGAGTAACACTGTCAAAGTCCGGGACACCCACACTTTCCCCCTGAAGGCAAAACCGAGATAGCCACTCTTGATTTCTTCGGCCATCGCCGCTACCTTGAACATTATCAGTATAGGCATCCAAATTTAGCTGCCGAATTTGTGTCGGTTCCCCGTCCCCCACAATCAGAATAAGAGGCACATTAGAAGTCAGCACCTATTTCCTGAATCCTGCAATTTGCCCCTAGTGATACTGATGAAAAACCAAAAAAGGGGGGCGGGGGCTTTTTCTATCACCCAGGTTAAAGAGGTGGGCTTAGATTTCAGGAGAAAGAAAGTGTCCATGCAAAGAACTGAAACTTTTGCTTCCTCTTCCATGCACACTGATGAACTTGGGTACAAAAGAGTTTACCCCCTACCTTTTTAAAACATTGCAGTGATTAACATCAGATACAGGCTCCCACATGTTTCTAGGTTAAGCAGGTAAATCCTACAGTACTTTCACCTACGAAGACTGTGATCTATCTCAACCTCTGCCAAGGTGATGTCCTTCAGTTGTTTCACACTACAACTCCCATCAGCCTCAGCCAGCAAGGCCGATGGGAGCTGTTGTCCCTAAACAGAGGGGCTGATGGGAGCTGTAGTATGAAACACCTGGAAGGCACCAGATTGGCAAAGGTCAATTCAGCTATTCCTCTTCTTCCTAAACACCTCCTGTTGCTAAAATATACCTTTCCACTGGGAAATAAAATGCAAGAAAACATAAACAGATGCTACTCAACACCTTTCTTTTTCTTTCTTGGAAATGATAACCATAGCTGTCAACTTTTCCCTTTTCTTGCAAGGAATCCTATTCGGAATAAGGGAATTTTCCTTTAAAAAAGGGAAAGGTTGACAGCTATGATGACAACTGATACTCAGTCTGCAGAAGACTGGATGAAATGAAGTTCACTGTGGAGATTGAGAACTTCTTTCATGGCTTCCCTCCCCCTCCAAGCTTTTATGGTTTTTGATTTCCAAGAAAACAGTTTTAGCAAGTCTGAGGGTTCCTTGTGATTTTAGGAGCAACAAACTACAAATATGTCAGTAGGCTTGATGCATATAAGTGGCATGACTAATAAGGACTAACTAAGAGGGAGGCACACCCATTGGAGCTGTGGGCCATGCATTGCCTTGTCGCACAGGGTGGGGGAGCGAGACCAAAATTTGACACACACATGCCCTCATGCTGCCTTCCCAAAAGCAGCTAAGCAAGGTGCAGGGATTTGGGGAGGAGGTGCAAGGCTCTGGCAGGGTTGTTTTCTGCTGCTCCAGAGAAGCGGACACGGAGCAATGGTTCCAAACTACAAGAAAGAAGATTCCACCTAAACATTAGGAAGAACCTCCTGACAGTAAGAGCTGTTTGACAGTGGAATTTGCTGCCAAGGTGTGTGGTGGAGTCTCCTTCTTTGGAGGTCTTTAAGCAGAGGCTTGACAACCATATGTCAGGAGTGCTCTGATGGTGTTTCCTGCTTGGCAGGGGGTTGGACTAGATGGCCCTTGTGGTCTCTTCCAACTCTATGATTCTATGATTCTAGGGTCCTAAACCCCTCCCACCTTCTTCACAAAAAGAAAAGTGCTTACCAGGCTTTGGGAAGGAAGTGGGAGGACTCTAGGACCTTGTCAGAGCTGTCATGCCTCCTTCCCAAAGCCCAGCACCTCCTTACCTGACTTTGGGAAGGGAGCATGAGGGCTGCCAGGGGCGTCAAATGTTGCCAAAGGCTGCCAAAAAAAGCCTAGAGAGCCACATGTCGGACTGCCTTACTTCAGACCTACTATTCCCAGTGCTTCAAACCACAGTTTAGAGGATCAAAAACCTATTTTGTGATTCTCTGTTCTCTCCTTCCAAAGACATAAATTCTCTCCTGTTATTCAGAGTTAGTGATAAACTACAGTTTGCCATTACAGCCAAATGATAGTTTGTACAACAAGACAGAGGAAAGAATGAGAAAGTAGAATACTCATTCATGTACCACCAAATCATGGTTTTGTGTTACATCTATCTGAGCCATTGTTTAAGAAGAATTTAAAAGATTTTTTTCTGTATTTTATGTCCATGCAGCCCATACAGTTCCATATACACATAATGTGTGAACCAAATTATTCATATATTTAATTAACAACAGTTTCTGAAGGTTCACTTCCCTTAGGTTTTCTAAGTTCTAATGTGACTTGAAATGTGCCAAGATTTTGGACTGCCAGGTACAAGTTTTTTGATATTTTTTGCTGCTTTTCTGCTGGAATTTGTCTGGCACCTATTCTGCTTTATATTAATATGTTTCTTTCACTCTTCAGCATAGGGCTATCTTGCTGTAACGCAAATGCAGTGCCAGTAGTAATTATCTAATTTATTTATCTGATTTCTATTCCAACAGCTCATATGATGAACCTGCAATAGAAATGCAGTACAGAACACACCTCAGAAATACGCAAGCTATGCAAATGCATAGTATAGAGATAAGTTTTCCGTTTCATTCACATATGCACACTGTACACAGAATGGAATGGAAGTTTCAGTTTCATCATTGAATTCTCCCCAAAACAATTGTTGCACCATCTTAGCTGAATTTAACATACATTCAGAATATTCCAATAACCTGCCACTGCCAAAAGATATTAAACATGGAGCAATCTCAGCCTTTTCACCAAAAATGGACCCTAAAGTCTATCCTTTTTTGCAATTGTAAAAGGCTACAATTTCCAACCTTTATATAACAAAGCAAACCCTAGTTGCGCAGAGCCTAACAACTTAAGCTGCAAGCTGTTGTGCACAAAGAAAACTCTTGCACAAAGTAGTCCAAGTACAGATAATTACACAGCAATAGCTGTGTACTCCCTCCTATCCCACTAGATCTATCAGAGCTGAAGCAGAACACTCAGCAGCTAGGTATTAGAGTCTGAGTACTGCAAGGCACAGATAATCGCTCTCTTATTCTCCTATCCACCCCTGGCATAATGCCATCCTATAATTACCCCACCAATAGGTAGTGGGGTTCCTCTCTTTTGAAAACTAGCCAGGGAAACTAGCCAGGGAAAAGTCTCCTCCCCACTGATGGCATGGATTAGATTAGAGACTATGAAGCAGCAGGAAGCACAAAAGGCCAATTCCACTACAAACAGCAAGAACAGCTAGAGGAGGTGAGACCTGGAAAAGTACTGGAGGAAGGGTTACAACCTCAGATACAAGAAGAAAGAAATCACAGGACAGAGAGATCCTGAGAAGATATTGACATCATAACTGGTCATATACCTTAGTGAAAAATCAATCGTGACAACAGTACTGTAAAAAGAAAAAAGTTTACATAGCTTTGTTGTCTCCTAGGACTGCCTCCTAAGTACTGCAAAACAGCTGCATTATTGGTCCCAGTGCTTTTTATCTAAAAAAATGTTTAAGGGTACTCTCATTTTCCCACTCATATTGAAATACTGCCCCACAATGAGGCCAAACATAGATTCACAAAATGTTTAGGGGTATGCGTCCCCCTGCATCCCCCCCAGAAAATAAGCACTGATTGGTCCATTTAGCTTAGCATAGAACTGAAAGCAGTTCTCCAAGGTTTGGGGCATTTATTTTTCCCATTCCTACCTGGATACCAGCTGAAGCTGGGATCTTCCACATACAAATGTTGGGATTTGCCAGTGAGTTACGACCCCTCGCCAATTCTTTGATAATGCTGTCACTCACAGGGGCCTTCACTGAAGTGAATGCAAATATCTACTTGCCACGGAAAATCACAAGCTTGTGAATTGCTCCAGATTCTGTACTGCTTTTAATCACGACTTGGACTCTCCCTCCCCCCCCAACCCCTGTCCTTCCTTTAGTTTTTCCCCAATTGTGTTTACTTTTATATCGCACTACAAATTGCTATGGTCCATTGCAGAGATTTCTTTTTCTTGTTTTTCCTTCATTGGTTGTACTGTTAAGGATAAACCAAAACCAGCAACAGTAATAATATTTTGTAAGGAGTAAAGTAAAAAAAGAAAAGAAAAAGAAAGTCTTGAAGAAGAATTGCCCATAACATACTTACATGACCACCCTTGTGTACACACAGTGCTCAAGTAGCTCCTAGAAGGCAGCAGTTCAATGACAGCCCCAGTCCCTGAGGCATGCTTCCTTCCTCGCATCCTCACCTAAATTTAATTAACCTAGCAGTGTCTTTCTACTGAGCGCTGTATCCCAAGCACTTACTGCTGAGAGATATTGTCTATGAGATTCAGTTGGCACTTCAAATCCACCATATATTTTCCGCCTGCTCCAACCTCTCTGCTCGACTACATTTCTTCACAGCTTTCCCAATCTACACTGGCTCCTCAGCAAGAAAACCTTCTTTTAGCAGATACTTCCACCTAACTTGCGTAACAACTGCAAAGTAACTGGATTCCAGTTCTGCTATGCAACTTCCTCCACTTGGGCCCTCACTTTCCTAAACAGAAATAACCTCTGTTTAGAATATGAAAATGACATCTCCATGTGCAGTCATTTGCTGCGGCTACTAATTTGGATGTTGCCGCGTACAGCAGCGTCCAAGCACATTAAACGAAGAATCATAAAATAAAATGACACCTACCCGATTCGCAAGTGCAACCTTCTCTCCTCTGTTAAGCAGCTCTTGTTTCCCTCCTTCATGATTCCTGAACTGACACTCCAATGACTGCTACCCACCCACCCCAGCCCTGCAAGGCAAGCCAAACGTTATCCTTGGCAAAGAACAAAGTCACCCATGACATCTGCATGCTTAACGTTAAATACAACAACATAATTCGTCCTCGCCAAGCATGCATCTCATGATCTAGCCTCTGACATGCCCTTTCCTGGGGTACGTTGTCTCGTGACCCATTCCAGATCTGTACGTTATTCAAGATCATAACAATAAACAAAAACAAAAACACGGCCAATCAATCCCTCCCACACTGATGCGCAAGCACATATGCAGCTGCACCTGACAGGCTCCTGAGCCCACACCTCTGCGCGCACCCCTTGGGCTGCGCACCTATCCTTGGAGCCCAGTCACTACACCACTTAACCTTGCTGCCTGGAGACATCTACCGACTTAGCATCTCCGGTCGTGCAGCAGGGAACGCGCGTGGCCCCCTTTGCCAGGCTAAGTCCGCGCCCACTTAGGCTGGCAGCCGCCCCAGCGCCCGTCCCCCCCCCCCCGTGCCAGCTTCCCCGCAAGCCTTGCAAACATCCCCGCTCCATCGCCCCCATCACTCACCAGTCCCACCCCGGCAGGCAGGATCCTTGTTCCGCCTTTCCCCTTTCACCGCCTTTCCATCTTGGCCTCTTCCTGCAGCAGGTCATCTGATCGAACCGGCTTTGTATGCTCACGTGGCTCAGCCGGAGGAGCGGACGTCACGCCGAACTCTTCCAGCCCAGGGTGGGGATTTCTCCGAAGCTGCCGGTTTCCACTTCCGCCCGGACAAGGAGCGCTGCTGGGGATAACGCGCGTGCGCAGCGGCGAAGCCGGAGCATCGCCTGGGTGGGTTAGGCGCGCCTCCTAGAGGGCAGCGCCAGAAAGGAACTCTTCCAGGGTCGTTCAAACTTGGATTTCCCCCCCCCCTCCCCAGCCGTTGTTGGACTACCGCTCCCATCACCCTTGACCACTGGGTCCTGCTAACTAGGGCTGATGGGAGTTGTAGTCCCACAACAGCTGGGGACCCCAAGCTGGCTAGCCAGCCCCAGAGTGCTCGAGAGCTCCCCAGAGCCAGCCTCTCAAGAGCAGGGGCGTTTGAGGTGACCTGCAATTGCAGGAGCCCCACCTGGTCGTCGCCTTCGCCTTCTTTGCATCTGGTCGTGGAGTTGGGACCACGAGGGTCATCTAGCCCAACCCTCACGAAGTTCATCTTTTGCCCAACGTGGGGCTCAAACCCACAACCCTGAGATTAAGAGTCTAATGCTCTACCAACTGAGCTATGTTTCAGAGTTTTGCAACAAATGCTGCAGGCCTTTTAAAAGTACACGCTTTCCCCCTCAGAGATTTCTGGATACTTGTTGTTGTTATATATTTATTTACACCCTGCTCCCCCCCCCCCCATGGGACTCAAGGTGGCTTGCAGATAAAAAGAAGAACCGCCAAAGACCATCCTTAAAAACAATTGAACATGGCTAAAAATTAAAACATATTAAATTAAATTGAAAAGAATATATATATTCTATCGAAATTATATGTGCTTTAAAGGTGTGGTGTGTGTAAACAGCAATCTTGACTCTCACGACAGAGGGCTTCCACAACATAGGCAAGAAGCTGAAAATTGCAACTTGCTTTAATGACAAGAACAGAACCACACCCTGATTGCTCAAAGAAAGAAAACCAAAGCTTAGGCTGTGTGGAGGGCCGGGCTCTGGCCATTTCCACGCAGTGTTGTCTTCTTCCCTTATCTACAAGAACTGGGAGCAGTTCGCCTCAGGCCAGGCTTGCGCTAGGCTCTGCCTCATTCTATAGCTGACCACCAGAACAAATTGCACAATGCACATTGCTCCCATTCCACAGTGAGAGAGGGTGATGGGGCATGGGAGCTTACCTGCGTTTTCTCCAGGACACTCCCTGAGCTTCCAGGTTGGGACTACAGCACCAAACCAGACTGGTGATGGGGTGCAGCTCAGTGGTAGAGGACTTGTTTTGCATGCAGAAGGTGCTGGGTGCAAGCTCCAGCTATTGGGGGGAAAGGGGCTTCTGTCTGACACCCTGGAAAACCAGCTAGTGTTGGGTGAGATGGGTGGATGTTTGGCTCTGCAGATCAGCTCTCATAATTCCTGATCATTGGCTATGCTGGTTGGGATGGATGAAAGTTGGGAGTCATACACATCTTGAGGGCGACAAGTTTCCCATCCCAGGTATAGACCAAGGGTCTAACTTGGTAGAAGGCAGCTTCCTGCATTCCACGGTCACAAAAAACTGCTTTCCAGGTAAGTTCCCAAATTCAGAATTGATGATTCCTCAGATGCCACCACCAAGCAGCATTCATCTCAAGGTCTGAGACTCAACTGAGCTTGTGTACGCATTGCATATTCACTTATAATGGGATTTCCGTAGCGTTGTGTTCACTGCTACATATAAACAAGAATATCCTGCTTGAGACTAAATGGACTACATAATCTGTGTAACTATCAGCCACTCTATCCAGATGTAGTTATGTAGAGTAATGGTAAAAACCCAACGCAAGGCTCAGTAATACTCCAATCCTCAACCTTCTGCATATCTCTCCTATCTACTTTAGCAAAATAATCAGAGGAAATAGTGGAAAAAAGAAGATGCATCATTGCAGCGTGGGTGCATTTTGTACCAAGCCTAGGCAACACCAGTTAGGCGAGTCTTAAATTGAGCCTTGCATTTGAAGACGTGAAGAGAAATGCAAAACTTACATAAAATGGAGGTGTACGCAACTGCCGAAAAGTGTAAGTTAGAAAGGATCCTATAGGGACGATTGATAAATTTTTGGCTCCATGTTGATAGTGTTTTTTCTATTCTTGCATTTTTACCATTAGGTGGATTCACATGTTGAAAAGATGTGGCAGCAGCTTGTGGTAAGAAACTATAAATACAACTGCCTGCACAACAAATTGCCAGTTCGACAAGCTCCAATAACCCAGGACCAGACAACAATGTCTTCTGAATTTGCAGTGGGCTCCTTCTGTATGTGAACATTGTAACCTTTGTTCTTTGTCAATGAAATTCAGTGTTGTAGCATGTGTCACTGTGACCCTCCCAAAGATTTGCATGGCCACACTTCCACATAAGTACACAATCGTAGACCAATCAGACACTAACACAGCAGCTATGGAATAAAAAGATTTTATTCAATACTCTCTTATGGCACCAACACTAAAGGCCACTTGATTTTTTTTTCCATCATAAAGATTGATACCACAAAATAAATCAGCTAGCTGCTGCTAAGCATTCAGGGTACAGATAATTTAAGAGATGATTAGAATGCAGAGGAAATCAGCAGGAAATTGTGATTATTTGTGAAATGTAGCAAGCTCAAAAAGGTTTTTTTGAAGAATGAAAGGTGTTTTCCTAAGTAATATATTCCACAGGTACATATGCTACATCCGTCATTTTCTATACATCTATCCATGTGATTATATCCAGCATCTGGACACACCACGGCCATTATTATTTAAGGCTTACAAGGCACTTTAGCAACATGGTCATATAAAAATATGGAGTAATACTAGCAGGCTGCCATATACCCAGGGCACAGGTCTGATAATTTAACATGGGGAGCACAATAACAACTGCATGCATACATTGCAAGACAGCACAGCAGTGGTTTTGTGTGCAAACCTCTTAGGCAGTGCTGTGGGGAAACACTTTTTTATTGATGCATTTGGGTGCAATTATTTGGAAGAGGCTGTGGGGTTATTGTGTAATGCAAGAGGAAACGAAAGAGTTGTTTTTAAGCTAGAGGGCAATATATTTTCTTGTGCCACTCCCCATACCTCTGGACGTGTGCACATTAAATATATTAAAAATATTTTAAAACCTACGCAGATAAAGCAATGCTGCCTTGCCAAGTCTAGCACTGACAAAGGGATTTGTCACTAGGACTTAGGCCCTCCAGGCTGATATTTTAAGTGGACTGGAAGAATGATTTGTTAGGACTAGAGACAGCATTGAGCTGGGAGGACAGTGATGGTACGGTAGTTCTTCCTTTAGACTCTTGCTCCTCCATAAGTTGCAATGCATTTTCCACAGAGTCTCTATATTTGTTTGCATAGGAGGGGAACAAGAAGACATTGTGCATGGTAGAGATGGGTAAGACACAAAAGTATGTTTGGAACATGGAAGGACCAGCTTTTGGGGAGTTCAGATATTCAAGATGGCACTGTGAAATAAAGTGCACAGTTATCATGGCCTATCCAGTATGGCACGAGGTAGGGAGGGTTACTACAATTAACACCCCCACTGAATACATCAGGCAGAGTTCTAATAATGTCAGTACCAACAAGGGTAATAAAACAGGGCAAAGTATGTTGTATACCTGGAGTACAGGTACAAATCCTTAAAAACGTGTGAGGCTTAAAACAATCCCCTACAAGCTTAAGGTCTCATTGGGAGGGAAGCAAGTGGAGGAAAAGAAAAGGAGGAAACACACCGAAGGGCTCCATCCCACATTATGGAGGTTGAGGGAAGAGTTTCCATGAACACCAACCAAGCAAGCTCACAGAATAACGACTAATTCTTAGTCTAGCTGTCCAGGCTCATTGTAACAGTCTCTTACCAGTTCCACACATGCAATATGTATTCGGCAAATCTGTTCATCACCTCAAAGAACACAGAAATTATACACAGTACTCAAACTGTCACCATATGGCACAACAACTATACATCTTACATTCATGTCATCAGATTACTTGGCTGATTCATGCAATTAGATTACTTGGTTCATAATGGTACCATTTAGAATGTTAGAATTTTTGTTCTCCTTCAATCCAGAGCACATCTCCTTGAGAATAATAGAGATCTGTGATTCCCCCGCCGCCGCCCCGACTCCCATCAGTGTGGGATTAATTGGTTCCTTAGGAAATAGAAGTTAAGTAAGCATCTTTCGTTTTCTAGTTGAACAAGAAGAGAAAATTCCCACAGAGATGGAAATTTGTCACTTTGCCCAACAGTCCCCAAACTGTCCACAGATACCTTGGGAGAGCACTGCAAGCATTTGGTCCTTTTCCAGAAATGTTGGCAAGAGTCTTACATGAAATACCATACAGATCTTTTATGTTGAGCGTTTTCCTTCTGCTTTTATCAGAAGCTAACCTGAACAGATAAATCCCACCAAAAACCCCTCTCTCTAACCAAGCACCAAACTTCTGTTCAGAAGATAAACAGGAGCATGAAACAGCATATATGGTTTGGAATCAGGAGGTGTAAAGTGTGTGTGTGTGTTTTATAGAAGGCTTAGTTCTCTTCATTGTCCCACTCTCTTGCTTGGATGTAGTTCTCATGCACAAAATTCAACTTAGGCAGCACAAGACTAACAGATATGGGCCTTTTGAGGGATTGGAACTGCTTGATCATATAGCGTGCTTGGTGTATGGCAGAGTGAAGGAGCCACCTTGACCAAGCAGGTGTTGCAGAAGTAAATACAGAGGAGATGGTGGAGCCTGCCTGGCTATTTTGATCTGTGATGCAGAAAGCAGGAAGTGTGGTTTCTTCCCTTGGTTACTGCTTCCTGAGTCTGCTCAAGCTATCCTGTCAGCATACCCCAACAACCTTTCAGTATTCTCACAACCCCATAGTCTGAGACCCTGGGGGTGTAGAGGAATCTTATGGACGGTGATGCATAAAGATTATGCGTGTGTCACTTTACGAAGCTGAGAAGTTGCACTTACATCTATCTGCATAGCCATTATGCACTCCCTACCCCTGTGTAGCATATATATCCAGGGTGATGTGGTCCTGATCCAGCCTTCCCCAACTGGATCCCCTGGGCATTATTGGACCACACCTTCCACCATCCCCGGCCGACCTAGCCAATGTTTAGAGGTGATGAGAGCTCTAGTCCAACAATGCCTTGGGGGAGAAGGGACCAAGGTTAGGGAAAGCTGCCCTCATTATAACCAATGCATAAACACTGGTTGGGCACAGACATCTCAATTTATGATTTAAAAAAAAATATTTCCAAACATTTCTTCATTGAGTTTGGTGGGTTTTCCAAATGACTAAAAGCAATCAGCAGAAGTTAAGATTTTTTTTTTAAAAAAAAGCAGAGCGAAAGATAGAGGCTGCTGTTCACATCATCATCTTGGCTCCTTCTCAGAAGCCATCATAAAAGCAGTTGCAGCTAAGAAGTCTCAGTATTAGCAATTCAGGGGGGGGGGGAGTAAGAAATGTGGCACTCAAGCCCAAAGATGCCTGCGTTGTAGTCACCAATACCACCGGCTCTCAGAGTGCAGGGAAAGCGACAACTTGAGACAGCCCAGCTGTTGGTCACCATTGCTCAGCACAACCTGGAACTTGTAGTCCCCATTGGTGAGCATGGGAGGCAAATCCAAGGTGGGGATGTAGAAGGTGGAGGAAGGCAAGCTGTAAGAACCCTGAAAGGAGAAAACACACACAAAGATCTGTCAGCCCATATCAGCCAACACTTTCTGCTCCCTCCATCAGGTATACTAACAGTGCCAATAGGTAACACTCAATAAGCAGATCTTTTACAGTATGAAATCAAGGAGAAATTACAGGTTGATAGGTATGGCCACTGAAATATTCCAGCCCCTCACTGGGAGCCAGCAGGCTCACCCAGTTTGCACAACTGAAAACATACAAACCAATGCACTCAAGCCTATCAAAATCTAGAAGATGCTCTTTTCTAGAAGCATGAGTGGGTTAGCTGGAGTCAGCAGCTTCTGACTACTCCATCGCATATAAGGCCCAAGCTGCCGCCTAGAGATGTCCCTATATGAGCAATGCACTAACTCTGAACCTTGCCTTAGGACACAAGGAGCTGCTAAAAGCATCCCTGAAAAATACCTCGTACGCTGCCCCTTTTCGGTTTACAGGATGCAGATGTGGAGCAGAGTTGGGCAGAAATTGGACTGAATTAAAGGTCTGCAAAACTTGCATGAGGAATGCCGTTTTAAAACTCATCTTTCAGGCTCCAAGTATTGGTTTTCCAGAGGAAACCCAGCTATCTGTTGGAAAGACAGCCAGTTCCATCATTCCTTTACTGAACTTCATCATTCTCCCTTAATTTCTTTTAATGCACATGGAGCTTAATTATAGGTGCACTGCACTACGGGGGTTTCAAATCTTTACATGGAGATGTATCTATAAGCTTTCTTATCTGCTCTGCCCCCATACTTCCTTGATTATTAAACATGCAGCAAATTTGACTGCAAACCTTGGTTAAGCCTATCAGCTGTATGGAACCCCTGTCCTTCTCTGATGCACCTGCACATTCCACAGGGATGTGGAATTTGGTGGCATGCCTTGCAGCTGCCCATCTCATGTGGGATTTGTTTCTTTGGTTCCCAAGAGGGGGAAGCTTAAACTTACCGCTTTGAAGGGGCAATGGCAAGGAATGTCATAAGACTGCAATGGTTCTGGACATGGCTGGCCAGGAGGAATAGCCTGATCCAGTATGGCACACAAATCATTATAGGTGCAGCTGCCAAGATCTTGCACGCAGGGGACCTTTATCCACATATCGCCAATCTTCTTCTCCAAAACAACCTCTGCCTAGAAGTAAACATTATACACAAACATTAATTTAACCTCAGACTTTCCTCCTCAAAAATCACCCACAGCTCAATGCTTACTATAGCTTGGACAACTGGCCATCCTACCTATAGGCCAGGGTTGGGGAGCCTGTAGTCCATCATCATTTGAAAGACCGCAACTCCCATTATCCCTCATCGTTGGCCTCATCAGCATCGCCATTGATAACATCGATATATGGTACCTCTTATTACCAGAGGCTGGGAACTTGTCAGTCCCCAGAAGCACCTGAGTGAGCTCTAATTTGCAGCTTTGATTGGAGTCAGCTCTTAGGTACCACCACAAGAGGGCAGTAAGGAGCAAGAATTCATGATTTCTTTATGCTTTCCCCCCACTGAATTGACCTTCACTGTAACAGATTACTGGGCAGTATGCAACAATAAAGAAACACAGAACAACACCGCAACATTCGACAGGCAGAGGCAATACGTAAAACTGAGAAGAAACAAATGAATGGCGACATTAGAGCAGGTTCTTGTCCCAGATATACACCACCCCCCTCCCATCCTTCTTTTATCTTGAAAAGCTTCTGCTTCAAAGTGTGCTTGTGTACAGAGGAACTGCTTAACCATTTCCTTCCCAGACACTGATCTGCTCAGAATTCCTTCTCCCCTCTGCATCTTCCCTTCTCAATGAGAGAAAAACAAATGTGGATGGGTGTGTGCGCATGCGTGTGCATTTCTGAACAGACAAAGTTCAGTAAACAGCTTCTGCTAAACCCTCTCAATCTGAAACTACCTGCTGCTTCTTCACAGGGTTTTTAAAAAAACAAAAACCAACAATATATTTGAAGATGGCTTTCATATCTCCTCTCAGTCTCCTCTTATCCAGCCTAAACAACTTCCTCAATTGTTCCTCATAAGACTTTGTTTTCAGACCCTTGGTCATCTTGGTCTCCCCTCCTCGACACATGTTCCAGCTTGTCAATATCCTTCTTAATTTGTGGACATAGAGCTCCAGGTGTGGTCTGACCAAGGCAGAATAGAGTGGGACTATGACTTCCCTTGATCTGAACACTCGACTTCTGTTGATGCAGCCTAGAAGATCATTAGCTTTTTTTTGCTGCTGCACCACGCTATTGACTCAAGTTAAGGTTGTGGTCCACCAAGACCCCTAGATCTTTTCCACATGTACTTCTGCCACCCTTGGGTTTAAACATGCAACCTGGCTGAATAGGCAAGGAACAACCCTAATTAAGCCTCCCAGCTCCAACTGGTTTGAAAACAGGCCCTACCTGCATGATAGCTCACAGGGCCTCTCTTGCTTTCGGAGATGTTTCGGGAGCAGCTGAGCTTAGCTATTTTCCTTCCTCTCACTGAACATAAGGCTGCTCTGTATAATAATACCAGGCATTTCCCTCAATGAGCAAAGTTCCATTTTTCTGCAACATCAGAGAATTCAGGCATTTGCCGTGGGGCCTAAGTGGGCCTAAGTGGGCCCATGAACCTCTGCCCCAGCTGCATCTTCACTGTCATCAGAACATAAGAGCCCTGATGGATCAGGCCAAAGACCCATCTAGTCCAGATTCCTCTTCTCACATCCAGATGCCTGAGAGAAGCCCCTAAGCAGAACCTGAGGGCAAGAGCACTCTCCATGCTTGCACTCCCCAGCAACTAGCTTTCAGAGGAATACTGGCTCTGACAGTATACGGAGAACATATTGTGATTATTAGCCATTGCTAGCCTCACCTCCTCCCCATGGATTTGTCTAATCCTCTTTTAAAGCCATCCGGGTTGGTGGTGAGCACTGCTTCCACAGTTTAACCATGATGAAGAAGAAGAAGAAGAGGAGGAGTAGGAGGAGAAGTTTGGATTTGATATCCCGCTTTATCACTACCCTAAGGAGTCTCAAAGCGGCTAACATTCTCCTTTCCCTTCCTCCCCCACAACAAACACTCTGTGAGGTGAGTGGGGCTGAGAGACTTCAAAGAAGTGTGACTAGCCCAAGGTCACCCAGCAGCTGCATGTGGAGGAGTGGGGATGCGAACCCGGTTCACCAGATTACGAGACTACCACTCTTAACCACTACACCACACTGGCTCTTGTGCTTTCCTTTGCCTGACCTGTCGCTTTGCATGGAGAGTTTGAGAAAACCAGAGGCAGTGTAAGGATATTCCCAGGGTGTACCTGATCCCACTGCTCAAGCACCCGGCATTGCCTCCCCGAGTCTCTTCTCCAGCAAGCTGTTCTCTGACAGTGTCCTTCTTTAGGAATTGCCATTATGGACCAATGTGCTCTTGCTAAATAGGACGGGCACCAGGGAGAGTGCGCCAGCCCCAGCTCAAGGAGGATTCCTGTCCCGTTGTGCGAGAGTCCTAAAAAGTAGCACTGGACAGGAACACACAAGCAAGTCATGCTACCTCTTGTGACGCTTCTCCCCCATGTTTCAAAAAAGGAATCTTGCAAAAAATAATAATTAGGGAGCTTGTGGGGAGATGCAGGAAGGCAGTGTAAGTGGAGGGGTGGCAAGGTGTCCACTGGGGTCCCAGAAATGGTGGCACCCACATTGAGAATGAAGCAAAAGGCCACAGCTTTCTGAATGGGAAACAGGTGGTGCATGCATGCATGCATACACACACACACACACACACACACACACACACACAGAGGTTCCTCTTTGGAGGTCACCTCCTCTTTCCATATTGCATCTGAAGCCTCGTAAAAGGAAGTGAAGCTCACTTGCACTTCCTCTGATGCCTCACGTTTAAACTCTCTACATCTACTTGGTTATAAAGACTCATCACAGCCTTCTTTCTCATATCTCAAGCCCATTTGAGAAAGGTGCATGCTTTTGCTGTGGCAAGATGGAATGGCAGACCACGGTTTAGCATTACAAATGTGAGCCCGGACTGAGCATCCAAGCACACACTTCTCCCTTCCTTGCAGCAATTTCCCGCCTCCTTTTCTGGTTTGCGGCAACCTCGGTTTGCCATTTTGGCCTAACAGGCCAACTATGGTTTGTGCTTGCCCTGAGAGAAAGAATAAGGAACCAAGATCGAACCCTCACACCAAGTCCGTGCGCTTGACAAATCATGGTTTGCTGTGGCGCCTGGATCAACCCAGGAAGAATTCCATGTCTGCAGCTGTCCAGGGAATCTGTCACAGGATAGGAAGTGGCAAAAAACAATTGGTAGCCTAAAGGCCCAGTATAAGCTCAAGTGTGGAGCTGCTTATAAGAAAGGTCTTTAAGGAGGCTGAAGGGCTTCCCTGCTAGTTAAGTCTATAGGTTATCGCATGGTCAGTGGAGTGCATTTTCCTCTTCTGCTTCAGTTTCCCTGCAGGTCATCAGACAAGCTGGAACGTGTGCAGAGGAGGGTCTGGAAACCAAGCCTTAAGAGGAATGGCTGAAGGAGTTGGATACGTTCAGCCTGGAAAAGAGGAGACTGAGAGGAGATATGATACAATAGCCTTCTTCAAATATCTGAAGGGCTGTCACATGGAATAGGGAACATGCTTGTTTTCTCCTGCTGTAGAGGGTAGGACTCGAACCAACAGATCCAAATTACAAGAAAGATTCCGACTAAACCTAACTCTCTGAAGGGAAGAGCTGCTCAGCAGCAGAACTGAATACCGGACATCAGAAGGTGGTGGACTCTACTTCATTGGAAGTTTTTAAGCAGAGGCTGGATGGCCTCAGGGATTCTGTAGATGTAAATTTGGCATTGTAGGGGGACTAGAGATCCCTTCCAACTCTATGATTCTACACATAGGAGCTCTGTGCTTCTGTTTCCTTCATCTCTAAAGCAAGAATACCACCACTAAACACGAGCATGAGATTAAAGACAGCTCTGAAAATCACCAGTAGAATTATACAGTGGTACCTCTGGATGCGAACGGGATCCGTTCCGGAGCCCCGTTCGCATGCTGAAATGAACGCAACCCATGTCTGCGCGTGCGTGCGTCATGATTCACCGCTTCTGCACATGCGAGTGACATCATTTTTGAGCGTCTGTGCATATCCTAGTGGCAAAACCCAAAAGTAACACGCTCCGTTACTTCCGGGGCGCTGCGGACCGTAACCTGAAAATGCTCAACCTGAAGTACATTTAACCTGAGATATGACTGTACTAGCAAGAGAGGTAAAGACCCAAGCGACTTGCATCATCGAAGTCACACAATCAAAGTTTCCAGGCCTAGGGCCCGGAAAGAGAAGGTGTTTGTGTGTAGGCATTTGACATACAGTGGTACCTCAGGTTAAGTACTTAATTCGTTCCAGAGGTCCGTTCTTAACCTGAAACTGTTCTTAACCTGAAGCACCACTTTAGCTAATAGGGATTCCCGCTGCTGCCGCGCCGCCAGAGCACGATTTCTGTTCTCATCCTGAAGCAAAGTTCTTAACCCGAGGTACTATTTCTGGGTTAGCAGAGTCTGTAACCTGAAGTGTATGTAACCTGAGGTACCACTGTATACATATCTTAGCTACCAAGATTTTGATCAGATGTGTTGCTTCAATGCAACCCACAAACACAGACCAGCATGTTTTGGCCTGCGTTAGGAGTATTCTCTATAAATAATCACCATCTTTCCAAAAGGGAAGCCATTTCAATACTGACACTGCCTCTTCCAGGGTTCTCTGCCAAGCCCCCAAGCCCACCCCCTACCCCACCCCACTTGGCTGCACTAAGAGGTAAGGTTGAGACTTAACACATGCAAATGAAACAGATTTAACTTCCTATTCCAGCAATGCAGGGGATTGAACCCCCAAGGTCCCTCCCAGGCCTACAATTCTATGGTCATGCAGTTGCTTAACAGGGGAGGATGCGGCTGGGCCCAGCCCAGTTCCTGCTGATAGACAGCCAGGTGCTCAACGGTGGTTAGCATAGCAGGAATTTCGAGCAGAACTTGATCCCACTGAAAACCGCACAGTAACATTTCAGCATAAGGCCAGCTCCTACCAGCCACAGGACTAAGGGGTTTGCTCAACTCAGCACAACATACTTCTATTTCAAAAAGGGGATTCTGGAGAGTGACCAACACTAGGTTGTCCCAGTTTTGTTTCTTTGGCCGTCGCAGCCTGTTAAGGGGTCTGAATTGTTGTGCAGAAGAAAGCTCCCATTTCTGCTCAGCCTACCTGTGCGACATGTCAAGTAGAAATGTTCATATGTCGTCTACCTAATGACTAGATGTTTTAGGCTCAAATTACCCCACATTAGCACATTAGAGAAGGGAAACCTCTTATTAGGGAAAACATGCCTCAGGAGCTTTTCACAAGCCCTGCCCCATGAGAGCCAGTGTGGTGTAGTGGTTAAGAGCGGCAGTCACATAAGCTGGGGAACCGGGTTCGTGTCTCCGCTCCTCCACATGCAGCTGCTGGGTGACCTTGGGCCAGTCACACTTCTGTGAAGTCTCTCAGCCCCACTCACCTCACAGAGTGTTTGTTGTGGGGGAGGAAGGGAAAGGAGGTTGTTAGCCGCTTTGAGACTCCTGAAGGGGAGTGAAAGGCGGGATATCAAATCCAAACTCTTCTCTTCTTCTTCTTCTAAAGATTTGTATTATGCTGGCTGATTTACAGGGAGAAAGGCAGTAAACACCCCTCTGCCTTATCCTAAGGGATATTTCCCATTTAAACACAGGACTGGATAGCTCGGTTGGTTAGAGAGCGGTACTGATAACGCCAAGGTTGCAGGTTCAGTCCCTGTATGGGACAGCTGCATAGTCCTGCATTGCAGGGGGCTGGACTAGGCGACCCTCAGGGTCCCTTCCAACTCTATGATTCTATGACTTCAGTTCTCCATTCAGAGACTCGGACGGAGATCCTATGTCAATGAGAGAGACTCGCCCCATCTAGTGAAGATCTTTTTTCCCCAGATCACATTTTCTTGGCTCATATTTTCTTGACATGCACTTACATATCAAATTCCTTTACTTGGAAAAGAAAAACAGAAAAGAAAAAAGGGGCCTGTAAATCTTGAATACAGTGGTCCCTCAGGTTAAGTACTTAATTCGTTCTGGAGGTCCGTACTTAACCTGAAACTGTTCTTAACCTGAAGCACCACTTTAGCTAATAAGGCCTCCTGCTGCTGCCGTGCCACCAGCACATGATTTCTGTTCTCATCCTGAAGCAAAGTTCTTAACCTGAAGCACTATTTCTGGGTTAGCAGAGTCTGTAACCTGAAGCGTATGTAACCTGAAGCGTATGTAACCCGAGGTACCACTGTATATCCTCTGTTCTAGCTCCTGCTACTGAGCTCTCATTCCCACCAGCCCCAGCCAGCACGGCCAATGGTCAAAGGCGATGGGAGCCGGGGTCTAGCAGCATCTAGAAGGCCACAAGTTCCCCATGCTTGTCCTTTTGGAAAAGATGTCTTCTTTCTGACCACAACTCTGGAGGGGAAGAAAAAGGAAGGAAGTGGGGAAAGCTGTGGCCCACACCTGGATTTGGCATTCCTGATGCCCCAATGCAATCTAGTGCCAGTCCCAGATAGGCCTCGGTCCACACTTCCACTTGTCTCGTGCCTAAAAAGCACAGGTCCAAGCAGTTTGGCCTTTGTCCTGCCACTTTTCCTGGGTAAACCTGCAGTTTTGTGCAAAATGGGAACAAACGGCGACCTGTGGAAAACCCCATTGCAGATTGTTCTGACTCCGTGTGAAACTGTGGGTTTTCCTGGGAGAAAGCAGTGGGGCAAACGGAAGCACAGAGGAGCCCATAGTTGCAAACAAGTCATGTTTGTCCTCGTTAGAGCACTGAAACTGTTCCCAGTGTGAAGGAACCACTTCTGCCTGGCTTGGCCCACTGGCCTTCCACATACATACCTTCAGAGGTGAAGTGAGGGCCACAGTGGTAGCAGCGGCTACACTGACTGTCACATCTCCCGGCATCGAAACTGGATCTGGAGATATGGACAAACTCCTGATTACAGCAGGATCAGAGGGGGGGCCACAGTTCTGCCATGCGAAGTTTTGGATCTGAAGGGTTTAGAGGAGAAAATACGTTAGAATA
The DNA here is from genome assembly GCF_964106915.1 of Podarcis gaigeae. Taxonomy (NCBI): domain Eukaryota; kingdom Metazoa; phylum Chordata; class Lepidosauria; order Squamata; family Lacertidae; genus Podarcis; species Podarcis gaigeae. The sequence continues at coordinate 64,531,763 of NC_139679.1, read as the reverse complement.
AACGTGTGGAGCTTAAAGTGGAGGAAGGTACTTAGTCTGGCCCTTGTCATCACACTCAGCAAGTAAAGCAAAGGTGAACATAGCGGAAGATTCCAAAGCAGACTTTTGTGGGAATCTTCCAACCAGCAGGCCTTGGTTAAGGAAAGCGGGAGTCCTATTTCAAACAATGCTCCGTGGACCTTGCATTCCTGTCTTCTGATAACACAAACAAGCTTCTATCTACCCCGGCGTCACAGTACTGGAAAACGTGGCAATGCTGCACCAAGCAGACTATGCCATTGCCTTACGCCAGCCTCCATATACCGCAGGAAGAGGCTTTATTTGGCAAAAGTTCTGCACCACTTAATCAAGAACAAAAAAAACCCTCAGAAACAAAAGCATGAAACGTTAATTTAAAAATTGCAACAAAACCAGCAGACGTAATAAAATTATCAAAAGTAGATGAAACCAACAGATTTTAAGACAAATGCACATAATAAAATTGGATGGCTGGGCAGGCTTGCCCTTGGTGGTCTTCAATTCATTTCCCACCACTATTGGAGGGCTGTTCCCCTCCCCTTTTGTCGGCAAGCATGCCAATGATCCATGTTCATCTGCAGGTGATGACGGCACTTTTAAGGTCACCTCAGGCGACGTCCATTTCCTAAGCTCTGTAATCAGCATCCAGCACACCTGGCAAGCATACCTGCTGTCGAGACTCCAACTCATTCCCAGGAGTGCTTTTTTTGGGCTCAGGAGTTTCCCAACGTTTGATTCAGCCATTGAACAGACTGGTTAGACAGGGGCAACTCCCCTTGGCCCCAACCCGTAAAACCTCTGTCGTCTCAAGGGCACCTGCCTAGATGTTCCCAAGGATCTCTTTTGACAGAGTACAGCACCAACATCTTATTTCATCACACAGCACTCCAGGCCTCTACATGTTGGAGCCGCAGCACTCCTCAGACACTCCGTGAAGCTCACGGTGTCCTGCCCACTGTCCTCAGTTAGGGGTACAGCCCAACTTCAATGATTCACCAACCTTGAGAAAGGCACGTATCCTTCTAAGGCTCCCCCATCCCATTTCTCAGCTTAGGGTCCTTCATCAGAGATCAGACTCCCAACATTTAACATTAAATAAGTGATATGGAAGGGTGTTCTCATGAGGCTCTCGGCTGAGATTTTTTCTCTCTAAAAAGTGGTGGTCTAAGAGCAGGGTTGGGAATCCTGTGGCCCTCCAGAGGTGGTTGGATACCCAAATCCCATCTGCCAGGATGGCCCATGCTCAGGGATAATGGGAGCTGAGTCAAGGAAAAACCAGTGGGCCACAAGTGAGGCACTGCTGGCCTAAAGCAGGCTTCCTCAACCTTGGCCCTCCAGATGTTTTTTGCCTACAACTCCCATGATCCCTAGCTAGGAGGACCAGTGGTCAGGGACGATGGGAATTGTAGTCTCAAAACATCTGGAGGGCTGAGTTTGAGGAAGTGTAGTCTAAAGTGTCCCTTGACCACCCACTTAGCCCAACAAGGACCAAAATACTGGGCAACCATATGCCACTGTAGCTTTGCAAATGAAAAGCCACATTGCCAAAACATGTCTAAGGCCGGGCATTATTTCTTGTTTTATCTGACAACATTTACAAACTGTTTCACCGCAAAACAAACTCACAAGCCTCTGAGCAGTTTACAACAGTATAAAACAAAGCATGAAAATATATTGAGTAACGAAAAGGTTTGGGCATGCCAGTAAGGACTTCAGTGCAACACTGAAAAGAGGTTTCAGTTTTCTGCGGATGCAAATGGGGACTTCCACAAACAATTTCCATGCGCCTCAAGAGTGGTCAGTGCAGAGACTCTGGGTTGCTGTAACTCAATAGATAGAGCATGAGACTCTTAATCGCAGGATTGTGAGTTCGAGCCCCACATTAGGCAAAAAGATTCCGGTATTGCAGGGGGTTGGACTAGATGGCCCTCGAGGTCCCTTCCAACTCTCCAGTTCTGCAATTCTATGATAATTAGAACATCCAGAGTAAGGCAGCAGTTTGGTGTTGAGCAATCAGCAAGAGTACACTACTTCAAAAAGTAGTAAAGAATTTGACAGGATACTGGGACATCAGCTGATGTTCGCAAGTTCACTGTGGGCCCTGTTAAACAGGCCTAGTTTTTGCCCTAAAGCAAGTAGAACTGTCAGGAGGGAAGGCATTGGCATTCCAGAAGCAAGATAACCTTGGCTTTCTCCCATCCTGCTCAGATATATGCTCAGAATGTACAACCCTCCTCCCACATCAGCATGTCGACACAGTTTGTTAGCCACAGTTACGCAGTATACTTTGAAGTGATTGCTACAATTAGCTCTGTAACTGACTTCTGTGACTGGTGAAATGTGGACTATAGTGCTGGTTATGGAAATTATCCGAAACATTTTGGCAGTGAACAACACCCCGCTCACCAAGACGATTATCGTTGGTTTGCCCTTGTAATTAAAGAACGACATTCCTCCTTCAAAGATAATTTTTTTGAAAAGGTAAATTAAAGTACTGAATACCCATGGCTTTTATAACTGGTTACATTTGACCAACCAGCTAACCTTTCATTTTGGACTTCACGGAGGTCACAGATGGAAAAGGCTGTTTGACCATGGAACGGACTTCCTCAGAAGGTGGTGGACTCTCCTTCACTGAAGAAGAGGCTGGAGGGCCACCTGTCATGGATGCTTTAGTAGAGATGCCTTGGGCATCTCTTCCAAATCTATGATTCTATGCTAGCTTTCCACAGGCAGACAAGTTCTGAAATGGAAGAAAGTTCCATCGTACAATAGCATGCCTGAATTCTGAAGCAGCACAGTTCCAGAAATGCTACGTGGCATTTCTGACAATGCAGATCAGCTCCAAATGTGACCCAAGAGGGAGGGGGAAACCTTAGGCACTAGATTTTGGGGAAGGATGCAGTGGCTTGGAACAATTCCTTACCTGAAACCCTGGAGAGCCAGACAATGTGGGACCCAATGGTCTGACTCAGTATGAGACAGCTTCCTATGTAGCCAGTATAGGAATTGAGTACACGTAATTCTGTATTGCTCATTTTGTATCATTTTTAAACCTATCACCATTTATTTTGGGTACTCTTTAAAATTATTCTCAGCTGTTTTATGTTTGTAAATTTATGTAGAAGGTGTTTTATAAACTAATAAAATAAGTTAATAAAAACAAACCATTCTACACAGGAAAGTTTTGTCCCAAGGTTTAAATGTCTTGGGAAGGTTGCTACTAATACAAAGCTGGAATTCAGAGGTAGGGAAAAAACACAACAAATTGGAGAGGGGGCTGTTTATGGTTAGGTTATGGAAGAAACACTTCTGCTTGTCATGACCTCTACAAAATTTCTTTTTTCAGACATGGAACAAATGTTCTTAACAAAACAAGATCCCCAGGTAGCACGTGGACTCAAGGCGTGGAATGGAGAAGTGCTGTATTTCACATGTTTTGACTGCAAAAGATCACAGTTTCAGTTCTCAGCATCTGCATATAAGCAGGGCCCAACCACCAGCTGAAGTGATCTAGAGGCCCGCAGGTTCCCTATTTTTGATGTGGAAACTCTTATATTATACACAGTACTGAACAGATAGAACAAATGACTTGCTTCAGGATCTTAATGCTATAGAGAATCATAGAATTGTAGAGTCAGACAGGACCACAAGAGTCATCAAGTTTAAACCCTTGCACATTTTGTCCAACATGAGGTTCGAACCCACAACCCTGAGATTACAAGTCTTATGCTCTACCAATTGAGCTATAATATTTGAGGATCAGTCGCAGTACGCTGCTTAGTTACATAGTGCCAAGAGAGACATCTAACTACACTTGCAACATTGTTTTAATGGTTGAAATGAAATAGAAAGAAAGAGAGATCAGCATATTGAGCAATGGGAGGTTTGGGGCGTGTAGGCAAATTCTGATTCAAATTCACATTCAACTGCAAAGCCTTGGGCATTTTCCTATTACCAACAGTTACTACGATCCATGGGCTTGTCCACACTTGAGCAGTACTCTGCTGTTAACTCTCCCCCCATCCTACCCCACCAGTTTGAATTAGACCACAGAAATCCACACCCACACATGTGAATTTGCATATGAGGAACAACTTTGTTCTTTTCCCAATCATAACAGCAGGCTTTCCCTTTTGTGCTTGTGTTTGCCTTCAAATTTGTTGCTTCTATTACGCCAGTTAAATACTGACAAGGCATATGCACAGAGGCTTTTTTTAAAAAAAGATTTCCCACTCAAGAAGTTTGCAAAAGCACACCATCAGGCAACTTGTAAATTTCCTTGTACAGTTTTCTTGCAAATCTGAGGGGAGAGAGAGAGAGAGGGAGAGAGAGAGGCTAAGTGCCTGACTCTCCATTACTGGCATGCTGGAAAAGAAATTAAAGTGATTGTAAACACTTGACACACACTTTTTGGATTGCTGCCCAATATATCTGGTGATGTTTTTTTAAATATGATTTGCTTCTGCAGTTTTCTGGTTTTCTGCAAATCTGAGGGATCAAAAAGATCGGGAGAGCACCGGAAATAGTTATGACCACAGCTGGGGGGGGGGGGGAATGAAAGCACTAAGGAAGCAGCAGGCATGGAAAGGAGAATAGCAGAAAGTGACCATTAATCCACCCACCCCAAAACACTGAAACAAATAGCCTGTGACCCTGGTGGAGCAGTTTAGAGCCCCATTTTCCCCTATCTTGGGCAAACCTGAATTTACAGGGGGTAAGTATTGAGACTACAGTGGTACCACGGGTTAAGAACTTAATTCGTTCCGGAGGTCCATTCTTAACCTGAAACTGTTCTTAACTTGAAGCACCATTTTAGCTAATGGGGCCTCCTGCTGCCGCTGCGCCGCCAAAGCACGATTTCTGTTCTCATCCTGAAGCAAAGTTCTTAACCCAAGGTAATATTTCTGGGTTAGCGGAGTCTGTAACCTGAAGCGTATGTAACTTGAAGCGTATGTAACCCGAGCTACCGCTGTACTGTTCTTTGAGGGCAATGTCCTGTGGTCTGCGAATTAAATGGGAACGCGAACAGCTGCAAACACACAGGAAAACCTGGTGCAAATAAGTCGTACACTAGAATTGTAATTACTACCTTACATCTTGACTTGTACAAGTCCACATGACCCAAGTGTAGCTTTGCAAGTAGCCATATTCGCCTGGGTCAAGATGCTGCCACTGAATGACAGAGCAATAACGCTTGATGAGCTTACCACAGATCATTACAGTCTGAAAACCTTCCAACCCAATAACTGGCTCTGATCCATCCCACGTCAGCTGGGCAGATTGTAATGCTCCACATTCCATCTGTCACTAGTAGGCACAGTATTATCCTGGCGGAACAAGCAGGCCCAATTAGAGCTCCACTTATTATTCCTAGACTATGTTATGCAAACCTATTAATGCCACACCATCACACTGATGAACATCTAACACTTATCCAATTAACACTTATCTAATTCACTTTCCATAAGTGGCAAGCATTAACTGAAACACTAAACCCAGCATATGCAGAGTCATTGTGGCTGCCTATGGAAACAAAAGTTTAAGGACTGAATCATAGCACAGCTCCCTGAGCTTCATCTAGTCCAACCCTGTGCAATGCAGCTAAAGCATCCCTGACAGAAGGCCAGCCAACGTCTGCTTAAAAACCTCCAAGGAAGGAGAACCCACCACCTTCTGCAGAGAGTCTATTCCACCGTTGAACAGCTCCTGATTGCAGCACATTGAAAGATCATGCCATGATAAATTTATTAATCTTTAAAGTGCCACAAGACTCTTAGCTTTGTTGCTAGAGCTTCATTAATTATATCGACTTTTGGAAGGGGCTAGTTATCAATGCAGACCTCAACAGAGAGGCTAAAGGAAGCAGGCAGCGTCAACTGTGAGAATAGCCTCCCACCACATGGAATGAGAAGAGTTTAAGTGTTTTCCACATGCAAATGCATCTCTGTGCAGAAATGCACTTATAGCCTGAAAGAGAAAGCAATTTTTGGAAGCCTTTTACAAGGCAGACACTTCTGCGGAAGCAAAATTAGGCCCCGAGAAATATGTTGAAGCAGAGATTGCTGACATAGTGTTCTCCAGATATTGGAGTGCACCTGCAATTGACCCCGGCCATCATGGCCAAAGGTCGGGGATAAGGGGAGTAGCAGTCCATCCAGCAACATCTGGATGGAGCTATGATGGCTAGCCCTGCCATAATGGGCTATCCTAGCAGAGGTGTGTGTGACTCACCAATGCCAAGATGGGTACCACCAGTGTGCAAACATTGGAGACATGCCCCCCCACCCGAATATTTCCCATTTAACAACGACACCCCCATCCCACACTCCCTTTAATATTAAGTTTTATTAGTTTTCAATTACAATCCAATAATAGCCTCATTCTAACAATATCAATTTATAATACAATTATTAATATCAATCGTTCAAATCCAGAATTTATATAATTTAGATAAAGTTGCCCCCCATGTGCTAGATTTGATGATTTTCTTTACAGTATTTCTGCATTCCAAAATCTTATTAATTTCAATTATTATAAATCTCAAAGTGGTTTACAGCATATTAAACATCAATAAAACAATGCAGACTCAAACATTTCTGAAGAAAGTTAGATATCAAGTACAGTCAAAGCAACACAGTTAACAGGAAACCAAAATACCACCTCAAAAGATTTCAAAAGAAAACACCACAAAGGAGGTCAACTACAGAATACATATTTAACACAAAGTTAACAAAAAACAAAATCTTAAGCATTTCAAAAGAAAACACTGCGAAGAGAAGTCAAATATAAAATGCACATTTAAGACAGCATAATTAACAAGAGAATAAAATATTATAAGCATGACACGGCTGTTAGGCAGGCACAAAAAGATGGGCCACAGTAATAATCCCTCCTCCAACAACTGCACTTCTATTCGTGTTGACACATTAAATGATTTATAAAACCGCAAGGGAGGAACGCAGAACTATATCCTTGTTCTTCCTGTGTGCGGCAATGATTCTGTCCCTGGTGTTTCTTCCACCCCGCAAGAGATGCCGAACAGCTGGCCCCTTACCTTGGTGAGCCTCAGGGGCCAGGGCTTGTCCAGCACGGCGAACCGCTGTTGGGGAGGGCCGCCGACCACAGCTGGCCACATCTGCAGGGCGCACAGCGCCAGCGAGAGCGCCAAAGCGGGCATTTCTGGGGCTGGTTCGGAACGCAGGAAGGCGAGGCTGAAACTGAATGCAGCGCCAAGGAGACCGAGGAAGCGAGCAGGCGGATCACAAGCGCGGAAAGGGCGGGTGCAAAACGAGACGCTGGACTTTAGCTGCTCAGGAGTCGGAGACAGAAAGCACCTGACACCGTCCCAAGCAAGCGTAGCAGAAGACGCTTGCTCAGTTCAAGTACCGGCTTGTCCTTTCCCCTGCAGGCACTAGACACACAGGTTTAATCGCATTTAAAGAGGGATTCCTCCCCCCCCCCCCCCACCGCGAGCACCGGGAAATGATCACCCAGCATGCCCTTGATGGAGGGAAGCGGCTCTGCCCTCTGCTGGGATGGAAGGCGCATTTCCCCCAGATAACGCAGGAAAGGGAGAGGAGGAGGAGGAGGACTCAGGCGCTTCCATTCACGCGCAGAGCGTGTTTCATTTATAAAATAAAAGGTCGGGATCAGGCATTCGAGGGCATTGCATCTCATCCCACCCAGGCCTTTTGCACGCTCACAAAGGCATCGTGTGTAGCCATAAATTCCAGAGCCTAAGAAATAGTTTTGTCGGGAGGGAGGGAGAGAGAGAGTCCTCTTCAAATAAAGTGGTACTTATAAACGGGAACTTCAGGTTTGACCCACTTTGGGGGAATGGTTTTTATGTATTTTTTAGTTTGAGGGCCAAGGGTTGTTGGTTATAATTCATTTGTTAATAATAAGGCTACACTTCTGTACACATTTACCTGGAAGTAAATCCCATTAAAATCCGTGGGATGCAACATGTACAGGAATGCAGTATAAACATATAATTGCAGATGAATGCAGGGGACCCAAATTACAAACAATAATTTACTTAAGGTCATTGAAAAGATGCATACATAGTCATTCTGTGGAATGATATCCAAGGTAGTGTATGCAAGGGGTGTTTTTGTTTTTGAGTAGAGATATTAAAAAAATAAAACAACCCTTCAAGCTAAGAAACAAAAATCATGAAGGAAGCTGAGTAATGTGCCTCATTCGCTTGAATTCGCAATACCTTAATTTCTTAAAGTATAATCTGTCTGGCTGATGAAAACTAAAGCATCTGAGCAGATTTCGCTCCACCGCATCACAAATTCCAGCCATTCACTTTTATGGGAGGAAGTAAAGATGCATCTGCTCAGGCCTCAGGGCCACCATCCCTTTGGGGGCTAAATCTGCCTGCATCCTCTGGTAAACGCCTCTCTCTGCCTCGGTGACTGGGTCTGGTGGGAGAAAGAGGCCAACAACACCTGGGGAGCCACATCTTTCCCCATGCCTGCCACAGGTGGGCTGCTGTTGCTGGCGGCAACTATTGACAGGGAAGGGTGGGAAGCCATTCAGCAACCTCTGGGCCAAGGCTACATGTGTACGGTGTGTGTGTGTGTGTGTGTTGTATACTGCCTCTTCAAGAGGCAAGCCCAGAAGGGCTCAGCATAAGTAGGTCGTGTGAGAGAACTGAATAGGATCGTTTTATTTTTGAGGCAGAGACCTATGTTAAGTGGTTGGACCAGAATAAACTTCTCTTCAGCACCCTGAGAGGCTCAAATGGACTACTAATCAGGGCCAGTTTCCCACTTAAGTTGCTTTTTAATATTCTATTGAGAGCCGCCCAGAGTGCCTGGGGAAACCCAGCTAGATGGGCAGGGTATAAATGAATTATTATTATTATTATTATTATTATTATTATTATTATTATTATTATACAGTGATGCCTTGGGTTAAGAACTTAATTCGTTCTGGAGGTCCGTTCTTAATCTGAAAGCACCACTTAAGCTAATGGGGCCTCCTGCTGCTGCCGCGCCGCCACCGTGCGATTTCTGTTCTCATCCTGAAGCAAAGTTCTTAACCTGAGGTACTATTTCTGGGTTAGCAGAGTCTGTAACCTGAAGCGTCTGTAACCTGAGGTACCACTGTATTATTAATTCTTTGGCCTGAGATCTTTGCCCTGGGCAGGAGTGGCCCATCTGGTTTCAACACCTGCCCTCTCCCTCCAAAGCTTCACTTACCAGGGCCATAAGGCAGTGGCTTCCGGCAAGTTCTCGCAAGATCACGCGGGAGTTTCACGAGATCTCACGAGAGTTCCGGCCCTGGAAGCTGGTGCCATAGCCGGAAGCTGCTGCCATAGCCATTAAAGCAGGATTCCACCACCAAAAGCGCCTGCTTCAGTCTACCGCATGGGCAGGCCGGCCCTGGACTTGGGCAGCTGTAAACAATAAACAGCCGAGTTATTAGAATAAATGTTCTATGTGTTGCTGTTGTCACATATTCAACAGAGGTGAGGGCTCTGTACTGAGGCCTGAATTGCAGGTGCGGCTCAGCCCCCTCACCTTTTGCTTCATTCTCCTTTGCTCCTATTTTAGAAGGCTATAGGAGCAGGCATTATTTGGCTAAAACTGCAGGCGGCAGGATGTGGGTGTGCATGGATTTAATTTAGCCCCCAGACAAACACGCACACTTTTTCTCCCACAGCAGCTACCTCAGTCTGCCTCATGGGTGGCCCTGCAGGCAAGGATCTCCCAGCCCTACCTGCATGCAAAGCAGATGCTGTACCAGTGAACTTAATTCACTTTTCTCCTCCCCATTTTTATCTTCAGCTAGAGAACTGGAGAGCCTAAGAAACTGTAAAGGAGACTCTATTGACTTCTCCACTTTCTAGTTATGCTGAGTATTCCAATGGAAATGCACCATAGATGTGGGGAACCTTTGGTGCTCCAGATGCAGAACCTCAGTTAGTTAAGTATTTTTATTGATTTACTTGATTGAGGGGCAGCTGCTCCTCCTGCCACCCCCCCCAGCTATGTCCATGCTGATGGAAGTTGTAGTTCAGCAATATCTGAAGGGTTTCATATGTGCCATAAAGATTAGAGTGTAGAAGCAGAATGAGGGAGAACCAGGTTCAAATCCCAGATCAGTGATGCATCTCAATAGGTGACTTGGACCAAATTGTCATCTCTCACCCTATATAGATGTTGAGAGGATAAATCGAGAGTGGGGCGTCATGTACTTGACCTTGACCTCCTTGGAGGAAAGGTAGAATACAAATTCCACCTAGAAATTTAGCAAAAGCATAAGACAAAAATAATTGCAGGAAGCCAGCTGAGCTGGAGAGCTGCATGCTAGGATGCCTCCACCAAAAAATCCTAAAGAAACCCTCAAAATCTATTTACTGTGCACAAATGATGGATAAGCAGGACAGGGGTTGCGGACTGGCCCATTACTTTCTCTGCTGGGCTGGATGAAATTGCCTACATGGGTTTTTCCAATGCTGTTGTTATATTCCATATTCACCATGTCAAAGTCATGGGTCGTTACTGCCCTGTATATAAGGAAAGAATGAACAGAAGACTTAAAAAAAAAAATTTAAATTTGTGTCCTGCTTTCTCCCACCCCCAAAAGAAAAACTAAAAGTTGCTTACAGCAAATGAAATACATTGGACACTCGGGTTGCAAATGTGATCCGTGTGGGATGCACGTTCGCAACCCGCAGCATTCGTAACCCACATCTGCACACACACAGGTTGCGATTCGGCGCTTCTGCGCATGTGCAAAGCGTGATTTAGCGTTTTGCGCATGTGCGACTGCCAAAACCCGGAAGTAACCCATTCTGGTACTTCTGGGTTTCAGCAGTCCGCAACCTGAAGCAGACGCAACGTGAGATATGACTGTATGCAAACCATAAAAACAAATCCACAAAAGGCATTAAGCAACAACCATCAGAAAATATTATCTTTCATAAATGACAGGTGAGCTAGACCAGTGTTTTTCAACCTTTTTTGGGCAAAGGCACACTTGTTTCATGAAAAAAATCACGAGGCACACCACCATTAGAAAATGTTAAAAAAAATTAACCCTGTGCCTATATTGACTATATATAAAGTAATTCTCTTGAATAGGAATCAAATAAACACAAAGAAAGTATTTTACACTAGTGTGCCGCGGAACAGTGGTTGAAAAACACTGAGCTAGACCAACACATCTTCTGAGAAAATGGGAAGCCATTATGCAACTGTATGGCGTATGTGAATCAGGTGTGGAACTTACACACAGCCTTTTTCCCCTCAGGGCACATACATTTAACCAAAGAGTTTGTTGCATTATCTGTATAAGATGTGTTAAGGTTTTATTATGGGTGGAAGTCTCTGGGAAACCAGTGTGAGTTGTGTCTTTTGGGTGTGCAGAACACAGGACACTGAAGCAATCTTTTGATGATGTACTAAAAGGAGGGAGGGGGTGGGTATATGATATTTACATGGGAAAGGCCCTGTTTAACCCACACTCTAGGTGTAACTTATTGCTGTTACACCCACTCCACTGACTCAGCCAGCCTCTTATCCAACCTTGCCATGCCACTGCCACTCAACTCTTATCCTCATCTCACATATTCAACCTCTCGATCATATTGGAGGTCTGCTTTTATTTATTTTCTTTCTGCTTCAGTTTATTTGGTCTAAAGACCATAAATATCAAATGCAGCATACAATTTTCAAGATACCCATAGCAGAGAGAAAATATTATATACATGCACACAAATTGTGCCTTTTAGAATATGTGTACAGTATTGCAAAATCCATGAGCAATCAGAAGGGAGATACACCAAGGGGATCCACATTCTGTCTCTCAGGCCCAGCACTACAAATAAAGTCAAAGGATTGTCCAGATTCCTGGCAAAAATGGTAGAACTCTTATGAATAACAGCGACTCCCTACACCACTGCCCTCCTCACATTCCTATCCATCCTCACCTTAGGATTGCTCCCTTAAAACTTACAATGCACTACGTAGAACTTTGCAGCTAAAATTCCACTGTTAGCTTTGTAACAAAAGTGTAAGTCTGCAATACTACCCACTTTCCTGAGATTAAACCCTATTAAGCTTGAGACTTCTGAGAAGTTATGTATGGACAGTCATACCTTGGTTCTCAAATGCCTTGGTACTCGTACGTTTTGGCTCCCGAATGCCGAAAATCTGGAAGTAAGTGTTCCGGTTTTTGAATGCTTTCCGGAAGCCAAACATCCGACGCGGCTTCCGCTTGAGTGCAGGAAGCTCCTGCAGCCAATCAGAAGCCGCGCCTTGGTTTTCGAATGTTTCGGAAGTTGAATGGACTTCCGGAACGGATTACATTCAAGAACCAAGGTACAACTGTATGTCTGTTGCTTTAGGTTTATTTGTCACTAACATCTGGAATGCTCCTGCATTAGATAAATCTGGGGTGGCTAATCTGTGGCCCTTCAGATGCTACTGAACTGCAGCTCCCATCATCCCCGTCCATTGGCCATGCACTGACTGGGGCTGATGGGAACTGGAGTCCAACAACAACTGGAGGACCCCACAGGTTTCCCACTCCGAAATGAAGGACAGTCTTGTTGACACCTAATCATACAGTGCATGAGTCGAAGAGATGTTAGATTTCCATAGCTTGTTGTCTCTACCAGATGAGTACTAAATCCTGCAACTGTGCTCGAAAGGAGAATGGAGGGAGGGAGCATGTCTCTCCAGGACCTTGGAGGTGCAAAAGTCATCTGAAGAGCGATTGCTCTCCTTCTTTAAACCACATTTTCTGACTTCACGAGAGGGAGCATCTGGAAGGTCAAGAAGGGCACGAGAACGCTTGGCTATTTTTAGCAGGCCTGGGTTTGCAACAGCCTTATTTAGCAATCGGGCTTAAGAAGAGTCGGAGTGTCCATATATCACTGTGTGTGAGAGAAAGTTTGCAAAGAACTGAGACAATGAGATGTATTCACGGAACATATTGCTTCGTTTCGCACCAGCCAGGCAATGACAACTGCTTCTTCCCTTGTCCTCTACAAAGGCTTAAAGGGAGGAAATAAATAGTATATCTCCTACCGGCCCTTCCCTCCCTCCCTTCTGTGGAAGCACGATCTTTTCATTTTCTTGGTATCAGCAGAGGAGAGAATCCCTCTACCATGGGTTGATTTGCACTGCCAAGCTCTGGTCCCTGCTGGGCCTGAGAAATACCAGGGAAGCAGTGGGCCGCCAGGCCTAATCCTCAAAGTTATCATAACAGTGTACATACGCCCACCATCAGCCAATACATTTGCTGACAAATGCCACAGCTGGCTGCCAGATGGAGCCACTGCTGGCTGCCTAGGTTGAGCTCCTGGTTACACTGACTCAATAGAAGGAAGTTGGGCAGGAAGCCGTGCATCCAAAAGGTTGCATTAAGCAATTTGGAATTAATAGGCATGGGTAACTTGAGTGTCAGTGGGTCTGCTGCTCCAGCCTTCTGCAACCTAGTGCCTTCCTGATGTTTCTGACTAGAACTCCCATCAACCCCAACCAGCACGAGCTGATGGGAGCTGTGGTCTGAAATATTTGGAGGGCACCAAGTTGAGGACAGCTGAGCTATTCTATGTAGAGGAGGGATGGGACACCTGTGGTTCTACAGATGTGGATTTTCCAACTCCCATCAGCCCGACACTCTAACCACTGCTGGTCCATAGCTCTGACATTGCCACGCATTCCTGTATTTGCAGCGGCATCTGCTTGTAAGCTATTTGGTACAGACTCTGGGGGAGAGAATGATGATCTGTTTAACACAGGCATAAGGTGTAGGTGTTATGTACCTCTTTCTATGAGAGTTATACAACTAAATGGTAAATTTGACTTACAGCCCTATCAATTGTCCTTTGAGTACTTTCTAGAGATATGTGACTTGTTTGCATGCTTATTTATACATTTCAGAGTTTTATGTCGGCATTGAAAGATAACATGTATGGTCATTAAAAGATAACATATACCTGGAATAATAGTTATCTTCACCTGTATTTTGATTTTGATTAATTTTTTAAAAAATGAGATCTAAAGGGCACAAACAAAACTGATGGAAAATATGGTTACAGAGAAAATAACCAAGCACAAAGAAGAACAAATTGCTGAAGCAGAGCCATCACGACTTTAGTGATTTTATTTATTTATTTAAATAAATATTTTCCTAATTTTTTTATTATGAATTTAAACAAAACATATTATCTTAAAACATATCATCCTTAATTCCCCCCCCATTTCCCCCCTCCCTCCCATAAAACCTCCCAGAATCTATTCTCGAGCTGCTATCATGTACATGGCTGTAAAAAGTGTACTCTTTATCAGACATATGTCTTATTCTCCAAATATCTATCAAATTTAAATTTTGAGTCATGTCAAAAAAGGTTTTTGACAGTTTACCTTCTTTAGTCTCTTTTTTCCTGGCTGATCTGTCTTTATCTAAGGATGGAACTCCGTTTAAATCTCCCATTAAAATAATTTTTTGATCTGTGAATTCAAGTAGTTCTGTCTCTAGCTTTTTGAAAAAAAATTGATTTTTTAGCATTAGGTGCATAGATACCGACTGGTATCACTTTCTCTCCCTGGATTTTGATTTGTATAATTAAAATTCAGCCTTTATCATCCTTCTGAATCAATTTGGGTTCAAGTGCAGGATTGATATAGAAAACAACTCTCTTTTTTGTTTTATCTGATGAGATGAAGTACATACCTATTTTTTATAAATTAAAATCCTTTTATGCTTTTTTGCAATATGTGTCTCTTGTAGACAAATTATGTCTAATTTCTGTTTTGCTATTACATGCTCAATCCTATAACATTTGGCTCCACAGTTTAAACCATTTACATTCCAACTCAATATTTTAAGATTGGCAATTTTCGAAGTCAGTTACAATATTTGTTTTCCCTGATGCTACCTCTTCCAATGCTAGTTGTTTCAGAGCTTTCTTTTGCTCAGCTCAAGGGTCTCCCCTAGCTTGTTTAGGGTCTAAGTCTCTCCTGTTTTTGTCCAAAACCTCTCTTGCCTGAAATTCTGATGTCAGTCTGTATCTCCTCTTCATGTATGTAAAGGAAATGTCCTCTGGGAATTCCCATTTGTATCTGATGTCAGCTCTCCTGAGTACTGTGGTCAAAAACCTATATTTTGTTCTTCTTAATCTCAATTTCAGTGGAATTTCTCTAAAAATGTCTACCTTCTGCTCAGCAACCATGAGATCTTTCTCAAAACTATTCTGAAGGATTGCATCCTTCACTTCTTTTGTCACTAATGTTAACAAGATATCTCCTGGCTGCTTCCGTTCTCTGCTTTGGAACAATTTAATTCTACAACAGCTTTCTACTAGGTCATCCAACCAGTCTTTACTTTCCCCCATCCATTCTGAGATTGTCTGTGTGACATTTGTCTCTAAGATTGGCTCAGAGTCAGAGTATGGAAGACCTCTGATTCTGAGCGTCCTGTCTTTATCTCTTAATTGAAAAAGAAGAACCTGATCTTCTAAGTCATTC
The DNA here is from genome assembly GCF_964106915.1 of Podarcis gaigeae. Classification (NCBI taxonomy): domain Eukaryota; kingdom Metazoa; phylum Chordata; class Lepidosauria; order Squamata; family Lacertidae; genus Podarcis; species Podarcis gaigeae. The sequence continues at coordinate 64,516,248 of NC_139679.1, read as the reverse complement.
TGTTTCTCTTGAACCCCTTGTATCAGTCCCAACGCCCCTTTTTGTTCCTCTTTTACTTCTGCTACCTCCTCGCTTAGTTTTTATAATTTGTCTACTTTTGTTTCCAAATTAGTGACCTTGTTTCCCAATATCCCAAACTGTTCTTTCAGAACTTTGTTTGAGTTCTCAATGTCTCTATGTACTTGTTCCTTCAATAATAAGTTAGATTTTTCCATATCACTGCGAACCACTTGTGTAAATTCTTGCATTGATTGATTGATCTCTTTCCTGAATTCCGAAAGCTGCAATGCAAAAGGATCTGCCTGCTCTTTCTCTCCCTTATCTCCTATGTCTCCCAATTGTACACTGGCCCATCTGGCAACAGTCGCAGCAATGGCTTTCCTTGTTGCTCTTTCCATGCCAGACATTTCTTATCTGTTGGTTCCCAGCATTATATGAGTTGTTCAAGGTAACACTTGCAAATTCTGAGTCTATTCAGCTGTGAGACTATCCCACCCCTCCCAGACTTCTCTTAGTTTCTCTTTCCCTTTTGTCTGCTTTCTCCCCTGCCCCACACTGTAACATGCACTTTTATCACAAAAGCAGAGGGGAAACATAAAAAATAAAAGCAAAACTTCCAATAAGTCAAAAAACATAAAATGTACAAATGCAATGTTGAACAGTGAAAGAGAAAAGTAGTTAATTAGTATTCCAAAAGACCGAGAAGTTAGAGTAATAAGTAAGTTAGGCCTTATGAGGAACGGCTAAGGGAGCTGGGCATGTTTAGCCTGGAGAAGAGGAGGTTAAGGGGTGATATGATAGCCATGTTCAAATATATAAAAGGATGTCACATAGAGGAGGGAGAAAGGTTGTTTTCTACTGCTCCAGAGAAGCGGACATGGAGCAATGGATCCAAACTACAAGAAATAAGATTCCACCTAAACATTAGGAAGAACTTCCTGACAGTAAGAGCTGTTCGACAGTGGAATTTGCTGCCAAGGAGTGTGGTGGAGTCTCCTTCTTTGGAGGTCTTTAAGCAGAGGCTTGACAACCATATGTCAGGAGTGCTCTGATGGTGTTTCCTGCTTGGCAGGGGGTTGGACTCGATGGCCCTTGTGGTCTCTTCCAACTCTATGATTCTAGGCCAGTCTAGTTTCCAATTATTGTCTCTTAAAGAAAAGGGGAGAAAGAAAAGGGAAAAAGAAAAAAAGGTTGTGCTTTGAGTTATACTTATCCACTTATGAGGTCTCTAATAGTGATGGATTGCAATAGTTCCAGAAATTGTAGCTCCTTTAAAATAAATAAATAAATAAATAAATTAAATTAAAATTTAAATTTATTTAATAATTGATTGATTATTTTGTATACATTCTTAGACCCATAGATCTCAAGGCAGTTCACAACATAAAATCATAATATAAAAAACACAAAATACATAAGAAAAACAAACAAACACAACCCCGTTTCATGAACCTGTTACATTTCTTAGAGTGTGTCAACAAGCATGGAGATAGTGTTCAGACTGTCTTAATGTACTTGGACTACACTTCCCAGAGTGCTTCAACAGTCAAGCCCTCTTCCCAGGGAACTCTGGGAAATGTAGCTCTCTGAAGGGAATAAGGGTCTCCTAACAACTCTCAACAACCTTAGAAAACTACGGTTCCCAGGATTCTTTGGCAAAAGGCATGACTGCATAAAGTGGGATGATACCGCTTTAAACGTTGAGCACAGATGGGGGCTGAATTCAAGGGTACTTCAGCCTTCAAAGGCAAGGAGATAAAGGTGAGAACATGTCAGTGGTGGACCTCGGCACCTCAAATTTCAGTGGTGCCCTGTGCGGTGCCAAAACCCAGCACCCTCCCCCACCTCTCACTTTCTGTTGGATGTAATAGTTGTGGCACCCCAGAAGCTCCGTGCTGGGTGCGACCAGTCGCACACCCCTAGATCCGACTTCGAACAAGTAGCTGTCTAGGATGCAATTATATATAGCCCCAAAAGAAAACATGAATACTGGACTGTGTCAAGGACAGGGAAAGTCAACTAGAGGAACAAGTAACTAGAAGCTTTTCATATCAGTGATAAGGTGCTCGTGGCAACTGACCAGTTGCCTAAAGATAATACTGTGAGAACTGCCCTTAGTGGAGCCTATTGACATTGGACAAGGACAAAACGCTTTTTGGAATTATCCCTCGCAGTAGTCCAATTCTTCTCAGGTTAAATGGTCGAAAAGCAAAGTTCCGTTTTTTTACATTTTCCAGTAAACACTAGTGTGTGGACGACATGCTGTTGTGGATTTGAGGGGTCAGTCTAGATTATGCCCCTAGTCCCGGTGCTTTTTTCTGGGGGTACACAGGGGTATGCATACCCCTAAACATTTTGCGAGTCTAAGTTTGACCTCATTGAGGGGCAGTATTTCAATATGAGTAGGAAAATGAGAGTACCCCTAAACATTTTATTTTTATTTTTTTGGAAGAAAACACTGCTTAGTCCCTTTCAATTCTTGGTGTCCTGTGTACCCAGTGAGCGTTAGACTCTAATAGAGGACTCATTCCATTGTCAAGTAAAACTACCTCGGCAATGCCAAGTGTTAATACAGGTGTCTCCCTTTTTAAAAGAAGATTGCAACTGCTCACTCCCTGCTTCTACCGCATTCAGTCTCCAGCAAGATGGCTTATTGTTTTCCCTACTGGGGACAAAGTGCTACATTTGTTATTGCAGTCCACGTTCAGTTTTACTTGCTGCTGACTCTAACGAAACATCCCAGCCTTGATGCTTATTGCATAGGAAGCATGCTTAGGACTGCAGTTTTCTTTCTTTCTTTTTAAATACTTTTATTCACAATTTCAACATACAAACTATCAAAACATATCATATTATTATTTTCCCCCTTCCCCTCCTTCAAACCCTCCCTTCCCCATCCCAGAGACTTCCCTCAGCTCCTCTCTGATTTCTCAGCACATATTCTCTGCATGTTATAAAATTATACATATCCTTACGTTATCTATCTATCATGTTATCAACCAGTAAATTTGTATATGTTTATTCAAACCCTGCCAAGGAGTCCAGTTCATTTTGTTGTCTTTTTAGAAAATTTGTAAAATGCTCCCATTCTTCCTTAAAGTCACAGTTGTCCTTGTCCCGCAGTTTGTGTGCCAATTTAGCCAGTTCTGCATAACTCATCCATTTTTATTGCCACTGTTCTTTCATTGGGATTTCCTCATTCTTCCATCCTTGTGCTATCAAGGATTGCAGTTTTCAACGAGCCGCGATGTCCCCATTTGGTGTGGCTTCAAGCGGCTTCCACGTCTCCTGACCACTCTGCCCATGACCCTGGCTCTTTCCTTTTAATCATTTCCGGGTTGTAAGCAATGGAGAAACACATCGTGCAGCCTGTGTCAGCATGGCCCGCTTGTACTGTCAAATGCGTCAGCGATGCTTCGTTCATTCGCGGAGAGCAGCAATTGCATCCTAAGTCAGGAAAAAAATCTGCTGCAAATCACCACTTCTGGAAAAGAAACACCATACAACAGGTACAGGAATGCAGCAGCTTGACAGTGACAGCTGGGTGAAACGAATGATTCCAATTCTAGAGGAAAGAGCTTGGAAGGAACTTTTCCCAGCCCATATAGAAATGCACTTCCATTTTCTATCCAGCAGGTGGGGCCCCAAACTCCAGAGTACCATACACAGGCAGCTGGTTTAGCAGCTTCAGGCTGCTCATGCTGTACTCATTGCAGAGTACAGTAGTTTGATTGACGGATAAGAATCAGGTCCCATGAAGGTTTGCAGTGTCACTACCTGCTCTACCAATGCCTGGCAGCCACATCTGGGTGACTGCAGCACAACTTAATTGATTGGGGCTGCCAGAGGACTCCTATTTTGAAGGGCATCGGTGCTACTGAATATAAAAGTAAAAAGGTAAATGACCCATGGACGGTTAAGTCCAGTCAAAGGCAACTATGGGGTTGCGGCGCTCATCTCGCTTCAGGCCGAGGGAGCCGAGGGCTGTATGCAGACAGCTTTCTGGGTCATGTGGCCAGCATGACTAAACCACTTCTGGTGCAACAGAACACCATGACAGAAACCAGAACGCACAGGAATACTGTTTACCTTCCTGCCACAGTGGTACCTATTTACCTATTTATCTACGTGCACTGGTGTGCTTTCGAACTGATTGGTTGGCAGGAGCTGGGACAGAGCAATGGGAGTTCACTCTGTCATGGTGATTTGAACCTACTTAGGGGAGTCCATCTCCACAAACCAAAGCATAGATTCAACTGAGCATTGAAGTGACAAGTGACACTGGCAACAAAAGGTTGCCTTGTTTCCACACCTTGCTCCTAACTGAAGTGCTCTTGAAATGTCTGTCTCCATCTTGCCATACTTTGTGAGACAAAGTGGAACTCTGGTAGTTATTATACACTTGCATTCTTAATTGGGGCTGCCACCCTGCTTGCTCTGCTTGACAATCCCCCTACCTGCCAAGCCCCCTTCCTCTGCACCAAGCTAACTCCTTCTTCCTTTATACCCCACCCACCTACTCCCCACCCCCTCCCCGTCCCAAACCACTACCACCCCTCCCTCATAACTTGACCCAACTCCTTTTACAGGAGGTTAAGAGGCACTTCAGAGAGCACAAGTGCCTCCTGAAGTGCCCCTCCCTTTAAGCAGCTCTCCTGGGCCACCTGCCTCCCACACTGCTTGCCTGCTCACCTGCCCGCCTCCCTGCCAGTCTGTCATCACGTTGGAGCTGCCTGTTGGCAGCCATGCAAAATGCAGCATGACGACAGACTTACAATTTTATTATAGAGCAAGACATCACGTTCCTATAGTTAATAACCCACACAAAGCCATTATTTCAGCACTTTATTTAACTAACAGAAATTAAGTATATCACTTAATTATAATGAAACCTCTAAAAGGGGTTTACTAGAAATATTAAAGTTATTAAGGAAAACAGTTGTAAAATTAAAAACCCTTAAAGAGCATTAAAATGAGCAGTAAAGGTATCTGGGTAGTCTTGCCTATACATTACCCATTCATCTAACTGATACAGTGGTACCTCGGGTTACATATGCTTTAGGTTACATACGCTTCAGGTTACAGACTCCGCTAACCCAGAAATATTACCTTGGGTTAAGAACTTTGCTTCAGGATGAGAACAGAAATCATGCTCCCGTGGCGCGGCAGCAATGGGAGGCCCCATTAGCTAAAGTGGTGTTTCAGGTTAAGAACAGTTTCAGGTTAAGAACGGACCTCCAGAATGAATTAAGTACTTAACCCGAGGTACCACTGTACTTCGTATTACTTGAGAGACAAGAGCCCCCCATTATTTTTGCAATTCTGATCTGACATCCTTTGTATGTTTAGGTCTGGAGTTCCCAAGATGGTGTGAGTGGGCACCACAACACCCTCAGATTACAATCTTTATTTTTATTTATTTTTAAAATGAGTATTTGTGTCTTTGGGGATTGTTTGCTTGGGAGCAGGTTGCCTATTTTTTGTGGGGAGGGTCTTGCTTTTTAGTTTATGTCTCATTCATTTCTGGTCTGACCATCACTAGTTTTTCCTCTGCGTGTGACATGGCGATTTTGTGCTGCCCATGAGAGTTCCTTAGATTCTCAAATGTGCCCCAAATGGTTGGACACCCCTGCTTTAAGCAGTAGCACTCGAAGGCCCAGAGCTGGTTGTGCAGTTTACATAGCAAGTGTCATGCTCGAAGCTGCAGTGGCTTTTCTAGGATATTTGCTTTGTGTTTGTTTCCTGCTATTCAGGTTTGGCACACCAAGGCCAGACTGAAATTGTGGGGCACTGCTAACAAGACATGCCCTGAGTTTAAATATCTGCTTGTTAAGCTGGGGGAGTTCAAGAGGCATGTGAATGCCCCTCAGATGCAGGATCCAAGATGGGGTGGAGAGGAAAGGAGGAGGCAGTAGCAGCAACAACAACAGGAAGTAGCTGTTTCCTCTGTCAGCCACTTACCTTGATTCTGAAAGAGGCTTCCTCCTTCCGCCTTCCCACAAATCAAATATATAAATAATGAAGTTAGGTGCTGTATTATGGGCAATGTGGTAGGACTGATCATGGGCTGTTGTTGTTGTTGTTGATATTTATATAAAAACTTTATCTTCCAAGGCTTTCAAGGTAGTGGACATGGTCCTCCTCCTCCCCGTCTCAACCTCACAACAACCCTGTGAGGTAGGTCAGGCTAAGAGACGTTGACTGGTTCAAGGTCGTCCAGTGAGCTTCCTGGCTGAGTGGGGATTAGAACTCCACTCTCCCAGGTCCTAGTCCAACACTCTAACCAGTGCACCACACAAAAGGAATCACACTGTGCAATAAGAGTGTCAGGGAAGGTGAATGGAATGGGATATCCTCGAAGAGCAATGCTAACCGGAGTGCTGCAACATTTTGTTGAAAGAGCCTGCTCTCAAGTCAGGTGAACCTCGCAGGCAAAGACATGTGTGAAAAGGCAGAATAAAGTGGAGGTCTGTTGCTCTCCCTGGCCCAGACGGCATTGTACCAGAAGTCTTGGAGAGCCTAAGAACTTAAGAAAAGCCTGCAGGATCAAGCCCATCTAGTCCAGCATCCTCTTCTGACAGTGGCCAGCCAGCTGCCTCTTGTGGGAGGAGAAGGAACAGGCTCAGAATATCCCTGAAAAGCAGTGCACTTGCCTCCAGAGCCAAATTATGGATGGACACCAAAGGCTCCCAGTTTCCATGTCTTTGGATACAGCTAGCCGAATGAAGCAAAGACCCTTTGCTGCACACTAGGATATACTGTATCCCAGGCACCAGGCAAATATGGATGCCCCTGTAACAGTGGCGTAGCATGGGGGGTGCAGGGGGGGCCGGCCGCACCGGGCGCAACATCTGGGGGTTAGGGTTAGGGGGCGCAAATCCACGGGTTAGGGGGCGCAAATCCACGGGTTAGGGGGTGCAAATTACTTGCCTTGCCCTGGGTGCTGACAACCCACGCTACGCCACTGCCCTGTAATTATTTACAGCCAGCTAGTTTAACAGATATTTTTTTCCTTCCAAGGAGGAGGCAACAAACGTGTCCATTTATCTGGATTCCTCCCAGCCAGGCATTTGCCATTCTTCTTACTGAGGGAAGGGTCTTAAGGGATGTAACCGAATCTCGCCCAGGGCCCCCGATTTAAATGGCAACATTTTAAAAACAAACGTGCTGTAACTGAAGTCTGTAACCACAACACTCCCTGCCATGCTGCTGCCCAGAAAGCAGGAAGCCCGCCCTATCAACATATCCGAAAAGGTTATCGTATTACAGCTAATACTGGGCTGCTCTGAGAGAAAGGTGACGGCAGGGCTGAGGAACAGCCAAAACCACAACATGCCACAAAACCCACTGCAGCGCTGCCCTTAAATCCAGACGGGAAACACCACACAAGTGGGAAAGAGGAATGTATGTACCTGTGCAATGTTGCCGGGTTTGAGCAAGGCCGTCAGCCACTATTTGTGTGTGTTTGGGCTGCAGATGCTTGGGATTCTGTAGCTGTCATCCTAGAGCTCTTTGCCTGGGATTAAAGGTAAAGCTACCCCTGACTGTTAGGTCCAGTCGCGGACGACTCTGGGGTTGCGGTGCTCATCTCGCTTTACTGGCTAAGGGAGCCGGCGTACAGTTTCCGGGTCATGTGGCGAACCAGAGCAGAGCACGGAAACACTGTTTACCTTCCCCCCAGAGTGGTACCTATTTATCTACTTGCACTTGGACGTGCTTTCAAACTGCTAGGTTGGCAGGAACAGGGACTGAGCATCAGGAGCTCGCCCCGTCGCAGGGATTTGAACTGCTGACCTTCTGATCGGCAAGCCCTAGGCTCTGTGTTTAGACCACAGTGCCACCTGTGTCCCTTACCAGGGATTAAGCTCCATTAAATTCAACAGGACTTCCTTTAGAGCAGACACATGCATAGTATAGCGCTGTAACTGTACATGCTTCGGAGCCCAGTTTAAAAAAGATGCCAGGCATATGCAACTCCAAATGCATATATTCCACCAACCCACTCATATCCTGTTTCAAATGGGGCCAAAAGCAGAAAGTGCAACATCACCGTCTTGGGCTTTTAAGGAAAGGCAGGGTACAAATCTAAGAAGAAGAAACTCCAGTTAGCTCACTTGGTTAGAATGTGGTGCTGATCAAGCCAAGGTTGCAGGTTTGATCCCCATATGGGCTACCTGCATATTCTTGCATTGCAGAGAGTTGGACTCGATGACTCTTGGATTGACCATTCCAACTCTATGAAATCACAGACAGTGTGGTGTAATGGTTCGAATGTCACAGTAGGTGTGGAGAGACCTGCATCCAAACCCCTACCCAGCCATGAAACACATAGGCCTAGTTTACATGCATACAAAGGGCGTATATTATCTGTACCCCCCCTTTTTTTGCATGGGCGGGATGTTTTAATTTAGTTTAACAAAATAATAATAATAGAATTGTCTTTTTAGATTGTTCTTCTAATGCTGGTTTTAATGTATCTATGTTTGTCATTGTATTTTCCTTAAAATATTATAAGTCTCTTTGAGTTGCAATGGCAAAAAAAGAGAAACTAATAAAAAATAATTAATTCATTACAACTACAGTACTTGTCTTTTAGAAGTGGGCAGGGGCGTAGGAAGGGGGTGTGGGGGGTGCAGCAACCCTGGGTGTTATCTCTGAGGGGGTGACACTTAATGCGGGACCTGTCCTGCAGCACGCCCAAGCCACGCGTCTCTCCTGGGAGTGAAGCAGTGGCTCAGGGCCCTGCACTCCCCAAAACGGCAGCGTGGGGCTTGCATCCGCCAGGCAGACTCCATGGGCAGCTCGCCACACTGCCCCCCTGGGCAGATCGCCCCTGCCCCGCTGCTCTGGGTGCCGGAGCAGCTAGCTATGCCCCGGTAAGTGGGTGGGATTTTTAAAAGCTACTTCTTTTTCCTCTCAGTTTTAATATATCTATGCTGGGGTTGTTGTTGTCTGCCTGTCTGTCTGTTTGGCTGTAAGTTGCTTCGGGTTGCCCCAGGCAAGATAAAGTGACTGACAAATGTAATTGATATGATATGATACGATATGATATGATATGATATGATTTTAGAGCGTGATTGCAGTTTCTATCCCCGTATGGGACAGCTATATATTCCTGCATTGCAGTGGGTTGGACTATAACAGGCACAGGCAAACTCGACCCTCCAGATGTTTGGGGACTACAATTCCCATCATCCCTGACCACTGGTCTTGTTAGCTAGGGATGATGGGAGCTGTAGTCCCAAAAACATCTGGAGGGCCAAGTTTGCCTATGCCTGGATTAGAATGATCCTCAGGATCCCTTCTAACGCTACAGTTTTATGATTCGATGATTCAATGATAATTCTTCTTCTTTGGCGATGGAAGTTCCTGGGAGGTCAAGTAGCCCCCTGCATCTCGGACTCCCTCTTGCGGCCACGTATAATCAACAACCGCGATGCTTCTCTTAACTCTTCCGCAGCTGGAGTTTTATCTAGTTCCTCTTTCTTTCTTTTTTTGCAAGGGAACCATTCGAAGGGGCATCTCTTCGGAGACTTACGGCGCGCGACGGTCTCCGCATGAAGTTCATGCAGGCTGTTGTCAGGTTCACTTTCGGGGTCTTGTCGTCGGAGGAGGCAGCGCGCGGGATGAGGGAGACCTCCCCGTCCCGCGGCTGCGGCGGCTCTTAACCCCTGGGATTCCGCGGAGAGCTTTCCCCGCGCCGCGCCGCGCTGCGAGAGGGATGGGCTGCAAGGGGAGCAAAATGGGCTGCTGCGAATCGGGAAGAAAGGTAACGGCGGCGGGGCGCGCGAAGTTTTTTAAGGGGAGTTGAAGTTTTGTTGGACGGGTTTCCTTTGACAGGCACCCGGAGGGGAACAGAAGGCCAGCGGGTCTGGCGCGCTAGACACCCCGCATCTAATCGGTGAGCGGGTCAGAGCGGGGAGAGAGACTTTTAGCCTGCAAGAAAGAGAGAGAGGGGAAGGAAGGAAGGAGCAGTTAGCAACCGAGCCACCGTGCTCGACTGCCCCGGAGACAAGGCTCCTTGCGTGGGAGGAAAAGTTAGAGACGCGAGCCCGCCCCGCACCCCCCGCGCGCAAAAAAGAAGCAAGTCGAGGAGCCAAGCTGGAGCCCAGCGGTCACTAAAGTCCTTCCTTTGGGAAGGGGGGCGGCTGGGGAGGCGCGTTGCCCTCCAGCCGCTTCCAAACAAAGAGATTTCTTCCGAAGTATAATCTGAAAGGGAGGGGAGCGCGGGGCAACTTTGGGAACGCGCGGTTGGCTGGAAGGAGTGTGGGGGATTTTCGTACCTGGGGAGGGGGGCTGTGAAGTGTCTGTAGACCCGGGTTGCCGCTGTTCGACTGGCGTGTACACGTGGGGCATGCTCAAACTCGCGTCACGTGTGAACGATCTCGTTCTCTGGCCTTTCCCTGGGGGGTGGAAGGGTGGAGGTTGGGTGTGCAAAGCTGCCACAGAGGAGAAAGGATTTCTCCGGGTGGTGGTTTGTTTTGGTTCTCGTTTTTATTATGAATTTTGTGTTTTTTATCTTGTAGTTCTATGTTGTGAGCCCCCTGAGATCTACAGATGAAGCGCGGTAACCAAATAATAATAATATAATAATCACAAATAAATAAATAGGTGATGACGCAGGGAAAGTAGTCCGCGCGTATTTATGCAGGAATGAATGGTCCTGCAGGTTGGCTGACACCAGACCCTGGGTGGGGTAGGGTGGGGTAGTAATTCTGGATCAAGTGATCCGGGGTTAAAACGTGGGTCGTGTATCCTAAATCGCTTCTGGTTGCCGAGGTCATAGGCTGAGTTTCTGAAAACTCGGCAAAAAGTTATGTGTGGTCTTCCCAAAGCATCTGCCTGTAAATCTCCAGGGTCGCTCCTGGCAAGTGCTAGATTCCCACGTCTTTAAAAGGGAGTGCATTCCATGAAAGGCAGCGGAAATCTCCACTCATATTCTCCTTTGCTACTTTGTTTTTAAGAAAATAAAATACTTTCCCAATTATTGTCCTAGAAAGAAGAAAGATGTTTTGGCAATCTTCAGCTTACGTCAAAGCAAATGTGAGGCTTGTTTGGGAGATAGAATGGGAGTGTGCAGATTCAGGGTGCTGTCTCTGGGTTAGAGGTGAGGTTCTATCCAGCATTGTATAAAGACAGGTTTTGGGTACTTTTTTGCGTTCCAGTTGTGCGCTGTTAAACTCAAGTGAGAGATCAGGCAGCTACAATGAAGCTCTGGTGTAGATTTCAAGCTTCTCAAAATCCGAAATCAGGACAATGTCTTCATTCTAGTAAATAGCCTCTTGTTCTCATGCGTGTGTGTGTGTGTGTGTGTGTGTGTGTGTTTGATGGCGAAATGTATGATAAAATGTTGATATTGGCAATTTCCTGTTAAAAAAACCACCGCCACAAAACAACCCACAGCTTTGCTGGAATATTTATGCTGGCTGTTCAGGAGCTGGCATATTCTGATTAATGTTTACATCCTAGTCCTCTGAATTTTAATATATTCTCTGATGTTGGGGACCTTTTTTTTCTTCCAAGAGCTGCCTTGAGGATAAATTTGGGGGCACATGCTGGCAGTAAGTGGGCACCAAGCTCAAAGTAGACAGTGCCACCTGCCTTTCTATCCGCCACTCCTTACCCTGTGGGCATAGCCAGGATTTATGTTGGGGAGGGAGCAGGCTTCATGTTAGTGGGGGCAGAACCTCAGTTAGTTAAGTATTTTTGTTGATTTACTTGGTGGGGAGGGACAGCTGCCCCTCTGCCCTCCCTTGGCTTTGCTCATGCCTTACCCCCATCCCGCCCCCCCCCCCCCCGGCTATCCACATGAAATTAGGCTGAGGGCCACATACAGTCCTTGCAGCACAGGTTCCCAACCCTGAAACAGACCATTAAGGCTGCATAATATACAACAGCATACAGAACACACTTACCTTGGGAGTAAGTCCCATTGAACATACCCCCATGTGTAGGATTGCACAGTTTGTCTATATAGGTTACAGAGTAGCTTGAATGAAAAGAGCTGTGCTGCCTTTTCTTTCAGTGGTCAGTTATCTACTACAAAATACAACATTTCAGGACATTTTACATGACCAAGCAAGACAAATTCCCTCTTGAATCATGTTGTTTGAATAAGTCTGTCGCTAACTGCCACGGTCAGGTGTGACTGTTTCTGCTTCCTTATTAGGACAGATTGCTATAACAACAAATTTCACAATGTGCCGTTGTTAATTTCTAAGAGAAATGTATGTTCTCAAGCCACTGATCACAAAACTCTGCCTTCTGTTCGCAGAAGGGATGGGCCACTGTTACAGACTGGCAAAGAAAACACGCTTTGCCCATGCTCAGAAGTGCCCTTGCTTTCAATACGGCACGATGAGCACATTTTTCTAGGGCTGAAGCCTGGTGAGCTTGGCTCAAATAAAGCCTTGCCAAAATGATGGGGCAAAGCCCAGCATATAACTTAATATTTCTGCAAGTAAATATTCATAAGCTTTCACTGTCCATAAACATTCCTTTCTTGACACACATTTTTGCTCATTTCTCAGGGAAAAAGAGATCTCAGAAGACAAACATGTTATTCTATATGTTTGAATTCTGTGGGAAGGTTTACTAAAGAACATCTGTGACTGTTGCTCTTTTCTTCCTTTCCTTTTTTCTTTTTTGTTGCAGCGTGCACCTGTCTCTGCTCAATAAATATGCTTAACTGTATTGCAAAGTACGTTAATCCCCTTATAAGCAAAGTCAAACAATTTCCTATCAGACCAGTCAGAGCTGTGACAGCAACTTTTCTCCAGTTTGCACTACATTTTAAAATTGCAGTGAGCAGGGGGGACAGTGTTTGGGAGATTACTTTCAGAGATATGGAAAGAACTAGAATGGGAACATACCATGCACTCGAATTACTACTATCCATACTTAGGAGAACTTACACCAAGCAAATCTGAGTAACAGCTTCTCACAAATTTCACACCATGAATATCATCTTAAAGTATTCCGTCTCTACACTAAGCTAGACAAATCTCAGTCTCCCAATTTTTCAGTCTTAAAATCAGCTTTCCACATTGGTTTGAGAATGTTCTTTTTAAAAGTCAGCGTGAAAATCAACACACATTTGTATGTGCATTTTCCCTAATCTACACATTTTTGCTAGGAATTTCCCCCAATTTTTGTATATTGTTTTCACAAATATATGCACACTTCCCCCCCAATATATGTTGTTTGGTTGGAGAACTGCATGCCAAAATTTAGAGAAGTCTGAATTTTGAAAAACAGCTGCATTTGGGTTTGTGTATTGGTTTGGGAAGTATAAATTCACTTAAACGGATCCATTGAAAAGAAGCAAGCAACATTCGATACCTATCTGAGGTTTCTTCAGGATAATATTTTATTTATTTATATTAAAAATTATAAACTGCACCGAGTCCAATAATAGATTTTACGGTGGCATGGAAATAAATTTAAAACTACAAAAACATTATAATACAAACCAAAAATATGATAAAATTAAGAGAGGTGAAACATGAAACCAGCTAAAACTATCATAATCTAAATTGCCCAGTGCACATTAAAAGGTTTTAACAGTGTAGCACAAAGAATACAGCGTCCACGCTAAATGTCTCGGGTTCAACAATCCCCAGCATCTCCAGGTAGGATTTAGAAAGACTCCTGTCTATATACAATACTGAGCTCTGTTGACCAATGGTTTGGCTCTGTAGAAGGCAGCTTCCCCGCACATCACAGAGAGGGCTATTCAAAAGCTTTGTCTCTGACCACGCAGTAACCTAAATCCCGGGCTTCTTGCACATGTGCAAGAATTGAGGTTGGAAACTTACACCACCACCCCTTGGCACTTACTCAAAAGAAGAGACAAATACACTCCGAGTGAGGAAGGTTTTGACCATGGGATCCTAGCAAGCATTAATCTGCTCAGGTGGAGCTGTTCAGCTGCTGCTTTGCCATTTCAGGCCTGTGGGCTCTGGTAGGCCTCAGCCTTTCCTGTCATTTATTTTTTTTTCTCCCAAGAGTGAAAAGATAAGGAAGCGATTGTCTTGGTGCAGCACACCAGAATCCTGTGGGGATGTGTTCAGTAAGAATGCTGCTGTGCGCTGCCAGGACATTGCAGAGACACATTATATCGGGGTGTGGAATTCCTCTGCCTGGCACAGGACGACACGCGCTCTGTTCTTGCAGTCTGATCTCCGATGGAGAGGAAGGCTGGGAGATACCTTGCCGTCTTGGAAGATCAGGGCTGAGCCCTGGCTTCCCCACCCCAGACCCGGATTGAACATATCGCACTGTTCGGAGGACAACACTACAACCATTGGGTGGCCACATATTCAACTTGAAAGAGGCCATTTCCTCTGCTTGAATAAGTCCTCTCTTTTAAGGGTTGTATGGTCTAAGTTCAGTTGTCAAGATGAAGAGTCATAGAGTGTAGACCCCGAAACTGATGGGCATGACTTAACTTGGGTCATAAGTCATGTCCATCCGTTTCATGGGTCTACTCTGCGACTCTTCATCTTGACAACCAGACCAGGTCATCTTAACCTGAGGGGATACAACCCAAAGGCAGGAGAGCAGGTTACTAGAATGTGGCCGGCAACAGTTGGTGTGGGGACAAGGGACTAAGGAGGCACACAAGCACCATGCTGAGATATACTGTACTTCTATTTACATTATAGTAATGGCTCCTCAGGTTGAATCCTCTTGGGTTTTGTGGTGGTGCATTAAGTGGCCACCCTATGCGACAAGTTATATAAAATGTAAGGAAGCAGAACCTGATCAGCAGGCTAGAACAATGTACAAGGAAGAGGAAACACTGGGCATAATTGTGTGGGAATAAGAGGACGTTCGGTGGGGGCTTTTCATGCATTCTTGGGTTGCAGTTAACCATCTCTTTGTGCTGTGACCTGTGAGGAAGGAAGTGATAGTAGCCTTGATCATCAACTTTGCATAGGAAGTCAGACCATTGGTCTATCTTTCTAGCTCAGCATTGGTGACAGAGCAGTGGCTTTCCAGGGTTTCAGGTAGGAGTCCCCTCTGGCCTGACCTGGAGATCCTGGGGATTGAACCTGTGACCTTTTGCAAGCAAATCAGGTGCTTAACCACTGAGCTACAGCCCATTCCCAACAACTCCCCCCCCCCCCCCCGGAATGATCATCAGCGATCTTCCCAGGCATATATTAAGCAGCTGAAGAAGACAGGCCACAAATTGTCAACAGAAGGTGTTTTTTTTTCAACAACTGCTGCATGGACAGTACTTCCAACCAGTTTTCAGAGTGGGAAGATGGCTATCGACTTCTTATTTCTTCTTTCCATGTTTTGATTGCTGTGCTCTCTCACCTTCTGTATTAGTATGGTGGTCTGCCTGAGAGAGAAGTGACTATCATATGAGGCAGAAGTGAGGCCTGTGGCGTTTCAGATCTTTGCTGAACTACAACTCCCATCATCCCTGATCATTGGCTATGCTGCCTGAGGGTGATGGGAATTGGAGTTCCATCTGGAGGATGACTGATCAGATGGAAAAGAAGAACCCACAGTCTTTTCCTTAATAGGAAATGCCTTGAATGAGCTGCTTCTGGGGTTGGAGATGAAGTGTTTGAGAAGCAGCTCAGTTCAGAAGAGACTGCTTGAATAGTGTGTCCTAGTAAACTGTCCAAGTCCAAGTAATACTTGTGTCACACCTGCAGTTAATTTGTACATAAAACCTGTTATATATTACAATATTTTATATGCCAATGGTCATAACAAAACAGTCCAGTGAGCTTTATATATTGGAGAACGGTCTGAAGGAAAACTACCCTTTAACCCACTTATATGAGCTGATGCTGATGTAACATTCATCCTCCAAGTATCCATTGACGAATATGCATTAACAAGGTTGCATCATAGTAGAAGTAGTAGTAGTAATTTATTTATACTCCACCCATCTGGCTGGGTTACCCAAGCAACTCCAAAACATATAAAAACATAATAAAACATCAAACATTAATAGCAACGATCTGATCCAATATAAAGGTAAAGGTAAAGGTACCCCTGCCCGTACGGGCCAGTCTTGACAGACTCTGGGGTTGTGCGCCCATCTCACTCAAGAGGCCAGGGGCCAGCGCTGTCCGGAGACACTTCCGGGTCACGTGGCCAGCGTGACATCGCTGCTCTGGCGAGCCAGAGCCGCACACGGAAACGCCGTTTACCTTCCCGCTGGTAAGCGATCCCTATTTATCTACTTGCACCCGGGGGTGCTTTCGAACTGCTAGGTTGGCAGGCGCTGGGACCGAGCAGCGGGAGCGCACCCCGCCGCAGGGATTCGAACCGCCGACCTTTCAATCGGCAAGTCCTAGGCGCTGAGGCTTTAACCCACAGCGCCACCTGCGTCCCCTGATCCAATATAAAAAGCCACAATAACAACGAATCTAATGCTCACCTTTTTTTGGCCAAATTACGTTGCAAAAATTAAGGTGCACATTAGATTCCATGGCACATTTGCATTCACCAGCAAATACTGTACTTTTTTTTGGTTTCAAGGTTCTGAAAATTGAGGTGCACATTAGATTTGATCGTGAATACATGAATTTTCCAGGGATCCTCTAGGGATACATATCATGGAGGAAAAGTATATGAAGCCTACTTTGCAAGCAGCCAGAAATTCAGACAAAGGAATACTTCTTCTACTGTTGTCCCTCCCTTTGGGTCATCTTTCCATCTGCAACTGCGGTTAGGAACACACCCTGTGTCAAAACCAGACACCTGTCCTAAAAGAGGAAACAGTCACTAACAATGCACTATTATGCATCTCTGTTCAGAAGTAAGTCCCATTTAGTTCCATGGGACATGCTCCCAGGGAAGTGTTTACTGGACTGCAGCCCCAGAGGCATGAACAGAGGCCAGGAAATGGAGACTGATTATTAGCATATGTGGAGGGTCCGGCTGCTCTTCTGCATCTCCATTACCTTCTTGTCTTCTGCAAGAATATCGTAACATTCTCTCAATACAGCTGCATTGCAAATGCAGTGACTCGTTTAAAAATGTAGCAAACAGGCACAGAGACTCAAGCTGCAAGAGTTGTACTAGAAGCCTTGACTGGGCCATTATGGGATGTGCATGATTGCACAGCAGGTGATCCCAAGGGAACTCAACAAAATCAATTCCTCTAGATGTGTGTAGGTCACATGCATTGCTCAGGTATTATAAGACCCCCCCCAATCAGTACAGTTTTGAAAAGTTAAGTTACACCCTTGTGTTTCAAAATGGTTAGGGGTGCCACATGTCCAGATTTCCCCGGACATTACCGGGATTTCAAAGGCGGAACTGGTGGAATTTCTGAAAGGTGGTGTTTTGTCAGTCAAAAAAATCGTGGGTGTTTTTTTGGCGTTTTGTAAATCTTAACAACTCTCAGGGTGTCCTGGTTTTATACTTTTTGAAATATGGCAACCCTAAAAATGGTGTCCAGTTATATCCAAACATAGACAAAAAACTGCTCATTGATCTCAGGCACCATCATGCAAAATTTAGTTGCGATGTCTTACACAGTGTCCAAATGCATAGAGAACAGATGAAACAACAACTTTTCCAAATATGTATTCTATAGACATGCGCGCGTGCGCACAGAACCCCATAGCAGCAAGCTCGTGTTTTGCACAAAGCCTAAGTTCTCATTCTCAGAAGCAGCACATGAGGACAACTATAATAATGGGTAGTATGGAGTTAAACATTGTCTATAATTATTATGAGTTCGTGCTCCACCCTTTAGTTTGTTATGCTGTTACTTTCATTTTCCCGTCAAATTGCGTTAATCTGTTGATCCAGAGGTTTTCAATTTTTTGAGTCCATGGCTCCCTTGACCAACTACTTTCTTTCTGTGCCACCCTTGTGGGGATCAGGAGCCCAGTTAGGTCACCCCTTGCTTGCAGAGTCTGCAGCCCCATAACCTTTTCCAAACACCCGCCCTTGTGGAGTGTTTCCTCAGCCTCCTCTCTTCTCCCTTCTCCTTGGGAGTCCTCTGGACAGCTACCACCACTGCTCCTGGTCTCTGAGCCCCTGCCCGCCCCAAAGAGAGGTGCCTCCTCATGCTGCCCCACAGGGGCCTAGGAAGAGGATTTCCCCATTTGCCTGGGGAATTTGTAGCTCGGGTTCCTGTAAAAAACAGCCACACAAGCCTTTGGGAGGCAGAGACACAAGAGGGCATCAGAGGAGGGAGAGAAGGAAAGAGGGACAGATGCCAGTGTTGCCTGCGGCACCTCTGACCATCATTCAAGGCACTCCAGGGTGCCACAGCACACTGGTTGAAAACCACTGTGTTAATCGATAAACAGTCCCTCTTTTTGGGTCTGCAAAGCGAATAACCCTTTTTTATATGAAATAAGAACTTAACAGCATTAAGCCTGTTTCTTGGTGACCCTTTCTGACAGTAGGTGGAGGTTCACATGCCAACTAGATACTTCTACCACATAAATGAAAATGCCCTACATGGGTGTTTTTTTTATTAAAGAAATAGGGAACCCAGAATGTCAGGGGGGAAGGTTCTAGTTTTCTATGTGTGTGAGAACCCATGGGAAAACATTCCCTCATAGGAGCCCTCTCCAGGACTCAGGAGATTAGTATGCTACTTTTTTGTTTGGCAGTGCACACAGCAACTCTCAGGTCACAAAATCAGAAAAGTCTATTAGCACAGTTATGAACTCACACAAGACACCCACAATAAACAATAAACCATGTTGTGTAAAATAAATAAAATGGGTTGTATGCAACATGGCACCAAGTACACAGTTTCGTCAGCACAAAGATTTCTGCTTGCACAATTCCCCCCTCTCCACTTGCAGGTTTCCAGAGCAGATGTGGGGAGGGCACTGGGTGCCTACAGTGGGAGGCAGAGGAAGCAGTAATCCTTGTGCTGCCAGGATGAGTTACCGGGAAACCACCCAATGGAGTCACATACCCTCCAACACTGATCCGATGAAAATAGGGATGCCCTATTCCATAAAGATAATTTTACTACTTATACCCCACACATCTTCCTGGGTTGCCCCAGCCACTCTGGGCAGCTTCCAAGATATATAAAAACTTAAAACATTAAACATTTAAAAAGCTTCCCTATACAGAAATGGCTTCAGATGGCTCAGGGGTTGGATAATGCCATGCCCTCCAATGAAAATAGGGACATCCTAAGGAAAAGTGGGACATTCTGAGATCAAATCAGAAAATGGGACTGCTTCTCTAAATCAAGGACATTACTGGAAAACAGGGACACTTGGAGGTCTGGGGTCACAGCAAATCTGACTGGATCATATACATCTGACCCTGCTCTAATAAGAGAGGATATCTGGGCTTAAATGAGGTGGGTAAAGTATGGTGCAGGGCAGGACTCCATTCAGCAGAATGGGCAGGAGGGGCCTCAGACAGGGCTGGGTTACTGCATTTTTGAAGTCAGCAGAGTACAGTGGTACCTCGGGTTACAGACACTTCAGGTTACAGACTCCGCTAACCCGGAAATAGTACCTTGGGTTAAGAACTTTGCTTCAGGATGAGAACAGAAATCGTGTGGTGGCGGCGCGATGGGCCCCATTAGCTAAAGTGGTACCTCAGATTAAGAACAGTTTCAGGTTAAGAATGGACCTCCGGAACGGATTAAGTTCTTAACCTGAGGTACCACTGTAATTCATATTTTTAATGAAAGAGGAATCTTTTTCCTTCTGGTAAAACCAGTCACTCGAGGGTCTAAAATTACCTAATTGTACCACTGGCCAAATTTTGGGGGTGTGCTTTGTGGATGAGCTGAACCCTAGTCCTAGTCAAGAACACTTCTAGTGCTGTAGCTGGGATTGAGGAGAAAAAGGAAAACGAGAAGCGTAAAGGAACACACAGGTTCCTGCAGACAGGAAGCACATTTTGCAACGCTCTTTGCTCTAAAAATTGGTGCTATATTTTGTTTGAGAGAGAGAACTGGGCCTGTGTTTTCACAGGTATACACTGTATAATATAGAAACTGGGATTATCCATAACTTCCTGCTCTATATTGGGGTGAACATTTACAACACCTCATCCTTAAGGAAATGTCAGATAACAGAAATCTAGAACTTGATTGGGCCAGGACAAGTTACCGTATTTTTTGCTCTATAAGACTCACTTTTTCCCTCCTAAAAAGTAAGGGGAAATGTGTGTGCGTCTTATGGAGTGAATGCAGGCTGCACAGCTATCCCAGAAGCCAGAACAGCAAGAGGGATTGCTGCTTTCGCTGCGCAGCGGTCCCTCTTGTTCTGGCTTCTGAGATTCAGAATATTTTTTTTCTTGTTTTCCTCCTCCAAAAACTAGGTGCGTCTTATGGTCTGGTGCGTCTTATAGCGCGAAAAATACAGTAATATGTTAAGTCCTAAGCCATGATGATAATAGGATAAAAGGTGTTGTAACTAAATTTTGCCTACCAGACAAGCTGAAAAGATGAAACTTGGCAGTGGTTTGGGGTTCATGAGGTTGTTAAATGTTCTATCCGCAGAGGTCCAGGGCATATGTTTTTAATTAATTTTAATTAAAAGTCTTTCCATATTGCCAAATAAAATAAAAAAGAAAGAAAGATGGTTGCTGCACAGTTCTAAATGTTTCACAAGCTCACACATTTCATAAAGCTGGTTACTAATTACAGTATAGGGCCTGATTGAGCCACAAAGTGCTCAGCATCAGCACATGTTTACACAGCGAAGTAAGTAAGTAAATAATAATAATAATAATAATAATAATAATAATAATAATAATAATAATAATTTTTATATATCCCGCCCTCCCCAGCCGAAGCCGGGCTCAGAGTGGAAGTAGTCCTTAGAAACTGTAGTTAGGATTGCAGCCTAAGTTTAACCCTACATCATGTCCATTACATGTACGGTAATTGTTTGGTTGTGTCTACATTTACACACACAAAAACCAATGTTCTTTCTTCCATCTCTAAATCTAATCAATAGAGCATTCCAGTTGGCTATTGATTAATTTCCAAGTTTTGGAGTCTGCAGTTCTTGGCTAATTGGAACCATTGGCCTAGAAAGAGTAAGGCTAGCAAGTTGGAGGGAAAGGACTCATGCCTTCTGCCAAGTTTGTGATTAAGTAAAACTTCCATGCCACTTCCCAAACCACTGCTGTAAAGCTAAGGAAATGACTGGGAGCCTTCCAGCTTTAAAAGCACATTGACAGGGAGACAGGCAACTCAAGGAATGAGGCTCTCCCCTTCTCTCTTTGACTTGCCATATGCGTTTTATTTTTTTTTATATGGCGATTGCGCCACAGAAGAAAACATGTATGGATGCATGTACTGTAGAAAATCATGGCTTTATAATGCTCCACAAAAGCCATATTCACTCCTTATATGTCTTAATCTTCAACCCCACGCATAGTGGGTGGAGCTGGCAGAGATACCCATTTAAACCAAGATAACTTGCTTCAGTTCCAAATAACATTATTTTTCAAGGATTGTGTATGAAACAACTCAAATTTGCACTGTGTGTGTGTGTGTTTAATTTTCATTTTCATTCAACTGTATTTCTCCCCATTATTCATTTATTCCTGAATGTGATTGAAATTCTTGCCTAATTAATTAAAAATATTTATAAACAACAACAACCTGCATCCTTCCAGGATCCCAGGGCACAAACTTGTCTGAAGTGCTGTTTGATGCTTTAAAAACGATCTGTTGACAGGACCCTTTGATTCATGGCAGAGCAGCTGAGGAAGGCATTTTGCTATCAGAAATTAATCTCTCTTTTTTTGTTAGTCACTGTAATACACACAACAGATACATGTGCCCTTCTTTCTTACCCGGTTATCTATCTTTACACACACTGCATTTTAAAAACAACCCACCCAGACTCATAGGGTTACTGCAGCACTCCCTAAGATGCAACACTCCTATCCTCCAAAACAGTGCCCAACCTCACTCATTTGGATGCTACCTTTGATTATAAGCAGACGCTATGCAGCTATTTTATATCTTGAAACATCTTTCCTCCTCCACTGCATACATAGCATTCTACAAAGAGAAAATCTGGCAGAGATTGGCTGTAGTAGTTAGTGCAGCAAATGTAGGACAGTGTGATCATGTACAGAACAAGCAGTGCCCAAAACTTTCTGCTTTGTCTCACTGGGCACTGATGCCCACATCATTATGTTTTTTAAAAGTCCTTTTGCAGCCCGTAGCTTCCCGAAAACATTTTGCATGAACTTCTTCCTTTAGAGACATAGCAGCGGACAGCAAATCCTTCGAAGTCTGTTTTGCAAAATAATTGCAGAAAATCCAAGTGCCAGGATGAGTTTTAAAGGAGCTGTACTATTTCTCCCTCCCCAGTTTACCCGTGGCTCTTTCTTGCATTCTTTATACTGGCTGGAGTTGTGAGCAGGGATGAGCTATAACCCTCCAGATGTTCCTGAACTACAACTCCCATCATCCCCGTGCTGGCTGGGGCTGATGTGAGCTGGAGTCCAACAACACCAAAGTTGTAGGTTCGATTCCTGTATGGGGCAGTTGCATGTTCCTGCACTAGGGTCCTTTCAACCCTACAATAGATAAAGCAACAGATTCACAATTCCTGCCATATGAGATCAGAAGAAATGGCGGCCCAGAATGGCAACAGACACCAATACCTTTGGTAGTCCATGAAGGAAGCAAAAGACCCATTCACTGGCTGTTCTTTCCTCCCCACCCTTACTCTTGGGGGTATTTATTTATTACATATCCCACCTTTCTTCCAAAGAGTTGAAGGTGGCTCTCCCTCACAACCTGTGAGGTAGTTTAGGCTAAGAGGCAGTGACTGAACCGAGGTCTCCAAATGTACCTCATGGCTGAGTGGGGATTTGAACCCAGGTCTCCCAGGTCCTGGTCCAACACTCTAACCACTACACCACACAAGGGAGACCAAGGTGGCAGGCCTTTCCTGCTCCCTTAAATCTCACAAGCACCAGAGACTTGCATTTAATTTGCTGTTTGGACTAGCATGAATCGAAATTGAGACCAGCACAATACTTACATGGATAACACCTGGAAAAATCCTGCCTGTTCTAGTCAACTCTGTTTTTGAGTGTGAGATACAGGATTATATGAACAAATAGTGGGATGCTTGCCCACTATGCAGAGGTGAGCTGAGTGCAGAGATCTCTAGGGACACACTGTGACCTCTGAATGAACAAAATAATAATATAAAAACCCAGGAATGTCAACCGGTTTGTCCACAGATTGACGTTTGCTCCAATTCAGTAAAGAGACTGTTTTCCCGGGGAAAGCGGTGGCACAAACAGAAGACCATTTGGTCCCAAGCCGAAAGCAGACAACAAGCAGAAAACTAGCTAGACCTGTGCTTTCTAGGCATGGGGCAAACAAAGTGTGAAGGAGCCCTGTATGACTCAGCAGGGAGAAAGATGGGGACAAAGCCAGAATCGGCTTCCACCTACTGTTGGTCTCTTGGCCTTCCACCCCACCAGCGCTGTCAAGCTGCTAAAAGACAAGCCTGGAGTCACAGAAACACAACAGTGATCAAGGAGGGAGCCCCTTGTGGAATGTGTGAAGAGCCCCCTTGCCTGCTGGGGTTAGTGGGAAGGGAGAAAAACCCATCCTTCTTGGGCCATTTAGAAATAACTAAATATAATTGTTTTCCTTCTTCCATTGTTATTAATGCAAATAAACTTGACCCGCCTGGGGCTATGAGGAGGACTGCCAAGTCCATATTACCAAGCAAGGTCGTAAATCCTGTTTTTATATAAACCCCTATTTAAAACCAAGGCTGGGATGGAAACTCTGACAGGACCAGAGCTCAAGTGGGGATGGTAGCAGCAGTTGACTCTCTAACAAAGCATTCCTTGGGTGATGATGTAACCGCTTGAACGGCAGCCTAAGCGAGTTTTGCTTGTGCCAGATATTTGGAGGAGTTATTAGGACTGGGCTTTATCCTTGTAATTGCCTGTGATTTATTGCCCCTTTTTAAAAAATATGCACATACAAACCCTTCTCATTCCTGCGCTCACTCTGCGCCCTGGAACAGGCTATTTCTAGGCTCCAGAGCTGGCTATAAAAAGCATCCTCAGAGCTGTGGATCTGCAGGAGCAGCAAACTAAGCTTCCCCCAGTTGCCTGACATCGCGATTGACCATCCAGTTGCTCTTGCAGAAGGGGGCATCTGCGGTGTGAAGTTCGGGTGAAGGGGAGGTGCATGGCAAGGCCGTTGGAAACTGTGTTCTGCACACCCCGGCGCTGTGCAGTTTGATGCCAGACACACTCCTTGTTTGTCAGTTCTTTAAGCCTCCTTCATGTTTTCCAGCTGTTCCTTCCCCTCGAGGGAGCGAGGGGCCCAATGTGCTCCTTGCTCTGCAAAGGTGGAGGGTTGGAGTCAGGAACGCCAGCTGCGAGGATGCAAAGCAGAAAGCTAGGTAGAAGGAGGAGGAAGGTTCATAAATCTCAAGGGAGTGGGGTGGGTGTTATGATCTATGTGCATTCCGAGACATGAGGGGATCTTTCTTTTAACTCTCTCTGCTTCATCGCGTGAGTTGGCAGCAGGAAAGAGGAGTGTCCGAGGCCACAGAAAGATCTTCCCTGTTCACACCATTAGACAGCTGGTTCATTGGGGTGAATCGAGGCACTGCCCCGCCAGGAGCTGAGATTTTAATTGTGCCGCAGCTCCCATGTCAAAGAATTGCTGAATTATTTTAGTGTCTCAGGAAACCAGGAGGAAATGTCCCAATACCGGCCAGCATAAAGGTTTCTCAGAAATACATAGTTCTTTCCCGGTTTTGGTTCAGCATTCACGAATGGGAAAAAAAGAGAGATGTGATCCTGTTTGTGTCTTTTCTACAGAAAAAGATCAAAATTCAGCATGAAAGAGGACAGGCATCCTGTGAACTAAAAGCACTGAAGACAGAAAATGGTAAGATACCAACAGACATAAAGCATCTTGAAGCTTCTCCATTTTAAAATCAGTAATGTCTATTTTATTTTTTAAAGATATATAATATACAGGGCTTTTTTTCAGGAGGAACTCACAAGAACTCAGTTCTGGCACCCCTCAGATGAGCACCATTGCCATTATAAGGGATCAAGGGTGAGATCATGGTGAGTTTCAGCCAGTGCTATTTTTCTAGAAAAAGAGGTGCCAGAACTCACTATTAACACCTCCCTCATTCTCTTAGAATGGCAAAGGTGGCCACCTGAGAGGTGCCAGAACTGAGTTCTTGTGAGTTCCCCCTGAAAAAAAGCCCTGGTTGCAGCACCTCTTTTTCTAGGAAAATAGCACTGGTAATATGTAAAGAGTCCCAACCATTCCTGGCCATGCATTCACAAGGGCAGGCATTGAACACATGAAAAGGTAATGACAGGTACATCTAGCTGCAGAAACAAAGGCTTCAGAAATGGTAACTTATGAGTTCAGCCTTCAGTGGGTAAGTGCTTCCATCTGCTATGACAAGCAGCAAACTGAGGTGCTTATTCATGAGTAGATCTTTTCCTGGTAGAACTTCCAGCTTGCCTTGATACGTAGTCTGTAGTCTGCTGACAGATGTGTACAGGCTGGACTGTTAACGGGCGAGTAGACTTGTTTTGGGTGGATGTGCCAGCTTGTTGCTTTAAACAGCTGGGATGGCCAGTGATTAAATCCTAGGGAAATAGTGTGGACATGACTTGGTTTTCCCAAGTGTTTTACAATTCTGCAATCTGATTATTTAATATTCTGGCTTTACAAATGGCAATGGAAAATCAGTTAGGCTAGCCAACATTTCTTTTCTTGTAATATTTGAAATATTTTTTTTTAAAAAAACAGAACAAAATATCACCCTAAATTTCAACATGGAATAGGGATTTTAATCCAGGATTTCTGGATCTGAGGCAAATCCAGCCCATCAAATCCAGCTCTAGTTTCATTTAAAAATGGTATTTACAAGTGACTAACTGTCCCAGAGTATGAATTGGGGATTCACTTTCAAATGTGCATCTCATTAAAAGCAACACAGTGTAGACAGGTGGTACCCAGACTCAGGAAATGATGCATGTTTGGGAGGTTTCTTATATATCCAGATCTGCTTAGTTAGACTGGAACAACTGTGCAACACTGGATAACATAGATTCCCCTGTGCATATTAAACTGAAGCTTTAGGCAATATAGGTGCAAGGAACTGAGCAGGACAGGCACGTTTCTCCCTAAACAACAGAGCATTAGTAATGCTAGCAGCATCTGCATAAGCTACTCCCAAGTGGAACATAAATAGAATTACTTTCTAAAATTCCTATGAGAAACTAATTTCATCCATGCAGCGTATAAGTCTACATTCTGTGTGATGCCCATGATACTAGCCTGTCCTGATATTACTTGCCGTAGGCAGGTAGAATTTATTGAGATGAATTGTGTATTTGTTGAGTGAGGTGAAAAACTGACCGTGGTCTAAAGTTTTGGCAGCTGCACTGTCTCACTTAGCCAAGGAATTTCCCCTAAATAAGGAACACCTCCATTTAACGAACAGTGAAGTCCAGTGCAGTCAGGAGGGGGAAGCAGCAATATCTTTAAGGAGAGGGTGGTTCCAGCAGAGGATGTAAAAAGAATCAACATTTATCCATATAACTGCCTTTATAGCTGTTAAATGTGCAGCTATGCTCCTGATATGTTTTAGGGAGAGCATAGCGCTATTGGAGTGGCAAGGTTTACTCCAATTACTTGAGCAAAAGAGTAATCTGTGCATTTCTCCACTAACTGTGCCAGATTCTGCTCTCAAAGATTCTGCTCTCAAAGGCACTGCTTACAAACCAGCACACAGTGGCCTGTGTCACAGTGCAGATCTTACAAGCAATACAGTCCCCAAACAAACCATGAATTTGGGCGTACCATTCCTGCCCTGTAGCTGTTGAGCAGTAGGGCAGAATCTCTCTTGGGGTCCCTTTCAACTCATTGATTTTTGACTCAGATGGGTGAATGGTTTTTATGTGTAGAGCTGTGTGTGGAAAAAGTTCTCTTCTTTGTGGGCTGACAAATTGGACTTAACGTGTCACCAAATTTCTCCAGAGAGAGGAGAAGTTTTACAACAGTTTCTCAGAGAAGGGGCTCAGCACTAGCAGTGGCAATACCCTCTTCCCCTTCCTATCTATCTACCTATCATCTATCTATCATCTATCTATCATCTATCTATCTATCTATCTATCTATCTATCTATCTATCTATCTATCTATCTATCATCTATCTATCATCTATCTATCTATCTATCTATCTATCTATCTATCTATCTATCTATCATCTATCTATCTATCTATCTATATCTATCTATCTATCTATCTATCTATCTATTTATCTATCTATCATCTATATCTATCTATCTATCTATCTATCTATCTATCTATCTATCTATCTATCTATCTATCTCTATCTATCTATCTATCTATCTATCTATCTATCTATCTATCTCTATCATCTATCTATCTATCATCTATCTATCATCATCTATCCATCTATCATCATCTATCATCTATTTGCCACCACCACCACAAGTGGCAGGAAGAAGTATTGGCTGTCTGGCCACCATTTTGTATTTTCCGCAATGCCCCAGGTGTTGCTCCAAGGCAGTGCATGTGGAGGGAAAGGGGGAAGAGAAGGAATGGTGGCGTCCACAAAAAATGGCAGAGAATATTTGGCCAGAATTCTGCAAAGCGAGCACCCTTTTGGGGGGAACGATGGAAATAAACCCTCTGGAATTTTCTCAGGAAAATGTCTTTTGAGACACTTTGGCTCAGCTCTAGTTTTCTGTTAAATACCTGGGTTTGTGAGTAATCTTGACGGGTACCTATCTTCCCCTTTTTAAGGAGATTAGCTGATGGCTCTCAATAGCTGGAATTTGGATAGCAAAGTTGGCAAGGGTCAAGAGGGCATGTCTGTCTTCTCATACCTTTCCACCCTTGTTTTGGTTATGATGCCAGCAAGCTGTGTATATATGAATCGGCAGCTTTTAAGAAAGAGAAGAGGGAATTGGACTGTCCCAGGATGCAGGCTGTTCTGTCAGCAGCCTTGATGTGAGAACGGCAGACTTTGGAGCCTCCATCTATGCTCAGCCTGTATATTTGTTAGTACATGCAGATGTTACAAAACACTACAACCCTCCAGGGCTCTTATTCAAAAGGAGACAAGCGAGCTGTTTGCCCCTGAAACATCTTGCTGCTCCTAGAACCAGAAAGAGCATAACTGTTTGATCAGTCATCCATGTTATTATTTGATGCAAGTGCTTAATATACACAAGTTTCGTTTAAAGTGTTCAAAGCACTACATGCATATTACTTACCTGATATTGTGTTCATCCTTTGTGCTAAATATGAATCCCGTAAATCAGTTTTAGTTGCCCAATAAGGAAGCTGTACCAAATAGCTTAACAAATATTAGTTGAAAGGACTCCAAAGGCAGCCACGATCCTTCTGCAGTTGTGATCATCTCTCACAGGTCGCGTTTCCAGGCAATGCCCCAAAGTCTTCTGAGCATTCATTGCCTTTTTAGGGTCTGGTGGTGTGGGTCATGGTCTACTTAAACGGCCAGCATGCTCTGGTGGCCCATTGCAGATCCACAAACACTGCTTTATTAACCCTTAGGACAAACCTATAAACAAACCAGTTCACACCTCCTGCTCTTAACCCCAATTCTCTTCTAGAGGGAGTCCAAAAATAGTGCATGCCTGCATCCTGGATAGGCCATATCTAGCACGCTCTGGCACATATATCTCAAGAGGCCTCTTTGGAATGCAAGTACGTCAGTTGCATTTGTAAAAATCCCCCTTCCAAAGTGTGAAGTGAAATTTAGATTAACACACTGAATGGCAAGTCAGCCGGGTATTGGAACTAATGCACTACACAGTCAGCGCATGGGGGGTGGGGTGGGGGTGGAAGTAAACCAGTACTACAGAAAGCCACTCATGTCCACGTGCTTTCTCCTTCTTTCCTCCACATTGAAGAAGCCTGTTTACATGAGGAAGCAGAGAAAGGGAAGGCAGAGCTGCTGGAGAAGCAGAGAAATGAGATCACAAGGCTCCAGCAACAACACCAGGAGGAGAAAGTGTGTCTGGAGGAAGCTCACCGTGCTGAGACTGAGAAACTTAGCCAAGACATTAAAATCCAGGTTGGAGCTGTCTTATTCTTGCCCTTTTGAAGCGATGATGCCTAACTCATTGTCAGACCAGACATTTCTCTTTTGCTGAGCAATATTCTAATGGCTCACAGTTTCAGAGCCTAAAATGTTGTTTGGAGAAAGCACACACCAGCAAGACACTAGCAAGCAGTCATGCAGGTCCAGTGGGTTGAATGTGCAACTAATTCTTCACCAGGCACACACTGTTGTGTATGCTAAACTAGTGCACAACCACAATGGGAATGAGTGGTAAAGAATTGCCCCATGCTGTTATATTACTCACCTCTAGTGTATCTTACAGTCAACTGCCTTTGTGTAATTCATTGCCCACTAAATCATAGCTTTACTAAATGTCAGCATTAACTGAAACCAGATCTTAAATTTCTGCACATATGTGTGGACGAGTAATTATTTAGCAACATAATTATTTTGTTTATGGCCATCCCTGTATTTCCATGTTGCAGAAAATCAGATAATTGACTGGTTAATAATTGTAAAGTTCCCTGGGGAAGGAATGGATATTACCATTTTAAAAGAGCTGTCATGTTTCAAAAGGTTTATGTTGAATCTGTTCTGTTGGTATCCCTGAAAATCCAACTTATCTAACTGAAAATGCAGTGACTTGCCTGTGTGCTGGTTTTGAGCAGATATTTATGTTAAAGCCCTGAATGTAAATTACAATATTCATGTGCCAGCTCATTCATGGAAATGGTTAGGTCACCCTGCAATAACCCAAGAAGCAAAAATTAGAAAAGGGTCGAGCTCCCAATTCCAAATATATTGTGGGGAGACCCGGATATCTAAATATGCATGTGTCATTCACAATGTACAGTGCCACAACACATTTTTGCCATTTAATCTTGAGTGTATTTTGTATTGAATTCAAAATGTAAATTGTGAATTAATGTGTATAGCTCAGTCTGATAAATCTTTGCTCTCACTGTGTTCAGTTAGGCTTATTTCCCCCAAATATGATTGTAGCTTTAGTAGCTGATTGATTGATTCTTAGGCATCTAAGATTCAACAGGGAGGGATGCAGATGCTTGAGGAATTCCCGTAGTTTATTTTCCTATTGAATTGGCTTGATCCATACCTCCTGGGCTGCTGTACAAATCAGAGCATGCTTATCCCCCAGATTTTTGGATTTTTGCAAACCGTGGTGGGGAGCTAATTTACACTATTGCTCGAAGATCTGCCTTTTAAAAATGTTTCCCGGCTTCCTTTGCAGGCAGCAGCTGAGCTGTTCCAAGCAGCCAAAAAGTCCAGTGACTGCTGTGATGGCATTCAAAATGGAATCACAAATGCCTCTGAGACTGCCAGGATGTGATGATGTGCCAGCCATTCTAGGGACTTTGTGGGGGGGGGGGGAGAGATGGTTGCCCCTATGGACCCATGAGGGCGAACATCCTCCCCACTGCCTACAATATCCCTGGAAGGAGCAGCACGGTCATCACATTCTCTTGAATTTCATTTGCATCCCCATTAAAATATTTGCATGCTAATTGCAGGGGCAGCTGAGTTTTCTTGAAGAGTCTGTTACAGTCAGCGCTCGTATCCCAAGGCATCCTGAATGTCTCCATTTTGGAACGTTTTGGCTCCCGAACGCCGAAACCCCGGTTTTCGAACATTTTTCAGAAGCCGAACGTCCAACACAGCTTCCGCTTGAGTGCAGCTTTCAACCAATTGAAAGCCACACCTCCGTTGTCAAATATTTTGGAAGCCAAATGGATTGCGTTCAACAACCGAGGTTTGACTGTACCTGTAAAACAAGAAGGGAAATGGTTTTTTTTTAAAGGCAGGCCTTGGGCCACCCTGTAATAGTGGAAGTACATATTTTAATAAGAATTTCATTAATGCAGAAAATGGGGGGAACAGACTTAATAATGAACACATGTGAAAGCAACATGAACCAGAATTAGACTGATTTGTCCATTCCTAGCAAGAGGACTTTTATCATATGCACATGTTCTTGGGAGTCTGCCACAATGAACACAGTGGGACTTTTTGTTGAGTGAATGTTGCTAGGATCAGGTGTTAGGTGTAGTTTTACACCTGCACTAACAAACAACAGGCACTCACATAGCCAAGGGTGTCACGAATAGGTCAGCAAGTCCTCAGAAGGTGCTAGATTCCTCCTGGAGATTTGACTTGATCCTGGTTACTTGCTTGAAGAATGAACAGCAATGTATTCAGCCGGCAGCCAATGTGTATGGAAGATTGGACTGCACAGATTTTTACCCTGACAGATTTCTGGCAGCAAGTCAGCAGCATGGATGTGGTGATTTCCATACAAGAATTCAGAACCCGTTTAAAGAAACAAGGCAATAGTTTTAGAATCTGCATAGTTCAGTGCCTATAGAATGGAATCTACCACTTAGAAAAGGGGAAGGAAACAGGTGCTAGAACCTCTTCCCAAATCTCCTAAAGGACAGTGGAATTCAAACTGTGCTTCAGAGAACACTGAGGTGTTGCATTGGAAGACCATCGCGGCCTTGTCAAGAAGAAAACTGGCAAGGTAGACAAGCTTCCCTGAAACACAGTTTGCCACCATTTCCAATGTTCAACAGCGGTATGCAGATGTAGGAGAGCATCTATTCCTTTCACTGAATCCTCATTCTTACGGTCCTTGCCATAATATATGTGCATATTATGACAATTTAAAGGGTCATACAGTGAATATTCCCTCGCTCCACACTTAACTTGGGAATAAATCCCATAGAAGTGGTTACTTCTGAGCAGTAATGTGTAGGATTGTACCACAGGGCTGCCATCCTCTGCACACTTACTTGGGAATAAATATCACTGGAATAAGTAAACATATATAAGATAGGGCTGCATATGTACACTCAACTCTAGCCATATGATCACATCCTTGACATCCAAGTCCTTTCTTTTTCTGCCCTATTCCTATATTCCAGTTCTCCAGTTTGATATGGAGGAAAGGGAAAAAATGGGGGGGGGGGGAATGAAGGTGACACCATCACCACCATCATAATGATCAAATTATTAGTTTTAACTCCATCTTTTTCTGGGGCATTCAAAATTGCAACCATGAGTGCTCCCACCTCCATCTTGATATTCACACTCTACAACCATCCCATAGACTGAGAGATAGTGATTGGCCCAAGGTCACTGGCTGAACAGAGAATTGACTTCTCAATCCAAGACTGATGGTCCACTCACTACACCACTCTGTTTCTTCCCATGAAGTGTAGACATGCCCTGCAATAGTCTCACGTCAAATGGGGTTTTGCCACTATTGTCATGCTTCAGAGACCTGCCCACCCTCTTTAACTAGAAGCAATAAGGGGATGACTTCCCTGTGCGGACACCACAGTCAGTAAACAATGCTTCTTGCTAGCGTTTCTCAATCAGGCCCCTTGAACACTGCTGCCTGTCTCCAGCCTTAAAATGATGTAAACTCCTCTGTGTGAGATGTGAAATATCGTGCAGAATGCTGGCAGTAAAGTATTATTTCTTAACAATATTGCAATATTGCCTGTGCCTTCCCCACACCCACAGATAGAAAAGGAGAAGGATTTACAATGCAAGCAACAACTCTCTGAGCAGCATGACTTGCTGAAAAAAGAACAGGAAGAGAGATTCCGAGGTGAGAGCCAAAAAACCTGCTTGCAAAACATGTAACCTTTGCTCCGTTTGCATCAAAGCACTTGGGAAACCTGTGGTCCTCCAGATGTCGTTGGACAGTCAGGAACAATGGGAGTTCCTACTGTCATATGGAGAGCTGCGGTTTCCCCACCCCTGCTCTATGGTATGCAAATCTCACTACAGTGTTGACCCTCAACCCTGGTGATGGAGGCCTAATCTGGATACAGACTACAGTACTATGTGACAGGTAGATATCCATGGGCACAGGGCCCCTGTCAGAGTGAGTGAGAAAGGGAGACAATCCTACGTGCTGTTTGGAAACTCATTTCTACAGCAAATATTGGTGAAGTTTCTTCTCCCTCCCTTGGTGAGCATTATGTTGGCATTGTAGCACCACTGGGCCAGGTATGAAAGAACTTGTTCACGGGCATAGTTGTCCACAAGCATGCCCAGAACTGTTGTTGCCTCCTCATGGCTCCCTTGCTGTGCCCCACTCGCCACAATCTGCTTCCCCTTTTCGAAAGTGGCAAAAGTGTAGCGTGGGGGGCAGGGGGACCATTTTGGAGGGGGTGCAACCAGGCACCCCCACGACTGGCATGGAGCTCTGGCAGCTGAGGTGTGGCAGCAGGCAGGTTGGTCTAGTGGGCAGGCAGATGGAGGCAGCGGGCGAGGAGCCTGTTGGAGGCAGGCTCCATTCACCCTCTGCACTTGCCCTGCCTGCCCTGGGCACCAGCAACCCATGCTACACAACTGTAGTAGCAGCAACATGGATGGAGAAAGAAAGTGTCCTCCCTACAGTATGATGGGAAGCATCTTCAAATCGGGAAGTAGATTTGAAGCATCTTCAAATCGGGAAGTGCCTAGAGGAAAGTGAATGACCAGAGGAGGGATTACAGAAATAATGGCACGCCAAGTGCTCGGCTCCCAGCTACTAAATGTTAGTGTCATTAATGAATTTGTGGCCTCTGGAAATACTTTGGTCATAGATGCATTGCAAGAAAAGGCAACACCACTACTAAAATACTTTGTGTCTATGAGCCTCTACTTTTTCCATCCTGCCATTCAGCAATGCCATGTTGTAACATGTTCTTAAATCAATTTTCCATTGTTCAGCTTCAGTTCTCTGCTGGGTACTCCATACAGTATTCATTTTAGGATCTCCATGTTGCCTATTTAATTTTTCACTTCCTCTATGTCTAAATGCTGAGCATCTCTGTCAGAAGGAAGGAGAGGGAGAGAGAGAATGTGAGAATCCTTCCTAGTCCTTCTGCTGCTGTGCTGCTCTAAGGCATGGCCTGGCTTAGTGTCCCATTATCTGGTTTAGCTCTCTCCAGGCAGACCACATGTTGAAATTGTGGTTTTGCCACTTGTAGTTTGTCTGGGAGAGATCGTGCAGGATTTGCTCATTTGGTTTGGCTTAGAATTATGTGCAAATGAAGGAAGAGAGACATGACCACAAAGATTTCAAAACTGAGTTCCATTCACGTTCTGTCCTCCTTTTTTCTGAATATACTCTTGAGACAAACAGTGTGATGTGTTAGTACTCAGCTGTGTATGGAAGAGAACCTCTGGCTGGATTGGAGCAGGGCTTGTGTCTCTCACTGGTTTCTTCTGACCACAGTCTGTTGTTTCTCTTGCAGAACTCCAAAAAGCACATGATGAAGAGAAAGTGCTCCTGACCGAATCCTACCAAAAGTCCCAGTCATCTTTGCAGGTGCTGCCACTCTGTATATGCTCCAAGTCAGAGGCAGCCAACATGGTTCCCTCCAGATTTTGTGCACTTATAATTTTGGGTCATCCTGGCTGGGTTCTGCTGGATTGAATAGCTACCTGGCCATTGGGAGTTATATCTGCTACTGGCTATAAACCCACTAAAATGTGTTGGAACATAATTAATGTTATTAATACATACAGAATAATCCACATGTGCTTAGGGTGGTGGGGTCAGTATGCTTGCTGGAGCACCAATTTATTCTGCCTCATATTTCTTCTCCAGGAGACTGTAGACAGATTGAGTTCCCAGATGAAGTCCTTCCAAGAGAAAATGAAACGGGTGGAAGAGTCAATCCTGAGCAGAGATTATAAGAAACACATCCAGGTGCCAAAAAACAAAACCAGCCACAATCAGTTAGATGGGATTTCTCCACCTGTTTAATAATCAAGACACAGATGTTACCTCCCTCCTTCTCTCACTGCTGGGAAAACAAAGACAATGATGGGTGGCATAGTTCACATGCAATGCTAAGCCAAACTATGATTTAACATAGACATGCGAGTGTGTGAGCTCCTAGAGAGGAGATTGTGGCTGCTTTGCTCCTCCTTGATCATTTGTGAGCTCAGCCATGGCTTGGCTTAGTGTGTCCTCTGAACCGGGACTTATTTAGCTCTCTCTAGACTAATCCTAAGTTGGAACCAAAGCCTGTACTATGGTTTTTGGCTTGTCAAGGGGAGCTAAACCATGACCCTGGTTTCAGGAAGCCTGCCAAGCCAAGCCATAGCTTAGCTCAGCATAGTAGCAAAACAAACCAGGGAGGAGCAGAGCAACCATCATAATCCCTGCTTGTGCATCCCAGCTAAGTTTTGGTTCAACTTAGGGCTTGTCCACACTTATGCTTGTCCCATGCTTGGAAAGGAGAGGTCCAAGTGGTTCTCTGCTTTTCCCATGCTTTCTAGGAACTGGTCCAAGTGGTTTTGCCTTTGCTGCACCATCCCATGGAAAACGCACTCATTAGCTCTAAATCCGATAGATGCTTGCTCTGATTTGGTAGTAAACAATGGATTTTCCACGAGGAAAGCAGCAGGGCAAATGGAAGTGTGGATGAGTCCTTAGCATGCTGTGCAAACCAGGCCAATGTATGGGTCCAAAGAGCAATGCTTATTGAACAGAAAAATGGAAAAGAGGAGAAGTGCTTACCCCTACTTCTGTTCTAAGCATCCACTTGGCATTGCCGTACCATAAGCACAAATAAGGTCCACTTGACACCTCTACAAGTGAAAGCAATACTTGATCTCTCACCCAGTGAATGCAACATGGAGTGATGACTTGAATGTGTGAAAGCAGTTGTAATGGAACAAAACACCACAAGGAGAACATTGTTCAATGCAGTGCTTCCCAGTGGAGGGAGTGCACTCACTAATCTCTGAGTCATTGAATAATGTACTTGCATGACCAAATTAACCCTTGTAGTGCAATTCTAATCATGTGTAGAGAGACGTCCCAGTGAGTTCCATGGAGTTTATTCCCAACCATAGGATTTAGAATTGTAGGCCTGGTCTCTCACATGACTGAGGAGACAGTGAGTCCCTGGATGTAGTCTCGGTAGTGGCGCCCACCCTGTGGAATGCCCTCCCACCAGATGTTAAAGAAATAAATAACTATCTGGCTTTTAGAAGACATCTGAAGGCAGCCCTGTTTAGGGAAGCTTTTAATATTTGATGAATTATTATATTTTGCTGGAAGCCACCCAGAGTGGCTGGGGAAACCCAGCCAGATGGGTGGGGTATAAATTGTTGTTGTTATTGTTGTTGCTAATGTGGTTCTCTGCTTTGCCAGCTTTCTAGTTAAGGGTGCATTTTGACATTTCCCCTGTTGTTTTCTAGGATTATGGGAGTCCCAGCCAGTTCTGGGAACAGGAACTAGAGAGTTTACATTTTGTCATTGAGATGAAGAATGAACGCATTCACAACTTGGACAAAAAGCTGCTCAACCTGGAAACGGTGGTGGGTTCGATGTACTCATTTGCATAGCTATTCCTAAGAGTTGGTGGGGGTCTTGCAGAGAGGACCTTGTGGTCTGCTGTTCAAAACTAGCTAATTTCTGAGTACCACAAACACTTTCTCTTGAGCAGGGATGGAGAACCTGTGACCCTCCAGTTGTTTGGGTATGACATCTCTCATCATCCCTGACCATTGGCTATGCCAGCTGGGGCTGATGGGAGTTGGAGTCCCAATAACATCTGGAGGGCCACAAACTCTTCAGAACTTCAATCACCAGACTTCTGTGGCTTCCTACAGAAGACAACACATTCCAAGTCCTGCATCCTGGTCTTTAAACTCCCCCCCTCCCCCAGCAAGACCAGCATCCAAGACCAGGGCCAAATTACACACAGTGCTAAGTGTCTTGATTGAAATTCACGATTTGTGAGTTCAAGTGTGGATAGCAGCTGTGGAGAATGTTCTTTTAACTGGCATTAGGAGCATAATGCATGAGAAGACTTGGGGTTCATTTCATATGCTTCCCCATCCTGTTACTATCCCAACAATATTGGCCACTTTCTTGGAAGCTGTTATCCTGGGAGGGAAACTCCCATCAACACCAGTGTGGAAACATCCCTTCCAGTGCAACTAGCCACTTCAGGTGGGGAATTTTTTGTTGGGACCACAGCAGAAAGGGAAGGATTAAACTCTCCTGGTAGTATCATGAGCACAAATCATCATGGATGAAGGATGTCTGGAGTGGACCAAAGAGTATTCTAAAGACAAAACTTGATTATAGGTGTATTAATCCTTTAAGGTCTGTGGGAAGAAACATCTAGGTGGATGGAGCATGGCTGTGTTTGACGGAAGCAATTCCATGTTCAGAAAATGCTTACTGGGCCAAAATGGCCACCACTGCAGCTCAGTTGCTTGTGAAGTGAGCTGAGCATCTGCAACTCTCTTGAAAAACAAACCGGGTTTCTGCTGTACTACTGAAATTCTTTTTGGTAGATGGATCATATGGGTAGATAGCTCTGAACTAAAAGAGATACATGAGCAGAGACTACATACAAGCCTACATTGCCACAGCAATCAGAGACAGGGCAGACACCAGGTTTGGTGCCTCTTGCAGACTTTCCCAAGTGACATAACCTCCAACATATTTAATAAGAAGGGGGTTCCATGCAGACATGTTCCCACAAAGTTTTAAAATACCTAATTGGGAGATTTCTTGATGTTATTGCATGTGTGGAATACCTGTAGCTGGGGTGAACTGTGTTGCAATTGCATTTGGTGTTTGATCACACCCTTGGCCTGCTTACAGATGGAGAGAAATTTGTTGCTCGAGGAGAAAGTTAAAACCCTTCAACAGGAGAATGAAGATCTCCAAGTTCGGATGCAGAACCACATGGCAGTGACAAGGTGAGACCTTCAGCTGCAGTAAGCATCTATTTCCCACTTCACCTTGGAGAAGGGCCTTTGGGATGGTGCACCTAAAGAGGGCCCAGGGAAAGCCTATGGGTCAGGACCTAGATTCAGTGTGCTTGTCCTGCATAACCAGATGCAGCCCACCAGAGACTGTACATTGTTCTAAGTGACGCTAATAATTGTGTTTTTATATTGTTTTTATATTGTTGTAACCCACCATGTTGGGACGTGGGTGGCGCTATGGGTAAAACCTCAGCGCCTAGGGCTTGCCGATCGCATGGTCGGCGGTTCGAATCCCCGCGGCGGGGTGAGCTCCCGTCTTTCGGTCCCAGCTCCTGCCCACCTAGCAGTTCGAAAGCACTCTAAAGTGCAAATAGATGATTAGGTACCGCTTTATAGCGGGAAGGTAAACGGCGTTTCCGTGTGTGGCACTGGTGCTGGCTCGCCAGAGCAGCTTCGTCATGCTGGCCACGTGACCCGGAAGTGTCTCCAGACAGCGCTGGCCCCCAGCCTCTTAAGTGAGATGGGCGCACAACCCTAGAGTCGGACACGACTGGCCCGTACGGGCAGGGGTACCTTTACCTTTACCTTAACCCACCATTGGGCCTTCTAGAGAAGGGTGGGTAAGAAACCCTATAAATCAAAATAATAATTACAACAATGGTGATAGGATCAGCACAGACAGCATAGTTGTGGCAGTGCCAAACCAGCTACCACAGTAGAAAATCTTTATGCTAGAGAGTACCTCTTCTCTGATGCGCTTCCTGCTCAAGTTCTTGTGTCAGTGTGCTATTGTGATTGGAAAAGTTGCTATAGAAAGAAAGAAAGAAAGAAAGAAAGAAAGAAAGAAAGAAAGAAAGGGAGGGAGGGAGGGAGGGCTCTATTAAGGGAGTCTTTGGTGGTTTATAAAAGCATTTTTCAGAACATTTGTAGTGTGTGCATTTCATGTTCCCCGTACCCGATTTCAATACCATTACATTTCCCCACAGTATTACATCTTCCCACTTCACTCGACAGAGGTGAGAAAGTGCTCATGATGAAAACTGAGGGCTACTCGCTTAAGATGTGTAGCTGCCTACTATGTGTTCATGTTGACTTACAGGGGCAAGGGAGCCTGATTCCCATTCTGAAGCGGGGGCTCTGTGGAAGGGGAGGCATATCTCTTCACCTCCCCCCTGGGGCCTGAATGGAGATTGGTCCCTCCACAAAGCTTGGCACCAATATGGACTTTCCCCTCCCCATAGGCCCCACTTGGGCGTGTTGTGATTGTCATTTTGATCTCAGTAGAGGGAGTCTTCCCTCCTGTCTTCATAGCGGCAAACAGTTGGGGATGAAGACGAGGGGAAATGCAGTTGCCTGCTACATGTCCAAGTTGGCCCCACCAGCCTCCGTCTCTCCACTGGTTCTAGGACTCCAAAGTCATTTGACTCTGTGCTTCTGCCCTGCAGGCAACTGTCCGACGAGCTCCTCACTCTCCGCGAGTCCCTGGAGAAGGAGTCGCAGCTGCGAGCACAAGCTCACCGGGAGAAGGAAGAGCTGCTGTACCGAGTGCTGAATGGCGACTCTCCCCACCCATTCCCTATCTCCACGGAGGCAACACTCATCGCTACGTAGCATTCGGATAGGCCAAAAAGACTGGGGTGGGGCAGGGAGGGGAGAGGTGGCTCCTTCCTTTTGTTCTAGGCCTCTCTATTGCCGACTAGACCTAGAACTCTCATGCTGAGTGGCACTTGGGCGCAAGGAAGGTTCCAGAGGTTCCGTGTGCTTTGATTTTCTCCCATAGGTGGCCTCGTTGTTTTGTGACACTTGAAGAGGTTGAATTAGGAATAAGGGGGGGGGGGTACTCCACATTCCCTCACACACAAAAGGAGGTCAGCTTTAATGCTAGCCAAGATGTTTCTGTGTATGCCACTAAGCACTGACTAAGGGTCTTGCCCCACCCCCTCAGGGAGGTAGCAAGACTTGCTACCTCATATATATTGGGCCATGGTAGAAATGGTGGAGATACGGTGGGAATCCGAGTGACCCATAATTTAAGATTTCAGTAGAAAAAGCTGTAGGTGAGAAGAAGCCATAGGATAGAAGAGAGACAATGGAAGTTTGAAGGCACAGGCCGGATCCGAATGTCCTTTTATCTGCCAGGTTTTGGAGGAACCAGAGTTTGCATGCCCACAACTGTTTTGGTCTGAGCTGGAAGAGGCAGACCGGACCACAAACATGCATTTTGATTCCTAAATGCAAAACTTTGAGAACTCAGGCAAAAATATGGATACAAACGTCTGTGGTTGAGGTCCATTCTAGATGTTCACCCAGTCACAAAGGAGCTACTTATCAGCTCCTGCATTGCTGGTAGAACTTTCTCTCTCTCCAGAAAATGACTCTGCTGTGTCATTTTCTCTGCTCGATGACCATAATCTTTTTTACATACCCTTCTCCATGATGTGTTCAATCCCTGCCCACATGGCTGCCATCATTTTCCATGTTGAAACTGCTGCATCAGATAAGCAGCTGCTGACACGGCTTGGGAGAGAATTGAACGGGCACCTCCTTGGGCTCGGTTCTTTAAAAAAAATTTTTTTTTTCAATAGAAGGTATTTTTGCCTGCTTTTATGAGTTCTTGTCCGTTTAGAAAACAACAGATTGGAAATGGCCTTAAAATTGCAAGCCTTTGGAAACCAAGGGATTTTTTTTTCTTTTAAAAAAAAGCAATTTAGCTTCTTGAGAAGCTGAGAAGGAAGATGGTGCCCTCCACTGGTTGTGATGAAGCAGTGCTAGTAGTTGCAGAGAAACGGAAGTTGCTCCAGGCTGGAGAAACTAGAGGCTAAATAAATAGCAGGTGCACGTAATGGTTATTTTATGGGTTTTTGTTTTAAAAAAGAAAAGATGATTTGAATTGAGACAAAGGGCGTGTAAAATGTCTTGATTCTAATCAAGAAGCATCTTATACTTCCCTGCGTGGAAACAGTGGTTTGTACTGTGTATGTGAATGTAGCATGTAGTACAAAAACAGTGGCACATCGCAGTAGCGACGCTCAGGAAAAACCAGTGAACTGCTGGTTGTTGCCTTGAGAGAACGTCACACAGATCTCTGCAACGTGTGGACCACCCAGCCGAACGCTGGGTGTACCTGGTGGTCAGCCAGGTGTTTCCCACAGACACATGCGCACACCCATTTTTGAAGTACCCGGTAGATGACAAAACTAGGAGACTGTTCACATCCGGTGGGCTGTGTCACAGCCGGTGGGTTGCGAGCTGTGAAGGCCTAGCTCAAAGGTGTGGCTTCTGCTTCTGCAGCATGGCTTGGTGACAGTGACGTTTGTTTGCTAACGTGTTCAGTTCCTGAAATAATAATTTGGCCAACCAACAATTGGATCCCACCCAACCCTCAGTCTTGGCAAACCTTTATTTGTCATTCCTCACGGATAGTGCAGCTCTGTCTACAGCGGTGAAATGGTTTTATCTTGGAGAAACACAGCTAGCTTGTAATGACGCTGTATCTAATTGAGGCTTTCCACAAAATTTCGGTATGGTATCAGTTGGAAAATCTGTCACTACTGTATGACAGAGTGATGATAAGCGGGAGTGAGAAACTGCTAACTAGTGATCACAGCAAATATCTCATATGTGTGTGTTGGTGAAAACCTCTCACCCGCTTTATTATTATTTTTTAAGTGGTTTTCTCTCTCTTTTGCATTTATTATGTAAGTTATGAAGCAAATTCTGTGTGGATTTTAGGGAATTGGCAGAGGGGGTGGAAATAATCGAAGTGATTGAGTTTCTATACTGTAGTTAATGCCAGCACTTTTCTGATCTGACCTTAGTGCTGCTAAAGGGATTCTGAGGCATGGGGGCTATTGCGTCAGTGCAAAAGCACATGGACGCAGAAGGTCCCAGATTCAATCCCAGTTTCCAGGTAAAGGTAGTCAGAATGGAAAAGATCCTTACCTGAGAGCTGCTGCCAGTCAGAATAGGCAATATGGACTAGATGGACCAGTAATCCAACTTGGCATAAAGAACTTGGGAAGCTGTGTTATAATAAGTCTGACAATTGGTCCATCTAGCTCAGTATTGTCTACACTGACTGGCAGCAGCCAA
This sequence comes from Podarcis gaigeae, assembly GCF_964106915.1. NCBI lineage: Eukaryota > Metazoa > Chordata > Lepidosauria > Squamata > Lacertidae > Podarcis > Podarcis gaigeae. Next base: position 64,474,331 of record NC_139679.1, on the reverse strand, counting down.
AATAGAAACATTCCTAGACCTACCTGGAGATGTTAAGGAGTGAACCTGGGACCTACTGTGTGTAAAGTAGATGCTTTCAACCACTGAGCTATGCCCTTCCTCAGACGAAACGTCATATAGCCCTGCGAATGCAAGGAGCCTGCTCACCCTCTCTCTGAACAACTCACTTCTTCAGAGAGTAAGCACTGCTGAACATGTTATGTGTCACTTGTAGTGGCACCAGGGGTTGGGAAAAGGTAAATATTCTTCTTGTTTCGCTACTGTAGGCTATTGGGACCACAGAGCCTCACCAACGTGCCCTTTCCCAAAGATATTCAAAATTTCAGATCTATCCACACCATACATTTAAAGCACTCTTAGACGACAGCCATGGTTTTCTCCAAAGGATCCTGGGAACTGTAGTTTGTTAAGGGTGCTGGCCACACAGACCTATGGTAACCAGCAGCACCCTTAACAAACTACAGTTCTCAGAATTCAGCACAAAAACGTGTGTAAGAACGGTTTGAACATAGGATGTAGACGTGACTGTCGGAGCCATCTTTCCCATAGGGCTTAGTGGTGGGTCGCTCCAGGACGCCGGCCTCTCAGGGGCGCCCCAGCAAGTGGGGGAGCTGCGTGGATTTGCTGGCGGCCTCCCCTTCCCCTGCATGCCCACCAGCTGCGCCATGCCAACCATAAGGCTGGCGGGCACGCAGCTTCCCTCCCAAGCCTCTGCGGGGATCGCTCTCCCACAGCGGCATGGGGGAGAGTTGCACCGGCCCCCCATGGCTGGCAGTGTGTAGCTACGGCCACCCCAACACCATCCGTGGTAATTTGGGAGCACTGGGCAGATATTTGCACCCTGGCGCCGCATCTGCTAAAGACTGCCCTGGTGACTGTAGTGCTGGGTCTGCACTGTATGTCTCAGAGGGGGGAAAGGGCAATAACAACACTTTTTTGGGGGGGTTGCCTCTAGCCAGCTGAAAGAATGTAGAGCCAATGACCCATCTAGTCCTCCATCCTGTTCTCATGTGCCCAGCCAGATGCCTGTGAGAAGTCTCAAGCTGGACATGAACACAACCCTACTCTGCCCACCTGTGATTTCCAACAACTGGTATTCAGAGGATACAGCCTGCAGAGGCACCTCTACCAACTCTTCCTGGAAGTGAAGCAGCACATATCACAGAAAAGGAAGGCTTCTGAGCCAACAGTTCTCAGGAGAGAAACTCCCCAAAGGCTCTGCAGTCCCAGTGAAGGGAGCCAAAGTTGACACCAGATCCAAACGCTATCAGGCACCTTTAAGAGGTGATACAAATAGCATAGAGTAGCATTAACCAGGTGGTTCTTTCAATCTATTGAGCTGGTTTTCCTGACTCACCCGTTGTAGTGGCCACCATCAAGCAAGGTGTTTCTTACCATAAGCCTTCAACCCCCCAGTTCAGAATCAGAGCTGGAAGCCAAGAAGGGATGACAGGAATAAAACCTCTCACTTGTTTTTCAGAAGAATACAGGGCCCACTCCATTACTTATGTCAGCTTTCAATACTTTGCAAGGCGGCCAGTGGATAAGCCTAAAAATGTATACTCAGAAGTAAGCCCCCTTGAGTTCACTGATTCTTACACCCAGGTAAGTGTGTAGAGAATTGCGGCCTCCATCATAGAAGCGCACCTTGAAATCATTGGCTAATGAAATACGTGAAGTACGCCTTAGCGAAGGAGACAAAGGGCAAGAGCTCTGTTTACAGTTATTAACAAAGGAGGGTGCTTATTTTGATGAGAGTGTGGGGATCTGATCCAGGCGTTGGCGCTCTCATTTCTATGTTAGCAAACAGGGAAGGGTGTTTTGTGTTTTTGTTCACTTAATGATAACAGGTTTTATTATTATATTATTCAGCCTGCTGCAATAGCATGAGAAAGTTGTAAAATGGCGGCTGGTGGAAATTTTTCCAGTGTTGCGAAATGAATGTAATTTCTTGCAGCGTACAAATGAATGAAATGTACTTTCCCTCCCATTTCTGAAGTATACTTGTTCTTTATAAGGGGGGGGGGATGTTTGGCCTCCTTCACTGCCATCCTCATAACCTCTTGATTTATTTCTTGGTCCCCTGGTACATATCCTTCTTTCCTGATTATGGGAGTGTAGGGTGATGCTGATTGTTGGCAACAATGTTGTGTGTGTGTGCTCTTGCAGAAAGTGGGGTGGGGAGGTCATGAGAATTGGGAGGGGGAGACTGAAAGCTGTTCTCTCAGTCACCTCCCAACATGTAACTGCAAGCTTCCTATGGCTATTGTCCTACACATATGCAATAGAAGGTGGGGCCTTCTGAATTAAGCAGGACATCTGAGTCAGTGGCGTAGCGTGGGGGTGCGGGGGGGCTGGGCGCACCGGGCGCAACATCTGGGGGGGGCGCGCTCACACTCGAGTGCTAAAATTCACGGGTTAGGGGGCGCAAATTACTTGCCTTGCCCCGGGTGCTGACAACCCACACTACGCCACTGATCTGAGTACATGCTTGGGACCTGCACAACTGTGTACATACAGCCATCTATACATCTGTACATCTGTACATCTGTGTACATACTCCATCTGGCTATTTAGTCTGGGGAGATGGTTTATAGGAGCCCACTGCTACACACATGGAACACTTGGATCCAAGCCAAAGAATTTAAACACCCTTCCCTGATGGGTGATGCTTCTGAAGACTCTGCAGCCTCTAGTAAAAAACTTCGTAGTGAAGAGCATTTCAGTTCAGTGGAAAATCACTGGGCCTGCACCTAAAATTGGCTACTTAGACCTAGAGAGGAAAAACAGGCACCCTGGAACTTGTTATTTAGAACCAGTTAAGAAGTACAGATGAAAATGAACATCATAAATTACTGGGTAAAGTCATAAAAATAAAATAAACTGATGTTGCCAAAATGCCTTCAGTGCCTTCCTGGAAAATCTCTGGTTGTCTACCTCTAATTTTCTCTCTTAAGTTTTCTTTGTGAAGGCCTTTTTTCCTTTCCTTTTTTTTAAAGAAGCATTCAGTGATGCAAATTGCTACCTGATAAAGGTTTTACCATCTCCGCAAGGGCCAGAGCAGATGAGATGGCAAGAACGCCCAGCTCTACATTTTGTCCAATAGGACCTACGGGGTAGATATGGATGTGGGTAATACAGATTTGGACTGTAGTGCTGGGGAATTTAAAAAACTAAATAAATCGCCTACTTACTGAAATTCTGCTTATGCGTACCTGCCTTCGAAACTGCTGTTGCATGTACAGGCATATATGCCGTAACAGGGCATATAGCTGCTGGCAGGGATCTTAATTGGGAAAATTGCAGGGTTAAACGTCCGTAACCAGACAAATGGTCCCAATCCCATCTGGAGTCTCTCCAGGCTGATATATATAACATTTAAAGAGAGGTGAGATCAGATCATAGATCTCAATAATCTTGTTTGACCCTGTGAATGAAGATGTTCACACAGAGCCAGAATTCCCAAGACAGCATTTTTCTGGCAATAGTCATGAATATCTTTGAGCGTTTTCCTGTCTTTCACAATATCCCTGCGAGCAAAAAGGTACTCTGCCTCTGCTTCAAAAAGATTCGTGCTACTTTAATGAGTCAAACATGAAAGGGTAAAGGACAAAATAAAAGAAGGCAACTGTTTATCCCTCGGTTTTTGATGGCAGCCTCTAGTCTTTGGATTTCCAGTAGGACCTGGACTTTGAGCAATGCAGAACCAGAGGCGGTTACCCAGACTTTGCCTTCTTTGGGGCTGGTGAGGCTGGAACCAAGCGAATGCGGGTGGACACTGCAGTGCCTCCTTGCAGATTTTCAGCAGTGCAGGTGTACAAACCATCATCCACAGCACGTGCTTCATCAACGTAAAGGATGCTCTCGGATTCCTGCTGCACCTGCCCACCACGTCGCACCAAATCTGTGCGTTCACGAACGTAGGGTGGTCTGCCAATCTGAAAGTGAGAAAGGACATTATTTGAGAAACATGGCAGTCAGTGCACAAGAGTGTTTAGCAGTGGCTTTTCCCAGTGTGTGGAATTCCAACGGCACTCACTCCTGTAACTTGGAAATTATTCAGGTGCAAGCAAAGCGCATGACAAGGTTGCCTGGTGTTTATCTGCAGAGGAACAATTTATGTTTTCATTCTGGCCTACTCGTTTGAGGAGGTCAGGCCAATCATTATTCAGCTTGGCTTTGTACACTCTCATTGGCTAGGTTTGTGGGTTGGGCTAGCCTTTGTTCAATTTCTAAGGGGGAAATTCCACAGATCAGCAGGAAAGGAGACGGGCTTAAAAGACCTGTACTGTTACAGTACAAGCCACTTTTCTTATCCCACACCCACTCACCCCATCAGCAACCTGTTACCTACTTGCTGTCCTGGATATTCCCACGTGAAATCGACAGCAATTTCTGGTTCCCCAAAGACAGTGCACGTGACATTGAAATTGTCTCCAACACAGAAGGAGGCCACTGAAGCTCTGATAGCTGGCTTGGGAACTGAAGAAGGATCTGCAGAGTTGGAAATAAAACACACACCAAAAGAAATCAGCATATAGGCATCAGTTCCTGCCACTGCCCCATTGCTCCTTGTGGAGTTGTTAGATAGGCATGGCATGGCGAAATTCTACAGTTCTCCCACTTGGAGCACAGGCTGAATGGAAATGGGGCAGTGGATCCTGAGTCTGAGGCCTCTCCCACACTCTCTCTGGCCTTAGTGATGCTCTGCGACAAGGCCTTGCCTGTGAAGCCTTCTAAATCTGACTAGTAGCCTTTGTGCAAGTCCAGCAATGGGCAAAGATTTGCATCAAGGTGTCACTGATAGAATAATGACTCCAAAGTTTGATAGGTGCCGCCAACTCCCTGCCAAATCAGAATTACTTCTTGCCTGGAGAAAAAGGCCTCATTCAGTGGACATTATGGAAAGTGACAATACTTCCCACAGGCTCTCCCAGATTCTGCCTGGGTCCTGATTGCCTGGGAGTTGTATATAAATCATTTTAAATTACGTTAGAAACAGTTTTGAGCATTCCTTTGCAACCTGTGGTCAGCAAACCAAGACTCCTTTTCCTTGATCGGCATGACTGAATCTCCCTGATCATAAGCACGTCCCTTGGATAGAATGAACACACCTGCATTCTCATAGTCACATTCCCTTTTGCAAAAGAATGGAACCGTTTGATGATGAAATGAACTTCTTTTATCTCTAAAGCAGCCACATACCCTTTGGGGACAGTTTGGGCTGAACTAATCTGAATTTGACAAGCTGAATTTTAAAAAACATTAAAATGAAAAAGGCAAGCAGATTGGTGGACTTTTCTTTCTCCCTCTCTCTCTTATACACATACACACACTTGGGAGATAGAGAGATAAATTGTTAAGGCAACTTACAGTTCACATAAATCAGCATGTATTTTGTGGAGATCTGCCTCACCCCATCCACATTGGCCATGCAGAAGAGGGAGCCAGCATGGGAAGGTTGTGGGCGGTGGATGATGAAGCCCCTCTTCACATCATACGAGATGTCTAGTCCATCCACAAGCACTTTCTCGGGGGGGAACTCCCGGTGCAGCGTCACTTTGGCTGCTGGATTTGTCACCTGGCACGGCAGGAGGGTGGGGTGGTTTGTACGCAGCTGAATCACTTCATAGTAATCTTCTGTGGGCACAAATAGCTCCTGAGGGTCTGAAGGGGGAACAGAAAGGAGCGCTTTGATGTGCAGAGATAGCATCTTCTCCTGGGTAGGGCCATACATTATTGTCATCTATTGCCTCTCTATAAAATCCACATGCGATCATTTGTCAAAAAAGATGCTGCCTCTCAGTGAAAAGGGTTCCCAGCTTTTGAAATGGCACCTTTGGACTAATCTCCAGGCCATACCCACCCCCCTCCACAGCCATTTCATTTACCAGCCCTCCTCTCACCCTCCTGATGGAATATGCATGGACTGAGGATGGCTGGTGGTGCTGTGTGTTTAAAAGTAGCCAACTGCACAGACGCAATATTCACATTTGCAGCTCCACCCAGTTTTCTTCTGGCCCTGCCCAGTATTGTCAAGTGACCCTCATAAGTGTGTGGGGGTGTCTTAGGAAATACAGTGGTACTTCAGGTTACATACACTTCAGGTTACATACGCTTCAGGTTACAGATTCTGCTAACTCAGAAATAGTGCTTCAGGTTAAGAACTTTGCTTCAGGATGAGAACAGAAATCGTGCTCCGGTGGCACGGCAGCAGCAGGAGGCCCCATTAGCTAAAGTGATGCTTCAGGTTAAGAACAGTGTCAGGTTAAGAATGGACCTCCAGAACGAATTAAGTACTTAACCTGAGATAGCACTGTAATGACTAGGAAAGGGGAGACCAGAAGCAGGGAGGAAGAGGTTCACCCCCCACGACCTTAAACCAAGAAAAAAGCCTGGCCTGTGAAGAAGATGAATGTTTTGCCCATCTTGTCCTCTCCATCACGACACTCGCTGTCACGGCACTGGAAGGACCAGCAGCTGTACTCGCCCGTGTCTGCCGCGGTGGAATTGGCGACGGTCAGCTGACTGTGCCTCTCAAAGTGTTTGATTCTGAAAGAGAGAAGGGCGAAGATGAGGCAAGGAAGAGCTTTCCCCTCCAGACCTGGGACGTTCCATCCACAAGCACATTCACCACTGAACGCAAGACCACGTCACAGCTATCCAACACAAACAGTTGCCGTCAACATGCTCACCGCAGTCGCCTCTCCACGTCGTCATCCTCCAAGTAGGGAGGGTATCTCCATTTGACCGCCTTTCCTTTGCAGCGCAAGTCGAGGGCTTCGCCTGCTCTCAGCACCAGCGTGTTGGACACCTTCTGGAACTGCCCCTTCACCACTGCCCTGGTCAGAATGGTCGGCTTGCCTTCCCTGGGAACAGTCGTGGCTTTAACTTGGCTTTTCTTTAGAAACTTTGGAGTCCCCTGTTTAAGTTTTTTGCTTGGCACTTTGGGAAATTTGGAGCCACTGGCTTTCGGCTCCTTCGTGGCTGCCTTCTCCGAAGCTTTGGAAGGCTTTTCTTTTTGGCATTCAGCTACGAAGATAAACATTTATATGAAACATTGCAGTAGTGGCCTTGACCTTCACTTCATATATACATGATACAGGACTGGTGTCACCAGTCTCTTGCACCAATCCTATTTTTTTAAACTTTCTATTTATGAACGTCATCTTGCCACACCTATCAGGACTATTGCCAATTGAATACAAAGAGTTACCTTGCAAGTCAAATGCCTTGTGAGTCAAATGTTTAGGCTCCCAAACACCGCAAACACAGAAGTGAGTGTTCCGGTTTGCGAACGTTCTTTGGAACCCAAACGTCCAATGTGACTCTCACGGCTTCCGATTGACTGCAAGAGCTTCCTGCAGCCAATCAGAGGCCGTGCCTTGGTTTCTGAATGTTTTGGAAGTCAAACAGATTCCATTCAACTTCCAAGGCACCACTGTACACAATACACTAACAGATATTAAGCTTCTCCCAAGTGCATGCCTTCCAACTGCTTTGGACTACAACTCCCATCAACCCATGTCAGTGCTGCTGTGCTGTCCAGGACTGATGGGAGTTGTAGTCCAAAACTGCTGGAGAGCACCTGGTTGGTGGTGGCATGGTGCACATGCATGGGCAAGAGCCCCCAATTGGCTCCACTGGTACATTTGCACCCCACAGACCTTGCTGCCACCTTACCCCTCCTGGCAAGCAGCAGCCAGCGACTCACCTGACAGGAGGTCAGGTAAGTATCTTGGTCCCACCACACCATCTGCTATTGCTTCTCTGGACTTGAGCTCAAATGAGACCCACAAGCACTGGAACCAGCTGGCAGCCTAGGGGTTCACAGAACATCTTGCCTTAAAGGAGGCTTCCTATCTTTGCCTGCAGAATGAATTTCTCCCGCTCTAAAAAAAACTCAAATTAAAATTTTGGACTCTCTGCAAAATGCATGTATCTGCAAGTATAGTCCACCCAAACCATGACATTCTCAAACAGTCCTGATATATCTTCAGCAAATCTTCCGGCGAATGTTGATTCTGCAAGTTTGCTGAGTAGCTTTGTTCTCTTGTCTGCCCCTTCACCAGAGGTGTACCTAGAGGTTGGTTTGGGGCAAGGGCAGGTACCCAAAAAGGACCTATCAGACTATGGAGTGTATGACACATTTGTGTGTGACAACAAAGTGATGCTGCAATGATAAGATCAAATGCAGAAGAAGCTTCCTATCCTCCTTGCACCACGACACAAAGGCATTTGGGGTTGTTTTGCCCTTCCTCCTCACATTGCCCTCATTCTGGATGCTTCGAGTATTTGGGTCCTGTAAAATGTAGTAATTTCTAATTTGATTATTGTGGTAAAGTGGGTATTTTCTGTAGGAGGGTGCCAATACAGCTCCTTGCCAAGGGTGCAAAGGAGCCTAGGTACGCCTCTACCCTTCCCATATTATTGTTTGTACATGTAGGAATTCTGCACTTGCAATCTAGTCCAAGGCAGGGTCAAAGCTCAGGAGCTGATCTCTACCCCAGATTGGCTCCTGGTGCACAGCAGCAATGAGAGGCTGTGGGTGTTCATGCTCCCCACAAGAAATTCCTTGTGTGGGAAATGGAGAAATGCCCTGAGCATTTTAATATTTATTTTTCTGCTAGAGAAGGGAGAGGAATCGTAGGAACACAGAGGGACAAAGGACAAAGGAAAACATGACTTACCCCAAACAAAGAGGAGGGTGAAACAGCTCAAAACAGCCAGCACTTTGAAATTCATCCTGGGACGAACCAGAGACAAGAAAATATGTCTCTGCACAGCCAATTTACAAGTGGTCAAGTTGCTACGTGCTGCTGCAACTTCCACAGCTTAGAAGAAATCTCACACCAAAGTGTTCTCCTTGGTGGGCGGGGAAGGCGAGGGGGTGGGTAGTACGGGGTAGGAAGGAGATTTCAAAGCAAAGCAAACTCATGGCTTGCCCCTTTCAACAAAACCCCTTTCACACATGAATGCCGCAAGGGGTCAGGATCCTACAGGGGAGGTGAATAGGCCTATTCAGTGCAGCACTCTGTCAGACGCGCTCCAGGCTTAAAACCCACAATTTCCAATTACAAAATATTATGGCTGATCCCTTTTCAGATGCATTCCACAGAAAGCAGCGGGGGCGGGCAGAGAAAGTAGTTGATGTTTCTTAGGTTTAATGAAAGTAGCTCAGGCGAGGACCAGTGCCTCTCTCCATTAGAGATGGAAGAGTCTCTTCATTTCTGTTTCCTCAGTTCTTCATTTCTCTTTTTTTTTTGCAAAAATTTTTTATTAAATTTTTCCATAAAAACTCCAATCATACCAATTTCCACATCACATATTTTAACTTATTTGACCTCCCTCAACTTCTCTGACAATCATTCGTAACTAAAATCCTCTCTTCACATTCCTTAATTTTAGTATTGCCTTTAGATACTATATTTCTATCCTTTTTTGCTTTCTTACAATATTCCTTATAATTTCACAAAGCTTCTTTAAAACACACTAGCGTTGTATATTCCTCACATACAGTTTTCAAATACTCTCTAAATTTTCCCCAGTCCTCAAAAAACTTATGATCCTTTTGGAATCTAATTTTTCCAGTTAGTTTGTCCAGTTCTGCATACTCTGTTAATTTTGTTCTCCATTCTTCCAAGGTCGGTACTTCCTCTTGTTTCCATTTCTGGGCCATCAATGTTCTTGCTGCTGTTATTGCATACTGAAAAAGTTTACAGTCCCTCCTATTTATATCCATTCTTGTTATTCCCAGCAAAAAGGTTTCTGGTTTCTTAGCAAAGCTATATTTCAGCATTTTCTTTAGTTCATTATATATCATCTCCCAGAACCCCCTTACTTTCTTACAGTCCCACCACATATGCATAAATGTACCTTCTTTCTCTTTACATTTCCAACATTTGTTACAAGTTTTGTACATTTTTGCTAGTTTTACTGGTGTCATATACCACCTATATACCATTTTCATAGCATTTTCTTTTAATGTGATGCATGCTGTAAACTTCAAGTTTTCATTCCATATTTTTTGCCAATCATCCATATCTATGTTGTATCCTAAATCTCTGGCCCATTGAATCATTACCGCTTTTACTTCCTCATCTATTGTGTGCCATTCCAACAAAATTTTGTACATTTTTGAAATTATCTTACAATCATTATTAACTATTTCTGTTTGAAATTTTGACTCTTTTTCTCTATACCCTTTTTCTTTTTCATCCTTTTTAAACATTTCACTTATCTGATAGTAGTGCAACCAGTCAAATACATGTTCTTTTACTTGTTCATATGGTTTCAATCTCCATTTCCCTCCTTCTTTCACCACCAAATCTCCATAGGTGACCCATTCACTTCTCATGTTAGTTTTTTTGACACCTATAACCTCTAATGGGGATAACCAATGTGGGACCCCCATTTCTAATATATTTTTGTATCTGTCCCAAATTTCCATTAGGGATCTCCGGAAGATATGGTTTTCAAACGATTTGTAACCTTTTTTCTTTCCTTTCCAAAGATACGCATGCCACCCAAATCTGTTATCAAATCCTTCCAAATCCAGGAGCTTTGTATTTTTAAGTTTTATCCATTCTTTTAACCAGCAAAGACATGATGCCTCGTAGTATAACTTCAGATCTGGCAGGGCGAAGCCTCCCGGTTCTTCATTTCTCTGATATTCACTTATCCACATTTCCACATCATTATGAGATTTGTTTATTTTTAAAAGTCCTTATAGAAATTTCTCAGAGTTTCAGTTTGAATTTCTCATAGTGAGACACATTTTTGTATATTTTGCCCAATATACTATTCCCCCAAGCAATTTCCCCTAATTCGATGCATTTCTTCTATGTTACTTTCACTAATATATAGCTGCATTTTAGGATACGTATTGTTTCAGGAACCCTGGACCAGATAGGAATTGAACCAAAATTCTCCCATCCTCCTCCTCCCAGTACAGCTCCAAAGATGCTGTAAAGCTGCAGATATTCATCAGATCCTCTGAATACTAAGATAAGATCCTTGAAGAAAGGACAGTCTACAAATGTAACAAAGAAATTAAAATATGAATGCTTTACAGCATCTTTAGAGTGAAGGTCTTATGGCAGATCTTTTGATATACTGGACATATTATGCACATATAACTGGTAAATCTGTCTTAAGCTCTGCTTAAATTGGAGTTACGCTGGCACACACACACACACACACACACACACACACACACGAGCTTACCAGTATATTGCTGTGACTATACAACTGGGAGTCTGGGACATAAGTATCTAAGGTGAAATTAAACGCCACACTATGGTGAACAACTTGTTGTTGCAAGCATTGCAGCTGGCCAGATGGAACGATCCTCCCTCTCCTTCCCTCACACCCCGACCACCCCAGAGCCAATCTGGGGTACAGAAGGGTACAGGTGGAGGCAAGGGAAATTCCTTTTTTAGCAAGTGAAGGAGGGCTTACTCTGACGGGACTCAATGAGGTGAATCCCGCCCCTGTTTCTTATCTGGATTTCCACTTGACCAGATCAAAAAAAGAACCTTCAGATCCTCCCCATTAAAAAACCTGATTTGTACCCTTCACTGTTTATAAACTTTATGTGTGTAGATATAGATATATATGTTTGGAGACTACAATTCCCATCATCCCTGACCACTGGTTCTGTTAGCTAGGGATGATGGGAGTTGTAGTCCCGAAACAGCTGGAGGGCCAAGTTTGGCCATGCCTGGTCTAAAACAAACCATTAGAATGACACCTAGACGCACCCAAAGTCAGTATTTGTAATGGTAATGAGCATGAATAGAACAGAGGGCTAAATGGTAGCAATATATTTGCTCATTAATTGATGGGGCAATGGTTACAAAAAAATACAGGAAAAGTTTTTTGGCACATCACAAGCAACAGACTGAAGTAAATAATGGAATGTTGCACCACCATTCTGCGAGTAACTTCAGGGAAACCTGTGACACTAAAGCACATGCAGCAACCTGCTTTTGAGCAAATTAGCTCATGCGCATGCATGATTCAATCAATAAGCTGCGACTTTTATCAATTAATAGTAAGATAATAAATGATAACAACAATAAAAGTTCCTTTTTATTAGTTTTAGATGAGTGACAATGGGGAATTTGTAACAGATGGTCTAAACAAAGTTTGTCACAACTTTAGCATTGTTTGCTCCCAATCCCCAAGGAATGGACAATTACAGACACTTCTGCGGGATAAAGCGCATTTCAAATTTCAGCAAGCAAAACTGGATGAGCAGTAGAAGACAGAGGTCTGTTGTGCATAAACTTGGGATAAACTACAGTGCCCAGCTTTGCCCTCTCTGGAACATGAGGAAGAGGAGGTCCTTCTCTTTTTCAGGTACAGTATGTCCAGCCAGGTTTTTGCTCAGCCTCACTGGAAAGTGGTAGCTCTAGGAAACACCCGTTGCCAAGTATAGGCCGGGTCTGCCATCCATTTGATTGCCTTTATGAAGTGTGTGTATTTGGTGCTGGGCTCTAGATGGAGTTCCCTTTGGATATTCAGCTTCCCCCATGTGATTAGAATCACATGAGGGAGTGACGGGATGTGGCCCATCAGAGGTGTCTCTGCTGCCAGCTCAGCTACTCTCCATACCTTGGAAGGCCAATGCCAACTGGGCAGCAGGGAGACTTCCCGAATAGCTTATAAGCCTGCACAACCAGATGTGCCACTGTTATTGCCATTATCCCCACATTGCAGATTTGGGGAGGCGAGGAGCAAAGCTGTGGGAACTGTAGCTTGTCTAACGAAACCATGCTAAATGGGGGTACAGAACAAGATCCACTTGTGCAATGGGACTTCTCCCCCTGGTCCATGCTAAACCTGTTCCGTGGCTTCCCCAAACTCTGCAGAGCAGAATTAGGGGGTAGGGAAAGGTCCCGTTGCACCAGCAAACCTTGTTCCATGCATCCAGTAACTTAGCTTGGTGAACTCAGCCACAATGCTACACCAGCTCAGCCAATGGATATGAATTGCATGCATTACTTAACTGTGAGTATCCAATTATTTGTATCGCTCAAGAGTAGCCTTCCTCAACCTCATACCTTCCAGGTGTTTTGGACTACAATTCCCATCAATCCCAGCAAGTTTAGCTGCGCTGGCCAGAGCTGATGGGAGTTGTTGCCCAAAACATCTGGAGAGCACCAGGTTGGAGTGCTACAAATAGACACATCTATAGATAGTTAAGGGAAGGGTGAAATCCCATTCTTATGAAGTCCTTTCACCAGGGAAGATAGTTGCTCCACACCACAGAGTTATTTTTCCCAGGTGACAGCTGGATCCATGCCACTTGTTGCCTGCTTTGTCTTCTCTGGGGATGGATCTTGGTGGCTGGATCTCTCTGCACTGTGGTGGATCCCGTAGCCAAAGTAAATTAGGAAGCCTACAGCACATAAGAGGACAAGGTGAACCAACAGTGCCCCAGATAGACCCTCCCCCTCACAAATATATCCGTATTAGAGAACTTGGTGCCCTACGGATGTTTTGGACTACAACTCCCACCAGCCCCACCAGCATGGGCAATCTATTTAGCCTATAGATGAAATGCTCTTCTGTAACTGTCATATTCTAGGCACAAATTCCTTCACCAACTCATTCACACATACATGGATTTAATTTGATTTCTCTTAGTTACTCGGCGCTTGCTGACTGACTTGCCTTGTTGAACATCTGAACTGTCTCTGTTGAAAAGCACTGTATTTGAGGCAATGCAGTGTGATGTGAAAGCTCTGTCTCTAGAATTAGACCAATGGTGGACCATTTAAACACATCAGTTTTATTTAATTTACATACCCTGCTGCCTGGCTCCACCTCAGGTGTGCTACAGTGCTGATACTGCAATCATCAAGTAACCACCAGGTATGCATGAACCAATTCCATGAGAAGGAGCAAAATATTAGAAAATGCAATGGTTGGTTCAGCAGCTAGACCAGCATCTTTGCTGCTGTGCTGCCTAATCCTGGCAAAAGAAGGAAGACCAGGGGGTCCAAACACACCCACCGTGGTGGTCAGGGCACTGCCAAACCTGATGCCCATCTTGTATTAGTCCTGATAAGAGCTAGGTAGCACTGCCTTATAATAAATTCAGATGACACTTACTTTCCAAATCATTATTATTTCCTGAAGTTCCCTGAATTGTGGCACATTTCTTAAAGGCTTACCAATAGCCATCCACACCATGTACCGAAGCCAAGTGTCACCGCTGAGTTGGACCATTAGGTAGCTATTGACCAGGACACTGAGGATGGGCAAGAATGGCTGACAGGGAACCTAAACGAGTGCAGAGATAATTTGAGATTAGACATGAACGTTAGAAAAAGAATATTATTCCCTGTTATGGCCCTTGGTAACTCTGAGAGAGCATACAGGGAGAAAAGTACTCCCACACCTGGAGTGCTGTGCCCAGTTTACCACAATTTAAGGAGGATATTGTCAAGCTGGCGTGCACACGCACACACACACAATACACAGGCTGCATTGGGAAGAGGAGGACAATGAGGAGCCGATAAACAGCCCTCAGGTCAGAAGCAAAGGTGGTAAGAAGTGGATCTCACCCCACACAGAAAACCCCCTGTTGACAGGAATTTCTCTACATACCCTTAAAGTGCAATCCTATGTGTTGAGTTATTCCCAGGTAGATGCATGCTTCCCGTGAACATTCACAACACGTCAAACATAGACATGAGGCTTGCTAGGCAGTGTCAATTATGAAGTCTCTTCCTTACCGTGAAGTCTGCTGTCTTCTGGCTGTGTGGCTGCCTCCAGATGATTAGGGACACCACCAGAATCCCCAGGAAGAGGAGAACAAGGCTGGTGACACACCAGGCACCTCCAGGTAACAAACATGGCAGTCCTGCTGTGCTCAGCACACACGTGATGCAGACTAGGACAGCTGGAGAGAAAATGGACTCTGAAAACCATGCTGTGAGGAAGCAGGGGGCATCTTTCTGGAACAAAGGACCACCCCATGCACCACAACAAGTGCACTGGAAGAGAACTAATCATAAAGGCAAGGCTCACTTGACCGGATAATGTTATGAACCAGTTATTTGTTTCAAGTGAGGCCTGTAATAACTAAGCAGGGCGATTCTTTATAGTTAACAGCTCCTTGCTTGGTTTCACCCTCCTCCCTTAACTTAAAGACCTCATTTCTTATTTTTCCAATCTGAAGTTCAATTTCCACATCAGTTTGTGATTTCTTTCGTTACACCCTCATGAAAGTTCACCTGCATTTTTCAGTGAGAATTTTCTTCTAATAGTACCTTTTTAAATGCAAAGTTGCCTCATATACACATTTTTTACAATGCACATTTTCCTAATATTTATGTTTTCTATTACCTAATGCACTGATGTATACATTGCTTGGTCACTGCATAACTTGTATACAGTGCAAAATTCAAAGAAGTGCAAATTTTTACAGCGGCCGGGTATCATTTCCCAAAGCCTGAATCAGGCAAGTTTGCCTGTAAATGCAAACTGCATTCCCCCCTCCAACTGATGCTCCAGTACTCACCAATGACAAGCACAGAATGGGACACTAATGTGGAGGAGCTCTGGTTCGGGATCATCTGAGGATGGATGAGGAGGTCCACCCAAGCTATTCTGCTTGGACCTTTCTTTTCTGGTGGGCCAAGGGAGCTGGGATCAGGTTGGTACCTGCAAAGCAAGTTAAACATCAATGAACACATCAGTTAGTATCTGCCTTGTGTCCAGATAGCTTTGTCAGTGGAATCTGCAGCATCCCTGGCTGACGGTAGAAGTGGTCTTGGCAGTGCAAGCTTTCCAAGAATGTCCAGCTCAAAGAAAGCCTCAGAGAAGGTAAAGATGACATTCACTCACATGCAACAAGATTCTGAACAAAGAAATGCCCAAGGAGGCCTTGCAGACTGTGCCTTGCGATTGAATAATCTCTTTTATGATGAATTGTTCTTTTATCATTTACTTGTGTGTGTGGTTAAGAAATCCAAAAGCTGTTCCCACTGATATCTTACTAGTTTCAAGGAGATAATTGCTACAAAGCAGACTAAACAGCTGCTAAATAATTGCATCACTGTCAGTATGGCTGTTTAAAATGTGTAAAATAGAAGCTAGTCTAGCATGGTTTGAAATTCTACCCAGCCAATTTTGATTTCCCCTGCATTTCATCAGGGGTAGCCTGTTGGAGTTCTCATGCCAGTGGTAAGTGCAAACAGTGTTGATAATGGAAAGAGTCACAGACATGTATTCTAGATTAACTAATCTGGAATAAAGACTGCCCTGCTTCCATTTTCTCCATAAGCCAGCTCCAGAAGGTGTTTTATTTATCCTACAATAGGTGGTGGATCTTTTCTTTTTAAAGTAAAACAGACCCAATGAAGCTACTTCTCTGGAATGACATTTATATTACATGGGATGTTGTCATGATGAGCACTCTGCATCAGAGAGAAATAAATAACGGACAACTCATTACCTGAGGAGAAGAACACAGACAGCTACTAGTGTGTAGGCCAGCAATGTCCCAATGGACATCATATCAATCAAGGCCCTCAGATCAAAAAGGAAAGCCATTAAACCTGTGAGAAGAAGGAAGAGGGCCTGTAGAAAACACCACCAAATATTTTCTGCTAATTCTTGTAGCCTTGTAGATGAAGATATGGTCTCCTGCAGAAACCCTTTCCCAGCGAGCTTCCCTCCCGTCAAGGAGAGTACAAATCTGGGGACCTCCTTTCAACGAGGGTGTCAGGGACTGGGCAGAGGAGGAATGGTGGAGACCGCCTCCCCATCCTGACCCTCCCAGGGAGGATTTACAACAGATTTACAACAGTGGTTTCTGGGACCTCATAGCTCAGAGACAGATGAGGGGGAAAGTTGGGAAATAACGGGAGAGGAGGAGGAGGAGGCACAATCAGAACAGCAGCTGGCTGACACGGTGTCATTAGAAAGCATCCCAGCCCCTCCCTCTCCCAAAACCCGGCAAGCCTTAAAAGTAGGAGAGCAACGAGCTCAAAGACAGAGGGCACGTAGCAGCACCAATAGAAGTGACAAATGAGGAAGTGGGAAAGCCGGGGGGTGGAGATTTACTCGGGACATCACCATTATCCAAGAGGCTGGGTTCTATAGCCTCTCTCTGTAAATACTGAATAAAAAAGGACGGTAAGAAACTTTTCCTTGTTTTTCAACCAGCTGGGAGCCGCTGACAGCATCCTGACAGACAGGCAATTTACATAATCTTGTTTAGAAAAAAAGAGAAAAAGAAAAGAAATCCATCCATAGTGACTTTTTTGTCAGCTATAGCATTTCATCAAGCTAAATGTGGAAGGTACACCTAAGTGGTCTCTCATGTGCCCAGTTTGGCACTCCAGTGCAATCTCCTTGAAACTGAGATATGAGGTTATAACATGGATCATTTAAATGATTGCTTTACCTTGTCCTTATTCAATCCAAGACAATATTAGAAAGGAACCGCAAAAATGGCTCAATGGGTTCATTCTTCATGAGGAGAAGGTGTTAGAGTATTGGCTGGAGTATCTTTCTGTTTCTCTCTAATATATAAAATTATAAGGAAGTCACAGACAAGTGGCACTGTGAACTTCAGTGTGATGAGCTGCCAGACCATCAGGCAGGCAGGTGGAGCAAGAAAGGAGAAGAGAGGAGGAGGGATCCAGAGATGCAGGGCAAGGAGAGAAGGAAGGAACAAGAGGGTGGCGATGCAGGCAGGTGAGCAGGAGGCAGCCAAGGCAAGGTGAGGAAGAGGGACCCAGAGGATGGAGATGTGATCAAGGAGAGGCGAAGAATTATGCCTGGGGTGGATGGGAGTTGTTTAGGTATAGTGGCAGGAGAAGTTGGCCAAGTTTGAAGGGAGGAGGAAGGGGTTGAGGTGGGAGGGTTGTGGGGTTGTGGGAATAGATAATGCTGGTGAGCAAATCAAGCAGGGAAACAGGCCCTAGTCACTAATGAAAAGCTTGCATTTTACAAGCATATGGAGATACACCTTGGAATCCACCTGATTCTGGCATGGGGAAACTCTTGCAGTCTAACATTCAGTCCCACGGGCTGACCTGCTCTGTGTTGAAATGCTAGCCTAATGTCCCGTTTCTAGACATTTTTTTTAAAGCAACTAGTATTGCTTTCAAGCAGGGAAAACCAACATGGTGCCTTCCAGATGTTTATTGACTCCAAATCCCATCATCCCTGACAATTGACCACAGTGAATGGTGCTGATGGGAATTGGAGTCCAACAACATCTGGAGGACACAATGTTGACCATACTTGCTTTGGACTATGTGTGCACCCAAATATGACCCAGCAGGGGTCTTCTTAGGTTCCTTATTTCATATTTAAACTAGATCAAGTCCAAAGTAGGATTCTTAGTCCATTGTCTACTGGCAGGTTCATTCTGAGGTCTAGTCAATGTTAGAGCCTTTATCCATGCATACCTGCAACAGCTCCAGACACCAGAGTTGCAATCACTGGGCTCTGTCGGCTGCTCACTTTGGCCAAAGATTGGAAGAGGAGTCCATCCCTGGCCATAGCAAATAAAATCCGTGGCATCGGGAACATAGAACCTAGCAAGCTACACAAGAAGGCAGAGAAAGTGAAGAAAATTCTCAAGATCATAGCCTCTTCTTCCTTTTCTTTACCCGACTCTTGTACAACAAGATGTACAAGAGACCTTGCATTACACACAATAAAGCAGACCTTTATCAAGCATAGAGAACAAATTTCCAGGATTTCCTATTGCTTCAGTCGAAATGAGTCTTAAAACTATTAATTGCTATTATCAGAGTAGTGTAGATCTGTAGATCTTGAGGTCAAAGCAATGCCTTAGGATGTGATGGCCTGGGATTCCGATTCAGAGGACGAACCAGAGGAATCCCAGCCTGCACAGGAGTCCCCGCCTCCAGGGCCGGCTGAACTGGGGCAAGGCCTAGATGCTGAAGAGCCTGCACCTGTGGCAGAGCACCAGGAGCTGGCCCCAGGTGAAACCCTTCTGGCCCCAGAGGGGCTTGAGGACTCAGTGGCTACAGGTGAGCCTCCTCCAGGGCCCAGTAACCCTTCGGCCTCTCCTGATCTGCAGAGGCTTAGGGCAGAGAGGCGAAGGGAACTGGTTGCTCCCAGGAGGAGTGCTCGCCTTAAGGTCAGAGGAGGCGGGGCTCCTGGGGGCCAGGACCGCCCCTGGCCTTAGAAGAGGATAAAAGCCCAGTCAGCCCGGCCCCAGGTTGTGGGAGCAACGTTGTTGTTGGCTTCGGACCTTCCTGTGTTCCTGATCCCTGCTCGGCCTCCTGTTCCTGACCATCCGGTGCTCCTGTTCCCTGCTCGGCCTCCTGTTCCTGATCATCCGGTGCTCCTGTTCCCTGCTCGGCCTCCTGTTCCTGACCAACCGGTGTTCCTGTTCCCTGCTCGGCCTCCTGTTCCAGCGTTCCTGTTCCCCGCCCGGCTCTCCACCTCGGACCTCGCCCCTCTTCGTGTGGACTCTGCTTACGCCCACGGTACCTTACCCCCGGGTCCAGCACAGTTTGCTCCCGCCACACCCACACTCCCCCTTCGTTGGGGTGCGTTCGGGAAGAGCCAGAGGCCATGGCTGACCAGGCCGCTGCGCTGGTGGCTTTGGCCCAGGAGAACCAGGCCTTGACTCACACTGTGCAGCAGCTCAGCGATGCGGTTACGGCGCTTCAGCAGCGCTTGGAAGCCCTACCGGCTCCTGGGGCCGACGCCCCGGCTCCTGGCAAGTACCCAGTGGCTTTGCCTGAGAAATTTGATGGGGCCCCGGCCAGCTTTCCCATGTTCCTTGCCCAGGCCAAGCTGTATATTCAGGGGCGAGCCCGGAACTTCCCTGACGACCGCACCAAGGTGCACTTTTTGATTAGTTTGTTAAAGGACCAGGCGGCCAAGTGGGCGTTGCCGCTACTCAGGCAAGACTCCCCCTTGCTGGCAGACTACACGCCTTACCCCCGCAGAGAAGGTGCGGCGTCGGGAGGGAAATCTATGTCTCTACTGTGGCGGAAGTGGACACTACGCTCGGTCCTGCCCTGAGAAACGCCAGCCGCAGGGAAAACGGCCAACCCCAGTAGCTGATGGCCCTAGCTACCGGGGGTTCCAAACAGCGCAGAATGGGCCCGCACCAATGGACTGGCAACATCTTATGGTTTCGGTACGTTTATACCCTCCAGGTGGGCCCTGGATTCTTACTCATGCTTTGGTAGATTCAGGAGCAACCCGCTCCTATATGGACGCTGCTTTTGCTGCCCATCATCAGGTGCCACTTCGGAACAAGCCAGAACCGGTCCAGGTGGAAGCAATTGACGGACGGCTTTTGCGTTCAGGTGCCGTCACTCAGGAGACCCAGCCCCTGGTCCTGTGTCTCCAGCAGCACCAGGAGTTGCGAACTTTGGACATTGCCTCTATGCCCCGGTTCCCCCTAGTGCTCGGGATGGACTGGCTGGAAGCTCACAACGTTCAGATTGACTGGGTCAAACGGACTGTGCACTTCCCAGACCCATGTTCCCATGCTCAATCCGAGACGCTGGCGGCCGCGCCCACGGAGGAGGCAGCACCCACGCTCCCAACCGTATACCAGGACTACCAGGACGTGTTCGAGGAACGGGGGGCAGACCAGCTGCCGCCGCATCGGCCTTTTGACTGCGGCATAGACCTCCAGCCCGGAGCGCCCTTACCAGTGAGTCGCTTATATTCTCTAACTGAGCCAGAGCGCGAGGCTTTGCAGGACTTCTTGCGCAAGAACCTGGAGCGTGGGTTCATTAGGCCTTCCACCTCGCCTACCGCGGCACCAGTGCTCTTTGTTAAGAAGAAATGTGGGGAACTCCGCCCTTGCCATGATTACCGAGCCCTGAACAAAATTACCATCCCAGACCGGTACCCCTTGCCCCTTATCTCGGAGTTGCTGGAGCGGGTGCAAGGGGCACAGGTGTTCACCAAGCTGGACCTCCGGGGGGCCTACAACTTGATTCGGATCCGAGCCGGGGATGAGTGGAAGTCAGCGTTTGGGACCCGGTACGGGCAGTTCGAATACTTGGTTATACCTTTCGGTTTGTGCAACGCGCCTGCTGTGTTCTAACGCTACATCAACCACGTGTTCCAGGACTTGTTAGACAAGTACGTAGTGGTGTACTTGGATGACATACTGGTTTACTCCCGTGACCCGGCGCGCCATAAGGGACATGTCCGGACCGTGCTGCAGCGCTTGCGTGAGCACCGTTTGTACGCAAAGCTCAGCAAGTGCGAGTTCCATCAGCGGACTGTGGACTTCCTTGGACACCGGCTCTCTCCAGGTGGGGTGCAGATGGACCCTGGGAAGGTGGCAGCGGTTCGAGAATGGGCGGCACCCCGGAACCGCAAGGACCTACAGCGGTTCCTGGGGTTCGCCAACTAGTACCGAACCTTCATCGCAGATTATGCTCATTGCACCACCCCGTTGACCCGGCTACTGCGCCCAAAGACGCCGTTTTCCTGGGACGAGGAGGCAGAGGAGGCGTTTCAGGGGTTGAAGGCCTGCTTCCAGAGGGCGCCAATCTTACAACATCCTGACCCCTCTCGACCCTTTGTGGTGGAGACCGATGCCTCCAGTACGGCTCTCGGTGCCGTCTTGTCTCAACAGAGTGGACCAGAAGCGCCACTCTTACCCTGTGCCTTCTATTCCCGCCAGCTCCTACCAGCGGAGCGTAACTATACTGTGTGGGAGCGGGAACTACTGGCCATCAAGGTGGCCTTTGAGGTCTGGCGCCACCATCTTGAGGGGGCACGACATCCGGTGGAGGTGAGAACCGACCACCGGAACCTGGAGTACCTCCAGACCACCCGCAAGCTGAACCAAAGACAGATCCGGTGGGCGTTGTTCTTTTCCCGGTTCCAGTTCCGGATCCGCTACATCCCTAGCTCTCAGAACCAGAAGGCGGATGCCCTGTCCCGGAAACCTGAAGACAACGCAGACACGGTACAGCAAGCAGAACCCACCACGATCCTACCTCCAGCTGCATTCCTGGCCACCCAGGAGGCGGAGCCACTGCAGGCTCGGGTGCGGGAACAGCAGCGGGTCGACACTTGGGCCCAGGAACGACTCCGGGAGCTGGCTGAAGGGTCCAGCCCACAGTATCCGGGGCTGGTCCTGCATCAGGGCCTTCTGCTGCACCACGGTCGTCTGTACATCCCGCCAGGGCCACTGCGGCTGGAGGTTCTCCGGATGGCCCATGATGCCCCAGCAGCGGGGCACTTTGGACGGTATCGGACCACCCATCTGGTAAGTCGCGAGTTTTGGTGGCCCCGCCTGAAGGCTGACGTGGCTCGCTACGTTGCTGGTTGTGATGTCTGCCGGCGCGCCAAGGGCCCTACCGGGCGACCCCCCCGGCCTACTTCAGCCATTGCCAGTTCCACCACGCCCTTGGCACATGGTTTCGTTGGACTTTGTAGTGGACTTACCCCCGTCTCGTGGCTGTACCTGCCTTCTAGTTTTCTCCGACCATTTCACCAAGATGGTGCACTGCGCCCCCTGCCCATCTGTACCCACAGCCAAGGAAACCGCTCAGCTGTACCTTCAGCATGTTTTCCGCCTGCATGGCCTACCTGAGCGCGTGGTGTCCGACCGGGGCGTTCAGTTCACATCCCGGTTCTGGCGAGCATTACACCAGACCCTCGGGACAGAGGTCTGCCTCTCGTCAGCCTACCACCCACAGACCAATGGCCAGACGGAACGGGCGAATGCGGTGCTGGAGCAGTACCTCCGGTGTTACTGCAGCTACCAGCAGGATGACTGGGTCGACCACCTGGCATTGGCGGAGTTCGCCTACAACAACGCGGTGAATGCGTCCACCCAGCAGACCCCGTTCCAGGCCAGTTACGGTTATCATCCACGGCTGTTTCCAGAGGTGCTGCCGGCATCCGCGGTCCCGGCGGTGACGGAGTGGCTTCAAGAGCTCCAGTCCCAGCAACAGCTTTTGGTGGAGCAACTGCACCAGGCCAAGGAAGCATACAAAGCCCAGGCCGACCGCCACCGCCAGGTGGGGCCGGAACTTCGCGTCGGTGACCTGGTTTGGCTCTCCACTCGCCACCTCCACCCCTCTCGACCTTCGCGGAAGTTGGACGCTCGCTTCACCGGCCCGTTTCCTATCGTGGACCAAGTCTCTCCTGTGGCATTCCGTCTCCGGTTGCCCGCAACCCTGAAGGTTCACCCGGTCTTCCACAGGTCCCTTCTGAGTCCGGTGGCCCCACCCGACGAGTTCCACCCGAACCATCCCCGACCGCAGCCAGTGTTGGTTCAGGGAGAGCCTGAGGACGAGGTGGAACGCATCCTGGACTCCCGTTACCGCAGGGGAAAGCTGCAGTATCTCATTGACTGGAAGGGGTACGGACCGGAGGACCGCTCCTGGGAACCAGCGGCCAACGTCCATGCACCTGCCTGCCTCCAAGAGTTCCATGCGACGTACCCCGGCAAGCCGGGTCCGGACCCTCGGTTGAGGGGGGGCCTGGGAGGGGGGATGGTGTGATGGCCTGGGATTCCGATTCAGAGGACGAACCAGAGGAATCCCAGCCTGCACAGGAGTCCCCGCCTCCAGGGCCGGCTGAACTGGGGCAAGGCCTAGATGCTGAAGAGCCTGCACCTGTGGCAGAGCACCAGGAGCTGGCCCCAGGTGAAACCCTTCTGGCCCCAGAGGGGCTTGAGGACTCAGTGGCTACAGGTGAGCCTCCTCCAGGGCCCAGTAACCCTTCGGCCTCTCCTGATCTGCAGAGGCTTAGGGCAGAGAGGCGAAGGGAACTGGTTGCTCCCAGGAGGAGTGCTCGCCTTAAGGTCAGAGGAGGCGGGGCTCCTGGGGGCCGGGACCGCCCCTGGCCTTAGAAGAGGATAAAAGCCCAGTCAGCCCGGCCCCAGGTTGTGGGAGCAACGTTGTTGTTGGCTTCGGACCTTCCTGTGTTCCTGATCCCTGCTCGGCCTCCTGTTCCTGACCATCCGGTGCTCCTGTTCCCTGCTCGGCCTCCTGTTCCTGACCAACCGGTGTTCCTGTTCCCTGCTCGGCCTCCTGTTCCAGCGTTCCTGTTCCCCGCCTGGCTCTCCGCCTCGGACCTCGCCCCTCTTCGTGTGGACTCTGCTTACGCCCACGGTACCTTACCCCCGGGTCCAGCACATAGGAGTTCATTGTACCCCAAAGCTCCATCTCTGCTCATGAGTGAAATCGCGTTTGCACCTTGGTAGCTGGTGCACAAAACATGCCTGATACACAAAGAGGACCAGAGCTTTGTAGAAAGAGGATCCAAGGGTAGACATGATAGTAGAGTTTTATGAAACTATGAATTATATATAGAGAGAAAATGAGAGAGGGAAGATTACCGGTACTGTGTTTTTTCCCTTATAATACTAGAGTGTGGGGTCAGCTAATTACATTGATCCAAAAGGTACAAAAGGTACCATTAATTTATAAAACTTACTGCTGCAGGATACAGTGACAGCCCTGGAAGTGAATTAGATGACTTCATAGAGCACCAGTCTATCAAGGTCAATTAGTATCATGTTAGATAAACAGAACCTCTAAATATTACTAATTGGGGAGCAAACAGTGGGGAAGAGAGGTGTTGCTTCTATGCTCTGTATATGAGCTTCCTGGAAGCATCTCTCTGGCTTCTGCTGGAAACAGACTACTGGGCTAGATGGACCCTTGGTCTGATCCAGCAATGCTCTTCTTATATCCTTAAAATGCAAGGATGGGGGAAATTGCACATCCTGTCCTTACCTGGTGGTCAGAGCACAGAGAGACCCCACAGCCACAGCATATTTGGCCATGCTCCATCCATTGTATTCAAAAGCCACTGGCAGAGGGCTCATGGTGTCCAAAAGGTGGTAAGGCATCATCAGGGTCAAGGCAGCTGAAACACCGGAATAGGCTAAGAAGCAGATGAGCAGAGAGAGAACAATCCCCATTGGGATGGCTTTTGTGGGGTTCTTTACTTCTTCCCCTGGTAAACATAAACACAAGAAGTCACACCATTCTAAAATCCACACATCGTCTCACATGAGTATGGTTAACCTGTCACTGTAGAGATTAAGCAAAGATTTACATGGTGCTCTGGTTATTCCAAAAGGATTGCCTATGGGTTTCTGTTCCAACAACAGCAACGCCTAAGTCACAACACATTCCACTCCTCTTAGGAGGGGAATTGGACACAGGAGAGCTTTAATAACTGGTTCCCTTGTGAGGTGAATAGATATTTTCTCCTTTCTTTATTAGGTGCCGGATGCGGTTATCAATCATGGACATTTTGTAATTGTCTTCTTTCTTGCTTACCTGTAGTCGCAATGCAGTCAAACCCAATGAAAGCATAGAAGCAGGTAGCAGCTCCAGCTAAGGTCCCACTGAAGCCATAGGGCATGAACCCTCCAGCCCCAAAGTCCCAAGTTCCATTGCCGGATTGGTTCCTGTCAAGGAAGGTGACATAAAGGAAGTCAATGTCAGAAGGATCTGACTGGATATAGTTGGTAGACAAGTACAGCAAAGGAGGCAGGAAAATGGTAGGTGGGCATGGATCCGTCCTACCATTAGGCAAAGTCAGGTAGCTGTTTGGGGATTTCATGAAAGGACAGCAAATAGATATTTGAATAATTTGTATCCTTCTCTGTAGAAATGTAACCTGCGTGGCCTGTGTTTACTGCAGCCCAAGAGCTTGTGTAGCCATTCTCTTACCTAAATCTGAGGGTAGCAGTCATTAACAGATCATTCTTGCTCATCTTCCAATTCTTCAGGTCCCCTTTGATGAATCCACTGATTATAATGAATAGAAGGACAAGCACATTGACAGCTGTGAAGACTTTATTCACTGTGGTGGATTCTTTTACCCCAACTGAGAGGAGACCTAAGGAGTCAATGGATACAATGTCTCATTGCTTGGGCCTCACAACTGTTATGGATGGAGGCCTGAGGCAGTGTCCTTTGCAAAGTACAGTAGATATGAGCAATTGCTTGTACCATATGGAAAATCTGAGAGCAGGGGTGTTTCCCAGCCTGACCTGAACTTGCCAAGAATTGAATATTGGACCTTCTGCATGGAAAGAAGAAGAAGAAGAAGAGAAGAGTTTTGGATTTGATATCCCGCTTTATCACTACCTGAAGGAGTTTCAAAGCGGCTAACATTCTCCTTTCCCTTCCTCCCCCACAACAAACACTCTGTGAGGTGAGTGGGGCTGAGAGACTTCAGAGAAGTATGACTAGCCCAAGGTCACTCAGCAGATGCATGTAGAGGAGCGGAGACACAAACCTGGTTCACCAGATTACAAGTCTACCGCTCTTAACCACTACACCACACTGGCTCCACAAAGCATGTCCTCTAGTCCTTTACTACTGGACTTTGCATGAAGAAGGTCCCATGTTCACATAAACAAACTATGTTTTTTTTATATATAATATTTTTTATTAGTTTTATAAAATACAGAAAAAAGAATAAAGAACGTATTATAAAAGTAAAAAAGAAATATTACAATTTTTTCTTACTCCTTTTTCCAAATCTGTTGGACTTCCCCACGTCCTCCCAACCCTGCATTCTCTGTGATGCATAACGTCTGCAATTTGTTAACTTATTTCAATACTTATTATATCTTCCTTTTTATCATGTTGCCCAATTTCAAATGTATTATAACCCAAATCATGTACATTTTCATTTTAACACAATAAAGTTGTTTCATTATTCTATCTCTGACTCCTTGTACCTTAATTTCCATTTCTTTAATTTAACATTACTGAAGCTAGAATTTCCTAAAAGGTGCGTTTTTTAACATTCATACAACCTATAATGTTTTTCCAAATAGTCTTTAAATTTTCTCCAATCCTCCTCGAATGCTTCTTCTCCCAAGTCTCGGATTCTGCCAGTCATTTCGGCCAGTTCCATATAGTCCATCAACTGCGTGTGCCATTCCTCCAGTGTGGGTAAATCTTGTGTCTTCCAATATTTTGCAATCAGAATCCTTGCTGCTGTAGTAGCATACATAAAAAAAGTTCTGTCCTTCTTAAACACTCTCCGGTCCACCATGCCCAGAAGGAAGGCCTCTGGTTTCTTAGGTAAGGTAAACCTCAGTACCTTTTTTAGTTCATTATGAATCATTTCCCAGAAGGCCTTCACTTTCGGGCAGGTCCACCAGAGGTGAAAGAATGTCCCTTCCGCCTCTTTACATTTCCAGCATTTATTATCAGACAGGTGATATATCTTAACAAGCTTGACTGGGGTCATGTACCACCGGTATATCATTTTCATAATGTTTTCCTTCAAGGCACTACATGCCGTAAATTTCATTCCGGTGTTCCATAACCTTTCCCAGTCTTCAAACATAATGTTGTGCCCCAAATCCTGCGCCCACTTTATCATGGCGGATTTGACTGTCTCATCCTGAGTGTTCCATTTAAGCAGCAGGTTATACATTCTCGAAAGTAGTTTACTTTTTGGTTCTAACAATTCTGTCTCTAGTTTCGATTTTTCCACCTGGAATCCAACCTTCTTATCTACTTTAAAGACCTCTTGAATTTGTGCATAATGCAACCAATCTCGCACCTTGTTTTTTAGTTTTTCCAAGCTCTGCAACCTCCAATTGTCTCCAATCTTTTCAATAATTTCCCCATATTTAGGCCAATTGGCTTCCATATTAGGTCTCTTACGTGCCTTGGCCTCCACCGGTGAGAGCCACCTCGGAGTCTTACTCTCCAATAAGTCTTTATATTTTGTCCAGACCATTAAAATTGCTCTCCTGACAATGTGGTTTTTAAACAATTTGTGCACTTTAACCTTGTCATACCACAAATATGCATGCCACCCAAAAGCATTGTCAAACCCTTCCAGATCTAGGACATCAGTGTTTTCCAGTAAAATCCAATCTTTCAACCAGCAGAAGGCTGCAGCTTCGTAATATAACCTCAAGTCTGGCAGGGCAAATCCCCCTCTTTCTTTCGCATCAGTTAGTATCTTAAACTTTATTCGGGGCTTTTTGCCCTGCCAAACAAACTTAGAAATATCCCTCTGCCACTTTCCAAAGCATTCCACCTTGTCCACGACCTGTAGGGTCTGAAACAAAAATAGCATTTTTGGCAATACATTCATCTTTATAGCTGCTATTCGGCCCAACAAGGAAAGTTTCAATCTTGACCATGTTTCCAAATCTCTTTTGATTTCTAACCAACATTTCTCGTAGTTATCCTTAAACAGATTCAAATTTTTGGAGGTCAGATACACCCCTAGGTATTTTACTTTTTTAACCACATTTAATTCTGTTTCTTTCACAAACTCATCTGTTTCTCACATAAACTATGTTTGGATTTGATATCCCGCTTTATCACTACCCGAAGGAGTCTCAAAGCGGCTAACATTCTCATTTCCCTTCCTTCCCCACAACAAACACTCTGTGAGGTGAGTGGGGCTGAGAGACTTCAGAGAAGTATGACTAGCCCAAGGTCACTCAGCAGATGCATGTAGAGGAGCGGAGACACAAACCCGGTTCACCAGATTACGAGTCTACCGCTCTTAACCACTACACCACACTGGCTCCACAAAGCATGTCCTCTAGTCCTTTACTACTGGACTTTGCATGAAGAAGGTCCCATGTTCAATTTTTGGCAAGCTCAGGTAAGGCTGAGAAAGACCCTATCTTGAAACCATGGATAACTGTTAAAGAACAAACGGCAAGTCCAGCAGAAACAAGAAAGACAGCAACAGAGTAAATGCAAAAGACCTGTCGGTAGGGATGGGTGAATAGGCCAGTTTTGGGTTTTCTCAGTTTCTCATTTTTCCAATCTTAAATTCAGTTTGCCACATTCCTGCAAGTTTGCATATGTCTTTTAAGAAGAAATTCTCAGGAAAATTAATAAGCATTTCTGTTAGAATGTTTCCTACTATAAACATTTTTATATGCAATTTTACCTTTTTGCAAGGCAGTTTCCCTATATATAATGCATCTTGGATGTTATTGTCATTCATGCATTTATACACACACTTTGTTCTTCACATTACTTGGCTGGAAAACTGCACTGCAAAATTTGGATACGTGTGAATTTCAAAGGATTGCTGTGCTCATGAATGGCTTCAGAAAGTGCAAATTGGGTATTGTTTCAGAATTGGGCTTATTGTGTCTGAAAATGTGAATTAGGTAAGTTAAATGCAAACCAAAGTTAATTTCTCCCCCTGACCCTACTGTGGGTGACAATTACAGGGTTTGGAAACTATACTGAGATGCTACTATTATTCAAAACCAATTTGTCAGAGTTGCATGGTGGGAAGGGAAAAACTCCTTGCATGTATAAAATTTAATGGGCAATCTCCAATAAAATTGGTGCAGGGGGGGTTTCAAGGATCCTTACAATAGTAAAAATAAAACAAAAATCAGTACAAACCTGTCAGTAGGACAATGAGGCAAACAGCAAAGATATCAGGGTATTCAGCTAGTCCCGGAGAGGTCATGGCCATATGGGTTCTGAAAAAGGTGCCGATCTGTTTGCCCAGGAGCTCATCAAAAGTAGCACTCCATGCTCTGGCTACACTGGAGGTACCTGTAGAGAATCAGCCAGTTTAAAGATAACACTACCAAATATGGGTGCAGTACATCGAGCCTTAAAAATGAGGGATATTGCAGGGCCCTGTGTGCTGTTCTATGTACACAGGTATAAAGTATCAGCTTTTCAAGGCTTATGGACCTCTGATGGTCCATGCGAAACAGCAGCATTCTCAGGTATAAGATGTCCATTGTGTACTATGGAGCTGTGCCCTTTTGGCACTCTCTTTCAAAGGAAGTATGTCAGCCTTAAACTGCTGCGTGGGCAGCACATACATTATATATGACACTACAAAGAGCATGTCTTTCTTCTTGCCTCCGTGCTCGCCCATTTCACCCCTTGGCTGCATAATTCTTTTTCCTCATTCTGTCTTTTCATCTCAGTTTATGGGGGGGGGGAGTTTTTATGCTCATCCTGCTTTTATAGGGAACACTGCATTTTTGACAGTCCAGACGACACATCACCTATGTTATGCCAAATAACAAGCACAAAATAAAAAGCTTAAGTGTGCTATCATTCAACCCACTTTTTTGCAAATTGGGAATGATGCACCCACCGTGATTTGAACTTGCAGTGGAAGCTCTCCTATCATATAAGATTCCCATGGACAGATCCCTTAGAAGTCAAATGAGCAGCAACTTTTAGGTATCAGACATTGATAGGATTTTATTTTATCATTCAAAATATTTCTATACTGACCTTCATTGGATCAGGGCAGGTTACAAAATCTGCCAGATAAATATGTGTCTTAAACAACCACATTATTTGCAGTAAAAAAAACACCCTCTGCACGAGAGATGTCCTGTCACTGTATCACATTGGAGGGTGGTCATCTTAAATAAGTGTATACTGACCTATTCCCCTCTACTGCCATTTTGTATTCACATATGGATTCTTCATGGTTTTGTGCTAATCATTATTTCAAATGAATAAATGACTGGCTGCCAACGATTGGTAGTGGAAGTTCTTGTGCCCATCACATCGCTGGAAAACCACAGACTAAATACACTGAGGCCCAAAAGAAATAAGGGATCATTTCTTGACAGGAGATTCAGCATTTGTTTCCATCCACACTGTGTGTAGTCTAGGGGTTGCGTTCAACATTGTGCTTAGGTGAACAGTCCGTCAGTGCAAGGATTTCTCCTTCTGCAGCAGAACTTTCTCTGGTTCTCTCCCCTGAATTTGTTCTGCGGGTTCTCCCAAGCCTCCAGAGAAGATCTGGGGATAGTGGGGGGGGGGGGCACACATCCCCTTGCCCTAGCACTAATCCTTGCACTAACAGAAAAAGTTAGTTGAATGCCACCCAAGTTTTCCAGTGATGAAATGGGCATGAGTGGATGTGGTTGTCGGAATCATTTTCATGAAGCTGCCTTAGACCATTCTCTGACTGTCAACAGTGCTCCAGGGATTAAGAATGGGACCTTTCACAGCCCTACTGGAAATACCAGAGTCTGAACCTGGAACCTTTTGCATGCATAACACATGCTCTGAGCTACAAATTCAACTCACATCGACTTTTTTTAAAAAAAGTTCTGCCTGCCTAGTTATTATTTCTTAGGCCCATCTCTTTGGCTTATCAATGAAACCACACGGTAGATGTCAAAACACAGAAGCCCAAAACTTGTTTATACCAATTATATAGGAGAGCAGGAGGTTCCAACCGGTGACAAATGCCCACAGCTCTCCAACTGTTATGTAGCTGTAGAGATAAGCTGATCCGGTTAAAGGCACCCGGGCTCCAAACTCAGCATAACACAGTCCTGCCAGGATGGACACCAGAGCAGCAATCAGAAAGGAAATGATGATACTGGGGCCCGCGCTGGTCTTGGCTACTTCCCCTGCCAAGAGATACACCCCTGCACCCAACGTACTGCCCACACCCAGAGCCACTAAGTCCGAGGTGGAAAGGCAGCGACACAAGTTCGATTCTCTACAGGCACCAGCTGTTATTCTTTTTCTACGGGAAACCATTTGATAGAAGGAGAGCACGGAATCCGAGACCGACATCTGAAAAAAAAAGAATCCAGAGAGATCATAAACATTGGTGCGACTATAAAAACAGTAACAACATCAGCAAACCTTCCTGACAATCTGCCTCGGCTGTGGTTTGGACTGGATGACCTTTGAGGTCCATGAGAATGAAATAGCAAGCAAAATATCCCTCCAGCAAGCATATTCTTCACGGTCTTAAAATGCAACACTCTCCAATGGCTGAAACTCTTTCTTCAGAGAAACGGCACTATCTTGAGTTAATGGCATTATCATCAGGGGTTCAGTTCAGACCATCACAGGGTGACTTTTCCCCAATGATATTAACTAACATGCAACTAGTTCAAGGACCAACCAGTCACCCATAGTCTGCAATAGCAAAATGGTTTTGATTCATGATCTATACAGGCATTGAAAGATCGATTCCCTGTGCACTTAGACTGAAACATGACTTTCCTTGTGGTGGAAAGGAAAGGAGGAGGAAAAAATTACTCTGAACCCACAAAACTAGAACAGATTTATCCGCTCTGCATCCAGCTCTACATCCCTGAAACAGTAGTACTCTGTAGGTAATCCTTCATACAGTTCAGAGTCCAATGGGACAAACTTCCTGGGAATTAAGTTTTCTTAAGTACAATCTAAACATATTTCAGCTTTTGGATATCCCTGGCTATGGCTTTCAGACTAAAGCTCTTCCCACAGCACTTGCCACCTTAATATCATTTCACATTGGCTGTGAAAAATGTGCTACATTCCTTTCTTCTACATGTTACTTCTAGGACCTCTCTGCAACTTTGGATCCAAGAGGCTGTTCCTCTGCAAATCTGATAATCTGCTGCTTATAGCCTTTCTGTGAGTCTGGAGGCTGACAACAAAGCAATTCACTATGAAATTATTTGCAGTCATATGAAAAGGTTAGTTGTTCACATGGCTTGCATATTCCTTAGGGTTTAGAATAGGGGCTACTGATCCTGTGCCCTCCAGATGTTGGACTCAGCTTGCACCGTCCAGGGCATTGGTCATATCGTCTAGGGTTGATGGGAGGTGTAGCCCAACAAAATTTGGAGGATACCACATTGACTACCACTGAATTAAAGTTGCTGGGTGACCCAGTGGAATCTTGAGCTGTTGCTTCACACATCTTAGAAACACAGTGACTACTACACTCCAGTTCATCCATGCTGAGAACCCTCTACCCATCTTTGGATCACCACCACTACCGACATAAATGGGTACTTTGCAATTTGGAGCCAGTATTATTACCTTGCACCTGAAAAATGACACCCAAGTCCTCCTAGATAAATTATAATCACACTAGCTAAAGGCTATTTCCCACCCATATATGAGGTGGAAGGGAGGAAACAGGCAAATAAAAGCAATTAGCAGAGAGTTAAGGAGCTAAGGAAATTCGATTTTTGTTGCAAATTGGCAGGACAATTCATTACTCTTGAAAATTGCTGGTTTGGTATATGGGCAGGCTCCAGGGCCAATCCACAATGCAGAGCACTAACCACTATACGATCATGGCTGCTCCAGAGCCAATTCAAAACATTTTTCTGCCCAAGACGAAGGACAAGATGGCACCCTCACCATTCCATGCACAGAAGCCAATTGGGCTGCCTTCTTTCATTACTGAATTTTATTTCTGTAATGGCTAGTTCTGAGAGTTTGGGACAGGCCAACATTTGTCTTCCAATGCAAGAGGACGACCAGGAGGAACACCTAAGGAGCGTCAGTCACTGTCCCTCAGCATGTGTTGTCTGAGGTGGTTGGCGTATTCTAACAGAAGAGCTGGCACATAACTGGGGACTGGATCCACTGAAGTGGAGAAATCAAATGAGATGAGACATGGTGCTGACCATATCATTCCTTCATATATTACACACCACAGATTCTGCCTAATGTGCCAGAGACTCAGAACAGACGTGAGTTTTGAGTTAGATAACATAACTGGTGGCCAGCCTAGAAAGAAAGGTGAACGGGTGGGAGGACAGAGGCCAATGAAGTCTCAAAGGGAAGGTAATCCACAGTTACAGAGCACCCACAGAGAAAAGTCTGGGAAGAAATGTCCCCAGAACACACATTTGCCTCCTGGGACATAACATTCTAACAGTGAACTTCAGACTGTTCTGCATTGTAATGCATCTGTGAGGGAAAGTTCTCCAGCTTGCAGAATTCTGAACGTGGTTGTTTCAAAGCTGATTGCAGAGGGAGGAGAGCCGAGGGAAGTCCATTTGTATGACACTGGGTGTCTCTTGGTAAAAATTATTTCTCTAACACTGTTCCTTAAACATATTGCTGTGGTGTACAATTTTAAATAAAAAGAATATAAACTGTAAGGCAGCTCATGTCTTTCTTCTTATTATTTTTATACATATTTTTATTAATTTTCACAATTAAACAAAACCATCACATTAAAGTAAAAATAAAAACATAAAATAAACTTCAAACAACTGTATTCACATAGTGTGAAATCCATGTTTTGGAATTACTCAAATCCCTCGACTTCCCTCTACTCCAGGCTTCCTCACCCTCGACCCTCCAGATGTTTTTTGGCCTACAACTCCCATGATCCCTAGCTAACAGGACTAGTGGTCAGGAATGATGGGAACTGTAGTCTCAAAACATCTGGAGGGCTGAGGTTGAGGAAGCCTGCTCTACTCCCTCCCCTGGTTCCTTTGTATTGTCTTAATTTATGCATGTCAATAACATCTTTATCTTTGATTATCTCCAAATTTAAATATTCTCCATAATCTTAAAAGTGTTTTAAAAATCCTGCTAGTGTATTAACTTCCTTAGAATGCTTTTGCACATAAGCAATAAACATTTTCCATTCTTCTTTATATGTGTTATGGTCTTGATTTCTAAGTTTCCCAGTTAATTTGGCCATTTCAGCATACACCATTAGTTTGATTAGGGCAGCTCATGTCTCTATGTTGTTCTTCCTGCCTTCTCTGTCAGATATTAAGTCTGGTTGTCCATGGAATGTCCATTGGCTATTGCTCCATGGGCTGGCTGTGCACTGCATCCTAACCCTTCTGGGATTCCAGCTTAATTTGGAAATCATTTCGTAGCTGGCCCTTGCAGTTTACTATCATTTTCCGTTCATGAATTCCTTTCTTTAGCCCCACCCCATCCCAATTTTGATGTGCATTATTATTCAGCTAACAGGTGTAACTGGCAAATCTGTAAGGCAATGCACAAACTTCTCTTAGTATGTGAAACTAAAATGACAAGAAAGCATTTTCACCATAGATTATAACACAGCACCAACCAGGTGTTGCTTTTAAATCAACAAAATCATGCACTTACACTCAGGTCATTAATTTACAATATCATTCACTTACCCTTATCAGGATTTCCCTTTTCAAAACGTGCTTCTTCAGTACTCACTGTTGCTTGTTTTAGCTCTCAATGAATCATTCTCCTCTCTTGGAGGACACCTCTGTCCTACTCCAGCCCTTTTCCCAATTCCTATGTTCAGTTTTTTTCTCCTCACATTTGTCACACTTTTTGCACTTTTGCAGGGCAAAATTGAATTGCAAAAGCATGACTTGCCTCTTGGCCTCCACCCAGGCCCCAGTTTGTAAACTAATCTACTTACTTTTGCTCTTTTTCCAGACATTTGCACCAGCTCCATGCTAAGAGTCAGAAATGCAGGGAGGGAGGCAAATCCAGAGTCACTGTGTAGGTTTGTTTCTGCCTCATTTGAATGCATTTCATAAGATGTGTAGCCCAACCTTCTTTCTCTCCGACCACCCACCTCTGCCCTCCTCTCCCCACTTTGGTCATGGGGAACCTATGCAGATTTCCACCCCATCCCCAACAGTTTCCAAATCACTCCTGCGGCTGCATGCAAATTCAAAGCGGCTCAGTGCTCTGTTGGAAAGCTTTAATTGACATCTGAGGATTGCCCAGGCTGGCGGGACATAGGGGCTCCCATCCCTTTTGAACAAATTTGTCCTCTCTCCATCTTCTTTTTTCTCTGCCTTGGTTCCCCTTGGCATATAGAGCGTGAGGCCTTTGAGAATGTGAATGGAAGCATTTGGCAGCATATGTGCAAGGAGTGGAGTTGAGGCATTAAGCAAAATAGGATCAAGTAAATTTTAAAAAGGAGAAAAGGGCATTGGGGTAGGGAGGGCGAATCTGCCATTTTTATTTTTCCAGTTTTTTATTTTCCTAATCTTTTTTGTATCAGTTCGATGTTGTTGTTGTTCTTGTTTTTAAACGCCCTTATCTGGCACTTCAAAGTTCATTTCACTCAGAGTTAACAACACCAATTCTGGTACAGTGGTACCTTGGGTTACATATGCTTCAGGTTACATACGCTTCAGGTTACACACTCCGCTAACCTAGAAATAGTGCTTCAGGTTTAGAACTTTGCTTCAGGATAAGAACAGAAATCGGGCTCCAGCGGCGCGGCGGCAGCAGGAGGCCCCATTAGCTAAACTGGTGCTTCAGGTTAAGAACAGTTTCAGGTTAAGTATGGACCTCCGGAACGAATTAAGTACTTAACCCGAGGTACCACTGTATTTCAAAATAGTGGCCTTTGCCCACTTGGTAGGTTTTGGATATATCTTGGAAGGCTTTCTATATTGATCAGGATAAATTTCTAAGGATGTGGAACCACATGTTATTTTTGTTGCAGTTACTTTGAAGTTTCCTATTTTGCTTTCCACAAAATGAAAGGCTGCCTGCCTTGGAAATATATACCAGATAATGATGCCTGCCGACACCTACCCGTGTAGAATGAGCAAACATGTCTCATCACATGACTGGATACACCTGATGACTGTCTTCCCATCTGATTGTACAATGTGTGCATCCCCCATATGAAGGGCAGTATGTGGCTGAAGGTTCAGAGGTGTTCAATGGGGGTCCTCACTAATACATTTTAGGATTGTAGCCATGATTGGTCTTTCATCAGGCCCCCAGGGTTCTCGAATCAAACTCTAAAGTATACTATTTTAAACTGAAAGGTGTTCGTTTGGGAGTAGAGCTGTAATTGCTGTAGCATAACAGTTGTTCCGACTTTCAGCATGTTATGTTTGGTGGCCAAGCTGTGGTAGAATGCTGTTAATAAGGCACAGCTTTGAGGCCAATATTTTGTTTTGCTTTCTAGAGGGCAGTCTGAAAATGTGTGCAGTTATTCACAAAGCACTGATTGTCTTGCACATTCATCTCACACAATTCCCCATCACACAGCAGATTATGTCAACAAATATGAGTATCACCCCAGCCAATGAAAGGGTGTAACTTGCAAGCAAAAAGAAACTGTGGAACGCCTTGTGAAACTGCATCAGAGTTAACCAACATGTTGGCCTCGCAAAAGGGGGAGACAATGCTTTGCTTATTTTACAAGTGATGATTTCTTTATCAGTGTAAATGCATGCAAAGTTTTAATTTGGGGTGAGATGACATTAGTCGTTAGAAACAGGTAACCATGATAAAAATGGTTACAGAAAATGGTCCCCAAAGGCAAAATGACATGTATAAAGAAGCATTACAGTCTCTCAAACAGATACAGTGGTACCTTGGTTCCTGAACAGCTTAGTTGTCGAACAAATTGGCTCCCGAATGATGGAAACCTGGAAGTGAGTATTCTGGTTTGCAAATGTTTTTCGGAAGCCGAACGTCCGACGCGGCTTCCGCAGCTTCCGATTGAGTGCAGGAAGCTCCTGCATCCAATCGGAAGCCGTGCCTTGGTTTTTGAACGGTTTTGGGAGTCGAACGGACTAAGTTCGAGAACCAAGGTACCACTGTATTGACTGGGAAATACGGGTCATTTGCTCTTCCTGCCTCGACCAGCAGGTTGCAGACTTGCCTTACCTAATAATCTACAGAAAGGGTTCATTTGTAGTTTTCACTGAAAAAGCACTTTGAGACTTTCTGAAAACTGCAGTCCTGGAGAGAGTCCGAAAATGCATGCGCATTTTTTTTTATTTCATTGCTTATTATGTAAGTCACTTTAAGACACTTCAGTGTAAAACAACAACCACCACCATGTAAATATAATAAATAATAATAAACTGTCTTGTGCTGTCTGCTTTGATCCTATAAACAATATCACCGTTATATGAAAGCCTTTCATGTTGTTCTGTTAGAATAACTAGAAAGGCAATTCAAGGTGAATTCTGGAACATTTGAACCTTGGTCAAGAAGGCTACATTACCATTTACTTGGGAATGATCACATCTGAATCCCCTGGAATCCATTGGTGCTTATTCACCGAGTAGTCATACATAAGATCAGGCTGCGTGACTCCTGGACCCTGTTGCCAAACTGCACTGGCAAAAATAGTGTATAAAAGAATACTGATACAGTCAGGCCTTTTTGACTTTTTGGAAATGTCTAGAGTGATGGTAAGGGAATCGTGTCTCTGGACTCCATTGTAGCAAGTCTGGGCAGCTGTTTGGGGGCTAGTGAGCATGCCTGGGTGTCTCTGGCAACAGCTTGTGTTGCAGCTGCTATGCAAAGTGAAGCGAAGGCAAGTGGTGCCTGCAATATGTCATCTTGACAGAGATCTGCTTGAGTTTCCTGTTCCAAGGTTCGGTGCTTGGACTAAGCCACTCGTCTTGATGAATAGGGTTATCACCCGCTCCAGCACTCATGTTCAACTGGTTTAACAAAAGCCACCCTGAAAAGCACAGGGGGAGCTTTTCCCAGTTAGTAGGCTATGAGCATGAAATGGCTGCCTTTCACACTGAAAAGGACCTTGAAGTTTGCAGATCCCAGTGTTCAGAAAACAGAGAAGCATATGCTATATGAGACTTTAATATATATATTATGCTTTGTAACACTTCTTTTTTTCAGGGAAAGCTGCTTAAGAAAATTGCTGAGAGATCATATGTCACCGAGCAAGAACAAGAAGCTGTTCCAAGTGGGATAAAAAAGAAAAGAAAAAGTCCGTCTCTATTTTTGCCATATATGGCCTGATGGTTATGTTTCATGGCAGCTGTTCTGGATGTGAGCCACACGACCCCCTTGTGTTCTTCTTCTGCTCCCTTCTTCGTTTGTTCCTAGGATCTGCTTCCACCTCTGATACTATCAGGCTAGAAAAGCAGTGGGAGCACTAGGCATCCAAGTCTGGCCACCTCCTAGGCACCAGAGAGACGCTACACTGGAAACATTGTGGAAATTAAAATGGGGACTAGACCCAGCTGCCCAAGGCTGCCAGGTGCTGATGCCAGTCCCAATTACAATTACTGAATGCATTTAAATGGTGAGTGTTCCTAAGGTTGCTCTTTGTGTAGGTCTACCTCAACTTTTGACAGCAAAAGTTACTAATGCCATGACTAAAACAGCATTATGGTTTCAACTTCCCTAGTGAACAAAACACGACTTGCTGGGCAAGGGAGGACAAGCATAGGATCAGCAGCAGGAGGCCCCATTAACTAAAGTGGTGCTTCAGGTTAAGAACAGTTTCAGGCTAAGAACGGACTTTCGGAACGTATTAAGTTCTTAACCCGAGGTACCATTGTAAAGGGAGAAACGTGCTAAGCGGAAGGCAGGCTTGGCAAATCCACACCGTGATCAACTCCCGTCCAGAAACCAATGTCCCCACTGTGGAAGGACATGTTGATCCAGAACTGGCCTCCACAGTGTGCATGCACACGAAAGCTCATACCAATAACAAACTTAGTTGGTATCTAAGGTGCTACTGGAAGGAAGTTTTTTATTTTGTTAAAACCGTGTTCATGGAAGACAATCTTACTCAGCTACGAGTGATCGCCAAAGAAGCAGCAGCGCAACCGCATCCTATGCACGTTTACTCAGGAGTAAATCTGAGCGTGCGCCAGAATATATTCCCACGTAAATGCGCATAAACCTGAGCCTTAAGCAACTCCCTTCTGCCTCCCTTTGCTAACACCCAAGCCAAGGTGATCCAGCCGCTACCGTCTGGCAGGAGAGAGATGCAAGCTGAAACGACGCCCCATTTGGGGAGTCCCCCCTTCCCACCTCCCTGCGGCGCCTGCGTCAGCCAAGGTCCTCCTCTGCAGCCGGCGTCGCTCCGTCGCCCACCTGAGGAGGCGGGCGGGAGGGAGGGAGGCAGCCCGGGACTGGGCGGCTCCGGAGCGCGTGACGTCGCTACTCGAGCGGAGCCGAGGCGAGGGAAAGGAAACAGCTGCGGCGCTTCGAGGTCAGCCTTTGCTCCGGCGTCTCAAGTGCCCCGC
Source organism: Podarcis gaigeae (assembly GCF_964106915.1). Taxonomy (NCBI): domain Eukaryota; kingdom Metazoa; phylum Chordata; class Lepidosauria; order Squamata; family Lacertidae; genus Podarcis; species Podarcis gaigeae. The sequence goes on along the minus strand of NC_139679.1, from coordinate 64,434,640 downwards.
GGCCTGGCTGCGCACCGACGGAGGCACTTCTTCCTAACGGCTCTAGCAGAAGAGGCCTCCTGGTGCCCGTGAAGTAAGTTAAGAACGGGGGGCAAGAAACGGGGGCAGCCCTAGCTTGCTGGGAAAGGGGAGCGGGGTGAGGTGAGGTGGGGGAGATGGAAGGAATACATTAGCATCCTTCCAAGATCCCGTCAGAATGGTGTGGTGCTGCGTTTCGTTGCCCGTTTATTTATTTTATATAATTTTTATTAATTTACCATTTAATAATATACAATCATATCATTATGACTCACTTTACCGCTCATGGACCTCCTTCCCTCCCGCCTCGTGGCTTTCAAAATTAACCTTTATATCATTGCATTGTCTACGTTTTCCAATTCTAGTTGCACTCATTACAAAATGCCTCAAAGTTTAAATAAATATAAAAAAAGGAGAATATTTCTCACGACAAGTCTTCAGTCAGCCCTGCTAGGGATGTTAATTGCTTGACAATAATCTTTCAAATATCGTATAAATTCTCATCAGTCCTTTTGATCCTGCTGGTTTCGGATTTTTCCCGTCAACTTCGCTAGCTCTGCAAAGTCCATCATTTTCAACTGCTACTCTTCTTTCGTTGCTACTTCTTGTTCTTTCCATTTTGGGGCTAGAAGAATTCTTGCCGCTGTTGCATACATAAACAGTCCCTTGGTATCTCTCACTCCCTTTCGTTGCCCGTTTAAAGCCAGACTTTCTCTCTCTTAAGAAGCATGGCTTTCTGCTTTGCAATGCAAGCCCTCAGGAGCCGCATAATACAAGCTCCTCACTAGCTAGGAAACTTGCCTTGAGTTTTCAATGACTTGGCTCTTTGTAGAAGCCGGTGGGTGTGGCCCGGGCAGATCCAGTTTGGGCAAACTGCCTGATCTATTTGAGTCAAAGAGGTTCAGTTTCTACTTTTGCTAGGGTGAAACTGCAGCCCCATCTCTTTAGGCTGCTTTGGCACTCGATGGCGTCTTTGTTCTGAAAGGACTTGTCTTTTGTGCACAACACTGGTTTCCATTTTTAGCTAAATTCCCCATCTTGTCTTCATTTGCTTTGCAATCGTGGAGACATATCGTTGTGGCAACTGAAAACCTAGTGCCTTTTCGCTCCTAGCTTTTCTATCTCAGTTTCTAGCACTGCCCCAAATACTAGTCTTGGATTGAGCTGCAGTGGTGGTTTTGTCTGTCTTGTCTGTCTGCATGGGCGTAGCCAGGATTGGGGGGGCAGGCTTTGTGGGGGCTCTCAGATTTGTATTGATTTGTATTGATTTTGATGGATTTAGAGGGGCAGATACCCCCTGCCTCCCTGGCTACGCCCATGTCTGTCTGTCTACAGTCTTTGCACACCAGTAGATGCAACGTAGGAGCAGAAGAAGTTGAGCACCACGCCAAAGCTGTATTCATAACGCTAATCCATATTTGTAAGGCGAAATGATATTAGGAATGTTGGCACTATGGACCCAGAGAGTGAAAATGGTAGCAAATCAATAATGTAAGAATCTTTTTTCCAAAGTAACCCACTCCCCCCAAAACACATGTTGGCATAAAATGTTAGGCATATGTTTAAAGTCTAAACTGTTACCGATTTTCCTGTGGGGAGGGAGGTATTTCTGCTTTTCTTAATTCATAAAATATGAGTAAAGTTTTATATATGCTTTCTGTCTTGATGAGAAGTTGCAGGAGGCTAAAAGACTGCTATTTTGATGCTCTTTTTACTTACATTTGAAAATCATGTCCTTAGGATTCAGGACAAGCAGGGCTGGGTAGGGTGCATAGAAATGATTGGGGCTTTTTCTATTTTAGGTGTGAGCAACGACCATTTTTGTGACTTCTGATCTAATTTGAATAGAATGTATGTACTATCCTGAACAAAAATAGGATTGGAGAGCTAAGGCCTAAATAGTCACGAGTCGTTCCTCAAAAATCATGTGAACACAAACTGTAGCATTTAAAATATTTTGCTTTTAGTCTGTTTCGTGTATTGTTTTTAAGTCGTCTTCAGCCCTGAAGGCAATTGCACAATGGAGTAAGCCCTCCTGTGGATCTTACTTCTGCATAAACATGTATGGGATTCTGCTGTTTTTGAGAACCTAAGTATTTCTATTATGTTGACAACTGGGGTCTTAAAGGAAGGCCCTTGACACATGTAAGATGTGTGTTGTAGCTATGAGATCTACCCAGCCTTGTAAAAGCCCTTATTTCCTTCGGACTGGGTGGGGCTTGCCTGTGCCATATTGTTTCTGGAATGACTTTTAGGCTGCTGTTCTATGCTCCTATCTGGGAATAAACCCCACTGAACTCAGTGAGGCTTTCTTCTGAATAGATTTTTTTGGATTCTGCTATAGGCCATTTGTTTAAATTGGGAATGAAATGTTTCTGATGCAGGCTACAGTGTGAGTGTTAGTGCTTAATAACTGCCTTCACAGCATACTGCCTACAGTGTTTAAAAATAGCCCTCAGCTCATGCTGTTTTGGATTCATGGAGCAGGAAAATATATACCTGAAAATGCAGATTTCTAGCTGTTGTGAGGAAAGGTTAGACGCGTGAGCAAGCTGCCTTTATGTCTAACCCACCAGGCATACTCTTTCATGAGTGGAGAAGGCAAGGCAGTTTTTAGGAAGCCACTAAAGAAGAGAACAGGCTACCTTGCAGCTTCCTCAAGAGATTCTAACAGTTCTCAATTCTGTTTTCCATTCAGAGACATGGATGCATTGCAATCTCATTCATTCGCTCTAGTAAATCATTTGTCATGGGGGTTTTCAAAATGTTTTTCTTTTAAGCTCCTACAAAATAAAGGCCTTCCCTAACCTTTTACCAGATTCAGTTGGTTTGCCAGTGATGACCATTCCTGGACAGAGGGATCCATGCATTGGTAACCTTAATATTAGGTTACTGTAATTCTCTCTTCCTGGAGTTGCCCTTACAGCTGGTCCAGAAGCTTCATCTACTACAGAATGCTGTAGTGCTGCTGCTAACTGGAACATTTTATCATGCACATGTAATAAGGCTGAGATGCTAGGCTTGCAGAGCAGTTTTCAGGGATGGCATATAGGCCCAATTTTTAGGGCAGTCAAAGAGTATTTGCACAAATGGAATTTCTTCTACCCACCACCCTTAGATGTGTTGCAGAACTAAACATTTGCTGCTTGTTGTACTCTCTTTCACCACTTTTCCATTCAATAGCGTGTGTTTGCTTTTAGGCAACTGAAGTCCACTGGTTGTAAATGCCTTTGTCTGTTTGTTTTCTCATTTTCATGGCAGGGTGAAAGCAAACTTTCAATCTGGAGACTTTATACACGGTGCACTCAAACTTTGCATACATCGGATGTGAGCTCCTTGGCTACTGGGACAGGAAATGGGGCAGGCTTCATGCACACCACAATGTTAAGATTTTTTTTAAAAGGAATCCATCAGTGTATAAATTTTGCCAAATAAGCATTACTGTCATAACCACAACGTTCTAAGATTCTACTAAGAGCAATAGGACTGTGTCCTCTTAACTCTTAGAAACACTGAAGTGCAGAATGGCTATTGATCCAGGCTAAAGTATTGCATGGATATGCCCCTCCCACAGGCACTTCTCCTTAGCCATGGATGTGTGTGTCAGTTGCTGCCATTCATGATCTTGTCTTGCTTGCTTTCTGTTCGTCTACCCTGGGCCCCTCCCCAGGCCACATCCTCTTTGAGTACTTTTGTGTGGCTGCAGTGTGTCCTTGAACTGTGACACAGTGCCTCTTGCCTGCCTGAAGCAAGTCAGTGTGGTATGTGTGCTTGTGTAGAAGTCTTCCTTTCTGCATTGCTGCTGGGATGTAACCTACAATAAAAAGTGAGGGTTGCATCCATTTGTTCCCTCAGGTTGAAAAGCTTCCCCACCTCATATCTAGCCTCAGAACCATCCGCATTCCCAATGTGTTCCCTTTCACACTGATTTTTGTTCAATATAGTCCAGCTTTCGTAGGGTCTGCGTGGACAAATGATGAAGTGTTAGTACCACTGATCATGTACAAATCTCTTTGTATGTAGCCTTCAACTAGGGATAAGTTGAAACAGCATCCCTGGCTTTGCGGCTGTGTTTCCAAAGCTGCAAAGTGGCAGGTTATCTTTTCATAGTCCTTCACTGTGGGGCCTGTGAACGAGGCAAATGATTTGTTCAACTTACTGTAAGCAGAGACCACACTCTTGCTTGGCACTATTCCCTTTCCCCAGCCCCTTCCCCTCCAGCTGTGTGATGCAGCAGCAAAGAGAAGGCAGGTTGTATTGCCCTCACTCTGATTTGGCTTCCTGCTAATGCTAGATGGCCAATCCAAATTTATTTTTTAAGTTGAAATATTTTACTTTGGAACAGGAATGGGGAGCCTGTGGCTTCCCAGATGTTATTGGGACTCCAGCCCCCCTTCACCCCAGTCAGGACAACCAGTGAGCAGGGATGATGACTTACTATCTTTCTAACCTATTTATTCCCTAACTGTAACCCTAAAACTATAAGACATAATAATCCATTATAATCATATTCAGCATAAACTCTTTAAATATTCTGCACCAGCAAATGTCACAGGCAGGTGAAATACTAAACTGCCCTCGGCATAGCCCAAGTGCCTGAGTAAAAAAAGTAGGTTTTAATTTGGTGCTAAATATACCCAATGTTAGCGTTATCTGGGCCTTCAAGGGAGGGCCATTCTGTAACAGACGTGTCACTTGGCTCTTTCCCATGTCTCCAATTTATGTGGATATGGGATGCAGATGGGAAACAAACTCCCCACCTGTCAGCACATCAGGAATGTATGGATACAGGGGTTCTATATGAGACTACTGGCAGCTGCCACATTTTACGCTAGCTGCAATTGCTGTGCTATGTTCTAGGGCAGCTTCATGGAGAGCCCACTGCAGTAATCTAATCAGGCGGTTACTGCTGTGACCAGCCGGTCTTTGCACCATACCAGTCCCACCACCACCCTACCCCTCTCCTTCCTTGTAAGCAGCTGGGAAACAAGTGCAGTGGCTCCGCCCCATGCAGCAAACTGCTTCTGAGGACATGGAGAAACAAAGCTTGGTGTCACCACCCAGAGCCCATATATAGTGGCAGGTGTCCTTCCCATTATATATGCAAGTCAGAGATCTGTGACCGATCTCGGTCTCCTTGTTATGTACTTGTTGATTTATGCCATGGGTAGGCAAACTAAGATCCGGGGGCTGGATCCAGCCCAATTGCCTTCTAAATCCAGTCCGCGGATGGTCCGGGAATCAGCATATTTTTACATGAGTAGAATGTGTCCTTTTATTTAATATGCATCTTGGGTTATTTGTGGGGCACAGGAATTTGTTCTTTTTTTATTCAAAATATAGTCCTACCCCCCAAGGTCTGAGGGACAGTGGACCAGACCCCTGCCGAAAAATTGCTGACTCCTGATTTACGCTGTGGTGTGTGCATATCTTACTGTATGTTCAAATTATGTGTTTGTATGTAAGAAATATTTCGAAAGCACATATTAAAACATAATGCCCAAAGCAGCCCTTGGCTCCTTTGTCTTGCTTTAGGTACTCTGTAGCATGCTTCCCAAATACTAAAGGGTTACTTTCTTACTGGAACTCAGCCCAGTAGACAGACCGCAGTGCAGAGATGAGATGTCTGCAAGGAGCTCACGTACATTTTTACTAGCTGGAATGCCTCCACTCATTGGCGATCTGGACTGCACTCACAATCTTTTTGATGTGGGCCTCCCTCCCTCCACCGTCAAAGTCGTGGCTGAGAGCTGTGATATTCACCAAGCCCAGCCCAAGGATGATCTTGCAGGGAAACTGGTGGATGGTGCTGTAGGGGCCAGTTTCTGATGTACCATAAAGTTCAATATATCTCCCTCCCAAAGGGTGAATTTTACATAGGAGCATCCCCTGAGGATGGTTCAGTGTTGGAGCACACCTTTTGCATGTAGAAGCCCCAGGTTCAACCCCTGATATCGTAGTTTATTGTTAATACTGGGAGGCAGAAATGTATTCCTAGAGACCTGCTCCCAGTATAGTTGGATGGAACAAGCAGCTTCTTGTGTTTCCTGTGCGGAGTATGCTGAAGTTTAGGTCCATCGGGGTAATAAAATTAAAGGATTTTTTGTTGTTGGCATCCACATGGTTAATATATCTCCTTTTCTTCTGTTATGCAGCATCCACCACCTCTTCTGTTAACACTGATCCAGAAGTCATGTCAAGCAGCGGAAAGGTAAGACATTTTCAGCTCCTGCTCACTTAAGATACTTCAGGTTGGTGACAACCACCATACTGACAATTTTGCCTTGGTGTGATAACCTAGGTGGGCATCTCTTGTTTCTAATCTTGCAGCACCCTGCTAATGAGGGAAGGTCACTCAGGCTTTTGATATCAGGAGTGAAGGAACGAATCTTTCCCCTTGCAGCTGTGGTTTGTTTCTGAGAATACGATCTTGAGCACAGTTTACATTCTTTCCTCCTGCAGCCAGCATTGGAGCTAAACAAAAAGCAGATGTATACTAAACTCCAAAAATGAAATCTCTACAGTGCAGAGTAGGATGAGTGAGCTGGGGGGAATAGAAAATGAAGCAGAATAGGGGGGAAGAGAGGAGCGCTGTTCGTTCAGTCAATAAAAGTAGATGTAGTTCTGATTTCTAGAGGCTTCCATAGCAGATGTGTTAGGGCCCTCCAGATGTTTTTGGCCTACAACTCCCATGATCCCTAGCTAGCAGGACCAGTGGGCAGGGATGGTGGGAACTGTAGCCTCAAAACATCTGGAGGGCCGAGGTTGAGGAAGCCTGTGTTAGGGGATATTTGGCCTCAAGGGCATCTTAATTGAGGGGCTGAGTTGAGGCCTTGTTCTGAGTGCACCACTTTAGGTGTTTGCTGTGTTTAGGGGTTTGCTGTGGGGGCAGCTGAGAGAGGCAGTAGGGCTGCAAAAGGAGGAGCAAAGAGGGAGTTCATTAATTGGGCTACTCGTTACAAGTGCTGTTTCAAATAAGGAGCTGGGAACCGCCTTCAGCATTGTGAACAGAATCAGTCCAAAATTTAAAAAGTTGAAAAAAGAGAGGGGGTTGCCACGTTAAATAAATCTGAAGTGAAATCTTCCTTGAAACATTGCCTGAGATGTGTGGGAGCTGCTTTTGCCTGGGTGGCTGCTGGAGTAATGATTAAACAAACTTGGACACTTGGCTGCCAATGACCTGACTGGGTTGCACATGATTGGGTCACTTAAACATTATGCAAGCAACAGGGATGCTGCTTCCAGAAAGCTGGCACCTGCATGACTAGGATGACATTTAAAGATCTCCTGAGTTGTGAAATCAGTAAGTGCCAGACATCTGTGTGTGAAATCAGTCTAAATATAATACTACTTAATTGACTTTCTCTTGGTACTGTATTTAATAATTTTTTTTGTCATGCAGAGGATATTGGTCAGGGTAGATGTGCCAGTGGGTATTGCTGCATGATGTGGCCACGCTCTTTTTCACACATGCTTTGGTTCTGAGTCTAAATGAACACTCTCACCATAAAAAGGATGCCAGCAGTTGTGAGTTTCTCTTCTTTTCGTGTGGGCATAATTTGAAAGACTCCAATGGTTTAATGTGTTCTGAGACAGTTCATTCTACGTTGCATCATCATAGTGGCATGACTTCTAGGGGAAAATAGAAGAACAAGTGCTTTGTACCATTTGTACACGTGGAACAGTTGAGGTTTGAATGTCTCTTAATGTGATGGATTATTACAGTTTATTAAATGTATTTAACTGGACTACACCAGCAGCAATATGTAGCTTACCAGTTGGCAGTGAAAGGACATCAGTGAGCTGGGCAGGGTGAGTGAGGACACTATATGGATTCTGCACCTTGGAAAGCATGCCTTGGGCTGAACCTGGCATTGGCAAGGGAAAGAAGGCTTCAGCTGTACCACCCATCATCTAAAGGGCAATAGAGCCTAAGCCTACTAGATTGGGTCACTGGGCTGATGGCAGTTGTAGTCCAAAGCAGCTGGAGAGCATCAGGTAGTCAAAGGCTGGCCCATGCTTTAAAAAGGGGCTGTGAGCTGTAGGTTTTAGAAACAGCAAAACCTTGCATAAACCTACTTTCTAGAGATGAAAGTGATATTAGTGTATACACCACTAGCAGTGAATCTTCGTTTATCTCTCTGGAAAAAACTGCAGCCTAAGCTTAGTCAGGTGCAAGTGTAGTCTGAGATAATTGAATGGACCTTCAAAATCCTTTCTGGTACTCTGCAACAATGGGTTCCTGTGCATTTCCATCTCTGGCCCATTGTCATATGTTTCTTGATGGCGTTTTTTAAATTAATAAAAAATACCATGTTGCTTCATTCTATAGATGGCCCTGTTTCTGCTATGTTAGTTAATTGACACACAGGGTGACAAGCTGCAAAAAAAAGCACCCTGGCACTTCAGGGCACAGTGGGCATCCCCCCAACTTTGCTCTGATGCACTTTGAATAGCTCTGGGGCCCTGATAAATATTTCAGGGAGTCTATCCCCCAGAGCAGGTGCCAATGGAAGCCTCACTGCTTTTGGCACACCTTCCAGGGGGCAATTCTTGTCATGCAGTTTGTTGTTGTTGTTGTTGTTGTTGTTGTTGTTGTTGTTGTTGCCTAACGCTCTTTCCAAAGATGGAAACAAAAAGACATTTGCAGGCTGAAAGTTAAAGACCCTTTAAAGATCTATGGCAATTTCAGAAACGGGAAATGCTTAAAGTTGATGGAATAGTGGGCATTGGCTCCATATGTGGACAGCCATGCAGATTGTGCAGTCAGTGCTTGCCCACCACTTCCTCGATCAATGATATGGATCAGCAAGGACAAAGGGGAACTATGGACTGTGGAACTCAGTTGGTAGATGCACCCTGAACCACTAGCATCTACTAATTTGTTTGTCTGGTGTTCTTTGGTTAAGTAACTTACAACCAAAACATAACGTTCAAGAGGCCTTGCTTAAGATACTATCTGCTTTTGTCAGTAGTACCATCTTCTCCTTCCGCCCCTGTATATGAATATGAGGGTTGATTAAGTTTCATAAATGAACATGCTAATTTTCATTCTGAGATCTGAGTGCATGGCAAGGGAGATGCTGCACAGTAATACAGTTTATATCCTTGAAAATTAGTTATTGGGGCATGTTGCTGCTGAAACATGAAAATAATTCATGGAACTCCCAAAGATGCATACCAACTTTTATTCCAATATCTCAAACTTGTAGCTGGAGGTATTTTTTCTTTTTTTGCTCCCCATAGTAAAGGTAAAGGTACCCCTGCCCATACGGGCCAGTCTTGACAGACTCTGGGGTTGTGCGCCCATCTCACTCAAGAGCCCAGGGGCCAGCGCTGTCCGGAGACACTTCCGGGTCACGTGGCCAGCGTGACATCGCTGCTCTGGCGAGCCAGAGCCACACACGGAAACGCCGTTTACCTTCCCGCTGGTAAGCGGTCCCTATTTATCTACTTGCACCCGGAGGTGCTTTCGAACTGCTAGGTTGGCAGGCGCTGGGACCGAGCAGCGGGAGCGCACCCCGCCGCAGGGATTCGAACCGCCGACCTTTCGATCGGCAAGTCCTAGGCGCTGAGGCTTTAACCCACAGCGCCACCTGCGTCCCCCATACCAAGCTGGTATTATAACATAATGTTATAATGTGTAGGGTTTGGGTTTTGTGGTTTTGTTTATTTTTTGTAATTCTGTTGAATAATGAAACGATGGAATGAAATTTGTTAAAGCACAGCTGAATGCTAAACAAAAGGCCTAACTTTGTGGCCAAAAAAGATGGGGCATCTGTCAGCAGTAGAATAATAGTGCCTAAGAACTTAACACAGTCTCTTTTCTGTGGCAGGTGATTTTTTTTTTAAAAAAAAAAACCACCATACGGATGGCACAAAGAGGACATTCTGTACTCAAGTTACGGGAATCTGTGTTGATCTTGTGACAAGCACAGATGCACTTTGGGGACTCTTATCCGTTTCTAAAAATGCATGAAAATGGAACACCAGAACTATAAGACTTGGAAGCTGCTGCTTAGGTCATGCAGATTCTGTTTCCTGAGAATCTGTTTATTCCAGATGGTTTCCCAATCAATTTCTAGTGCAACAAATGTGCTGTTACACATTTGTTGTCACATGCCTTTTCTTAAAGCTGGACTATTAGGCATGTTGTGCTTTCCTAGCAGCTGGGAAAATGTGTCTTATCCCATCTCAACCCTGAGCAGGAGCAAAAAAGGGCCTTCTTTGTATAAATTTATTTATTACATTTATATACCAGCTTTATCTCCCAAGGATCTCTAGGTGGTGTACATGTGGTTCTCCTCTCAATTTCATTCTCACAACAACCCTGTGAGGTAGGTTAGGCTAAGAGATGGTGACTGGCCCAAGGTCACCAAATGAGTTTCATGACTGAGTGGGGGTTTGAACCCTGCTCTCCCAGGTCTTAGTCCCAACCGTCTCCCCTTGGAGTTGCACCTGTCCACTTTATTGTTGAAGACATTTCTGTTTACCCAGATCTTTTCAGTTCAAAAGGGCAGTATTTTAGCTTCGTATTGGTTTTTATTTATTGATGCAGTTTAGCTGTTATGCTTTGTAACAGGCTCTGGGCTCTGTTGGAGGAAGTGTGATCCACTTATCATAGGTTTATGTGGTTTCCCTACATGCAAGTGATTTTTGCGGAAGTAATGCTGGGATGTATCAACGTGACCTTCACTTTTTGTACAGCCAGTCCAGAGATCTGGTACAGTTCATAGAGCTAGCGTAACGTAATAAGGCTGTGTGTTGCACTTGGACCCTGGGGACAAGATTTCCAATTCCCAGTTTGAGGGCGAGGCAGTTATTTACGGATTTGTTCAGGGACATATCCCATGGCACATGTGACTCTGGAAACTCTCGAGGGTGGGTTTTCCTTTTCCTTTTGCATTTCCTGGTGATCCCTACATGATTGAAATCCTCTAGGTCTGTGTTCGTCAAGCAGTGAGCCAGGACCTACCAGAACCACTTCTTGCCCAGTGCCTCCTCACTTTCCTGCCATGCTAGCACCAGCAACTCATTTCAGTGGTGTTCAGGACCAGAGAGGTTACAGGGGGGATGAGGGCAAAGAGTCAGGGGGGTATTAAAGGAAATTAAGGTGAGGGAAAAGGTGGTGGTTAAATAATAAACTGGGAATAGAAAGGAAGTAGATAAGCAAGGGACACTGCTATAGGAGGAAGTGAGTGTATAGGGTGAAGGAAAGTGGTGGTTGCAGGGAAAATAAGGCACCAGTTCAGTGTGAAAGGAGAATGGGAGATTAAACCCACCGGAAATGAGTAAAAATACTTGGAAAGCGATGTGGAGCTAGGAAGCCTTCTTAACTTAACACTTCCGGATTAGCAAAATCTGCCTAAATGAGAAGGGTGAGTCACAATATCCTCACAGCAAATGTCTTTTACTTTGCTTGAGGAAAGCTGAGCTGTGCAACTCCTTGCTGGAAGGAAAGCCCTCTGCAAATAAATTTGGCCATTTCCAAAGATGGATTAGCTATCAGTAGAAACTGATGTTGGTAATTGTCCGTGGATTATGCCAAACTGCCCCCGTCTGCCGCCATTTTGTCACTGGGGGTCCTCAGTAATTTCCAGCTGTTTCTAGTGGGTCTGGGGGATGGAAAGTCTTAGAATCCCTGAGCTAGATGTAAATAGAGTTTGCAAAGGTTGTTCCCTCTGAACAACCAGTTGGGTATGTGTGTGAGAGATGCTGGGAAGATGACATCTATCATTCTCACATCTTGTTACATGAGAGCATTCTCCCAACCCTCTCTAGAAAGAGGAATAATTGTGAAGTGATGTGTCATAAGTCCTGGAATCTCAGGACAGATATTTCAGAAGGTTCTTCCAGAGAGATTAGTGTGGGATGGGCAACAGTGCCTCAGCTCCTTGTGCATTGATACTTCTAGAGGGGTGGATGTGCAAGTAGGGAACTGTCATTGTGAGACCAAGTTGGCAATATGAATAGAAGAGCAGAATTCTGGGCAGAGCAGCGCCTCTATTAATAACTTCAAGGGCCCTGGCCATCTGTCAGGAAGCCAGACTGACTCATCGGTGTGGGGGAAGGGATAAGGAGAAACTGATTTCAAGAATTGCCTGTGCAGTTAGGATATTCAGATCTCTTAAGCTTTCTTCAAAATCTAGGGGCCCATTTCCCACCATTAATTTCTTCCCCGCATGAGAAGCTCTGAGCCTGTGACTCACGAAGAAGCATGGGAATTCCCATGGATGTGGCAGTTGCAGCCATGGAAACCAGTGCTAGGTCCATAAACCTTTTTTTACAGGCTTCCCCATATGATTCCATACATATATGAGGCCAAACGCTGGCCATAGCACCACATGTGAAAAGGAAAGTAACTGTATTGCATGCAGCCAAAATAGTTTTTAGGAAGGATTCTAAGTCTTTGCCTAGTGGGGCACGTTGAAAGATGATGCACAACTTTCTGACTGTGGGAGGTGATAGTCTTCTCCCGAAACAACCTGAGCACCATGATCAGAGATAGGGAAGGCTTGTTTGGCCTTGAGCTTCCGGCATCCTTCCTTTCAGTCCTTACGATGGAACGTCAAATGCTCAAGGGCAGTGCTTTGCCACTGACTTCCATTGTGGTTTCATTTATGCGTTGAACAGTCTAAATACCTCTGCCTCAACATCAAATCTACTTTGCAAAGGTTAACCCTGACAGGTGTTACCAGATGTAGTCTTGCCATACATTTTGGTTCCCAGATTTCCAAAAGTATGGAGGCAAACACCATAGTTCCAAAATGCCTACCTAGGCCTGGCCTTGGCAGCTTAAAAAATATCTGTTGGCTCACGCCAGCTAAGCCACCTTGGCTGACCTGTGCTCTGATGCAACTTGAAGCCTGGCTGCTTCGGAGTCTGTATTGTTCTGTTCTGAGCTGTGGTGAAATCCTTCAGGGGGAAGAACTCCACAAGTGTGGAGCAGCTGCTGGACATGCCCTCCCATGTGCCATCATTGTATACATTCTGCACATGGCATATTGTTTCCTTATCGGGCCGCCTAATTGGTAACAGCCTCATTGTCTTTTTCTCTTTGTTTCTAGGCTGGGAGATACAGGGGTTCAGTAAAGGATTATCCAGATTTTGATGCCAACCAGGATGCTGAGGCCCTCTATAATGCTATGAAGGGATTTGGTATGTGTCCTTCAACAGTTGTCTTTTTTTATTTTTTAATAATTTTTATTAACTGGCCAATCACATCAAATTAAATCACATCATATAAATTCCAAATTACAAAGCCAAATTTTTAAATTTTGTTGGGGGAACCCATACTTGAAGATCATCTGAATCCCCCTTTGGATCTTGAACAGTTGTCTTCTGCGCATTTGAATTTAAAATTACTGTGACGTTAACAGGATTTTGGCTTCATTTTTCCTATATTTTCTGTGGTCCCTATTTTTATCTGGAGTTGCGTCAGGGGGAAGTCAGGGTATAAATAAATATATAATAGTTTCTAATAGGACCTGTATTGCTTTACTGTTTTAGGCATGACTCATCCTCTTTGTCTTCCGCAGGCAGTGACAAGGAAGCCATACTTGAACTAATAACATCCAGAAGCAATAAGCAAAGACATGAAATCTGCCAGGCATACAAGGCTCTTTATGGCAAGGTAAGTTTGAGAAGGGATTGTTCTGTTTTGCAAGCAACTATCACATGCAAATTTCATCTCGGCTGGGGAGATTAATGAAAAATCTCTTTAACTTTTGGGGAACGCGGTTAGTGGAAACCTTTCAGATGTGATCCATAGATTCTAAAATTGGACACAGCATGGGGCAGTTCAAAGGAAGCAGCCTAAAATATATCATTGGCTACAACCCTGTGTACATGAGGACAATGTCGATTATAGTTGGAGCAGAACCATTGAAATTGATGGACTTAACTAACTTAGGTCCATTAGTTTCAGTGGGTCTTCTCTGAGTACAACTTGGTTGGCTACAATAGTTTCCTGTTGCCGCTCTGTCCACAAGGGTGTTAATCTAGCAAGTAGACCTGGCTCTGACAATAACCTTGAACTCTGAACCTTGAAATTTCTTGTTAGACAACAGGGCCATTCTGACCAATGA